>NC_056743.1:1904633594-1904758594 GCF_019279795.1 Protopterus annectens
ATAGGCTCTGCCCGAGTTGGACTTTCACGGTAAACAAATGTTAAATAAATGAATAACACTTCTTCAGAGGAAAAGTTGGATAAACAGAAAGAAGAGGCCTCACTACTGACTATATTGGCTCTTAAACAACAGAGAGATCAGTAAGGCAATATTTTGTGCACGTCTAGCATCAACAGGAGTCATTACTGACCGCCATCTACATGCCCCAAAAAAAGACCAAAGAAGGAAACTGTGTGTGTAGTCATCCAGTACTAAAGGGGATCTCTGACTCACCCCAGGCAATGCAGTAAGGTAAGATAATGCCTGTTAGGTGTGGCATCGGCATATGCTTTGGCTCACTGAACAAATAATATCGCTAGATTAGCTAGGGAGTAAGAATCTAGAATGCACAACAGGAAACATCAAGAAAGGGAATCTTGAAGGCACAATGAGAAATAAAGAAGATTAGGAATCCTACAGCCACTTCACAGAAACAACAGAAAAGTCAAATAACAGATGATTAAAACATTCGACCAACCCTTATGTTTAGCTAGCACCCAATAACCTAAATTGGGGACCTAGATGATCCACCTGTTTAGGTTCCAAATGAACCGGATTGGGGAAATATAACCTGTGACAAATAAAGTGCTGGCCAAACTGAAGCAAATGACAGGAAATGAAATTCTGGGGGCACACCAAAAAAAACGGACGATAGGGAATCCTGAAAGTACAGCAGAAAAACAACAGGAATGGGAATCCTGAAATCACAGCAGAAAAGGGAATCCTAAAGCACAACAAGAAATCATCATGAAAGGGAATCTTACATTCACAACAGGAAAACAACAGGGATGGGAATCCTGCAGCACATCAAGGAAATGACAGGAAAGGAAATTCTGAGGGCAAATCTGGGAAACAACAGGAAAGAGAATTCTAATAGCATATAGCAAGGCAGCATAAAAGGAAATCCTGAGAGCATATTAGGGAAAGAGGACTGTAGACTCTCTAAATGGCAAGAGAGGAACGCATTTATGAAAGTGAGGCAAAGGGGCTTTAGGCCAGGAATGTATACCTGTCTAATGCTTGGTAGGGATACTGAAACAGAGTAGGACAAAGCATTAAAATTCTGGAATGCGATGATGAAACAGAGAGGGGCAAAACTGAAAAATGCAAGGAAAGAAAAAAGTTGAGACAGTGAGTGAGTGAGATGAGGCTGAAGAAATGCTAAGGTGGAAAGGCTACTGTGGGAACAGTGTAGTGACAGGGTAATAAGAGGGGGTATTACACCAGAAAGAGTGTTGGCAAGGAACGGTAAGACTGGAGACATTCATTCAGTATATTCTTGGGAAAGAATGTTGAGATGGAAGGTGCACACAGGAAAGTTATCCCAGAAGGAATGCTGAGGTTGAGATTGGGGTACTCATTTATAACAGCGTTCAGAGAGGATACTAAGATGGCATGGTCACACTGAAAATGGCACTGGAAGGAAACGTTGAGGACAGAATTATTTAGGGAATAATGAGAGGAGAGTGGACCTTCGGAAGAGATCGGCACGGAACCTGCTATACTAGGAACAGAGCTAAAATGAGATGGACATACTGACCATAATAGCGGGAAAAGGATGCTTGGACAGGAGACACCCACTTGGGAATACTGCTGGAAAGTGATAATAAGAAAGGGGATGGATATACTGTTGAGTTGGAAATACATACTGAGCAAAGGGAACTTGTTTCACTTTATTAAGATGTTGTATCAAAGTAGCAAATACAGAGTAAAAACAATATAAAAGCAATAATATGCTAATAAACAGAGATGCCAAGAAAAGTAAAATACAGTAAAATCATGTAGACGAATGAAAACAGGTCAGCTGCTAATTAAAATGAATGTAGGACAGATAATAACATTTTACAGCTCATGTGTGAAGGTCATCATGCCCACAAGTCGGCCATAACAGCTGTGTGAATCAGTGAATCCTGTGATGATTATTCCAGCAATTAAAGAAAGTGGCCCATTAGCATAGAGTTGGGAAAGGGTGCTCAGATGGAAGGGCCCTGCTGAAAATAGTGCTGGAAAGGGATGGTAAATTAAGAGGGAGGCAGGACTACTCAAAATAGTGCTAAAATGTGATATTAGAATGTGCTGTGCATGCTTGGAGTAAGGCTGAAATGTATGTTAATTCAACATAAACCAAACCACCTACCTCCGCCACAATATAAAAAAGTAACAAGAACCCACTACCATTCCAGGTAAATGCTCCAAACTAACCTTAATCAGGGACATCCATCCCAATCCTGGACCCCTTTCCTCATCTCCCAACTTATATAGCCCCTACAAATCTCTAAACCTAACCACAATTAATCTGCAAAGTATTCAAAACAAAATCCCAGACGTCCATGCTTTGATAACACATAACAACTCAATATTATTGCTGTTACAGAAACATGGTTACAACCATACATCAAAAGCTCAGAATTCCAACCTCCTGGCATTGCATGCCTGCACACTGATAGGCCCCATAAAAAAGTGGTGAGGGAACACTGTTCTACCCCAACACCTTCAGTATAGTGTCATTCAACTCACCCATGCCTAATTTCTCCTCAGCAGAAATTCTAATAGCCTTCCTAAAAATTAATGAAAGCAAAACCCTCTGCATCATTGTTCTGTATATTCACTTACTAGAGGAAATCCTAGCTTGGACATCCAACAACATAACTACAGAAACAATAATTATTGGTGATGTTGGACATCCAACAACATAACTACGGAAATCTTGGTGATGTTGGACATCCAACAACATAACTACAGAAACAATAATTCTTGGTGATGTTGGACATCCAACAACATAACTACAGAAACAATAATTCTTGGTGATGTTGGACATCCAACAACATAACTACAGAAACAATAATTCTTGGTGATGTTGGACATCCAACAACATAACTACAGAAACAATAATTATTGGTGATGTTGGACATCCAACAACATAACTACAGAAACAATAATTCTTGGTGATGTTGGACATCCAACAACATAACTACAGAAACAATAATTCTTGGTGATGTTGGACATCCAACATCATAACTACAGAAACAATAATTCTTGGTGATGTTGGACATCCAACAACATAACTACAGCAACAATAATTCTTGGTGATGTTGGACATCCAGCAACACAACTACAGAAACAATAATTCTTGGTGATGTTAATATTAATTGGTTAGCTCTCTCACAGCACACCTCTCCACAAGCATCAACCTATATAACTACAGCCAGGTAATCACTGATATTACCAGACCCAGCAAAAACAACAGCAATAGCTGTGGGACAACCTTAGATTGGATTATGGTCTCAGACCCCAATAAAATCATCACTGCAGGAACTCTCCCAAACACTATCAGTGACCACTTATCTGCCTTTATAATACGTAAAACCACCGCAACATTAAATATGCATCACTACAGAAACACCAATGACATCACAATTTTCTCCTACAACCCTCAATAATGCTTTAAATAGCATTTATTGGGATCCCTTAAAAATACTCCCTCTAGATGACGCAGTGGACTTTCTCAATTCTACATTCCTGAACATCCTAAATAGCCTTGCACCTCCCTGGCTAAAATGTGTAAAAGCTAATCACGCCCCATACCTCACTAGAGCAACTAAGCAAAACATGGCCACCAGAGATAAAACCTAGAAGCTCTGGCCAAAGCAAAGAAAAACTCTCTGAGCTTATGACTTAGATATCCTCACAACCAAGTTAAGCACCTAGTTATTAATGATAAAAAACGTAGTATTATACTTTACAAAACCAACACAAGACAAACCCAAAACACTTGTAGAGCTCAATCAACACTTCATAGGTTCATAGGTTCATAGGTTCATAGGTTAATAGGTTCATAGGTTGGTACTAGGCTATCAGCCCTAGGGCCTATACAAGCCTAGCCATAACAATTCCCTGGCTATTTCTTCCCACATTATTTACTTCCCTGGACCCCTGTCTAGCAGGGCGACTGACGTGATCCCTGGGGTGAATTTCCTTTCTCCCATCCAGTCATCAAGGTTCCTCTTGAAGAGGTCCAAAGAGGCACTCTGCTTGACATGTATGGGCAATCTATTCCAGAGTCTGGGGAGTCTCTGGGTCAGGAACCCATCCCTCCAGCATGTTTTGTTTATTGTGATGACAAGGTTTAGATCCCTGGAGCGTGTAGCTCTGAGGGATTGGGATTTCTTTAAGTGTAGCATGTCCAACAGCTCTGGGTTTGACATGGCCTTGTATGTTAAGCAGAGATCGCCTCTGAGTAGACGATATGCGACAGAGTATAGCTGGAGTTTTTAAGGCGGTCAGCGTGGGCATCTGCTTTAGGCCTGTGATTCTTTTAGTGAGGTATTTCTGAGGCCTTTCCAGTTGTTGCAGATGTCTTGAGAAGTACATACCAAATGGGGCGTTGTATTCTATAATGGGTCTAATGAGGGATGAGTACAGTGGGACAATGACCTCCTTTTTCTGGATGAAAAGCCCTTCGTGATGAGGTGTGCCACATAGAAGGATTTCCTGACTGTTGTGGCGATATGGTTATCGAAGGTGAGACCACTGTCCACCTGTGTCCCTAAGTCTCTTATCACACTTTCTGTGTTTAGTGTACTGCCACCAATATGGTAATTCGTGGATACATGTTTTTTCCCAAAGGGGATAACAATACATTTCTTGGCATTGAGCTTGAGCCCATGGCTCTGGCACCAAGCATCTGTTTCTGTAAGGCCCTTTTGTAGAGTATCCACATCATTTGGGGATTCAATAATGGCTCCCAGTTTGCAGTCATCTGCAAACTTTGTTAGCCAGAGTCCCTTAGTGTTGACATGTACTTCAGAGAAGTAGATGCCAAACAAGAGTGGCCCCAGGACTGAACCCTGAGGTACTCCACTTGTCACTTGTCTGGAGCTGGATTTGGAGTCGGCTACTTTTACAGTGTGGGTTCTATCAGTAAGCCATTTAGCAACCCATTGGGTGACATAGGGATTAATGCCCAACTTAGTAAGTTTATCTATGATTCCAGAGTGGGGGATGGTGTCAAAGGCCTTGGCAAGATCTAGATAGGCTGTGTGGACCACCTTACCCTTGTCCATAGCTCTGGAGTCTGATTCAAAGAAGTCAATCAGGTTCAGGAGACAAGATCGTCCCTTCACAAACCCAAACTGGGTGGGGTCCAGTGTTTGAAGGTTGCCAATGTCTTTGTTTATAAGTTCCATGATAATATGCTCCATGGCCTTGCAGATAAGGCTTGTGAGACTGATGGGACGGTAGTTTCTGGGATCCAAGGTGGATCCCCCCTTGTGGATTGGGATAACTGTAGCTCTGCGCCACTCAATGGGCACGAAACCTGAGGTGAGGTTATGATTAAACATGACACTTAGGTGAGGTGCCAGTTCATATTGTAGTTCATGTAGTACACAGCCCAGGATGTCATCTGGTCCCATGGATGCTGTATTCTTGGTTTTAGAGAGTGTGTTTTGTACCTGTGTGGCCGTTATTACTGGAATTTGGCAATCTTCCGGTATTGAGACGGGCCATTTAGGGGGTGAGAGGGGGGTGAAGTTGGCACTGAATCGATCTGCCAGGATACTGGCAATATCCTTCAGATCAGTATATTTAATGCCATTCTGTTTTAGCTCAGAGCAGATCTGAGTATTGCCATTTAGATTCTTGACATAGTTATAGAATGCTTTGTGGTTGTCTTTGGAATCTTTGGCAATTTTATTTTCGTAACTAGCTTTGGAGGATTTTATGAGGCATCTCAGTTTCTTACTGAGGCTAGTAAGGGAGTTTTGCATCCTGGGATTTTCCTTTTTCTGCAAAAGTTTCTTCCTTTTGTTGTAAAGTTTGTTTATGGCAGGGGACCACCAGATTGGCTTCCTTTTTGGATGAGAGCATTTTGGTTCTATTTGGGATGGCACGATTCATGCATGAGTGGATGTGCTCGTACAGTGCCTTAGTGTAGGATTCAGCAGTTGAACTTTCAGTTCCGTCTGCATGGGTGTCATGAAGTTTGTCACTTCTGACTTGAGTAGCATGAAGTTGGCTTTGGAGAAGTTTTTATGGTGGTTTCTTTACTGGGGGTGGGGGTGGGATGTGGATGTTAAGGGTGATTAGCTTATGACCTGACTAACGAGGGGATGACCATAGGTATGGAGCATTGATTTCCCATGTTGGTAATGACCAGGTCTAGGATATTGGAGCCCCTGGTGGGCCTATGGATTAGTTGATCCAGGGCTTTGGAATTTATGAATTCCAAGAACCGTTGCGCAAAGGTGTTGGGACATGAGTAGTTTTCCCAGTTAATGGCAGGGTAGTTAAAATCACCCAGTATTAGGGTGTTTGGTTCTATCTTAATATTTTCCAGTATGTTTAGAAAGGTGTAGTGAGAATCTTGGGGTATGGTGGGGGATCTGTGGCAAGCTACAATTTGGATTGCAGTCTTACCTAGTGTTAGTTGCACTTGGAGAATTTCAGACACATTGTGTTGGCCAACTAGCCTGGTGGTGTGAATATCCTTGGTGAATATTGACACTCCTCCACCTTTAGTGTTTCGGTCCTGGTTTGGTGGCTGGAAAGTGTGGTAAGAGTTGTAGCCTGGTATTGCAGGGGTGCTCTCTGGAGCCTTGAACCAGGTCTCAGTTACTGCACAGATATCGATGTTCTCCTTAGGAGTGCCTCGAGAGAGTGCATTTTGAGGTTTAGACTTCTAGCATTGAGTAGCATTACCTTCAGATTTTGCATGCTTGTACCTGTTATGGTGGTGGTTTTGTCCTTTGAAGTTTGCCTAAAAAAGGCACTACAGGGGTGGCAAGAGCTTTAGCCAGTAACCTGAATCCCAGGGGTGACAGGTGCAGACCATCTCTGGCAAAGCATCGTGGTCTGTCAATCATGTCATCCCAGGCAGACAGATACTGGATCCCCTTTGAATGACACCATAAGCATAGCCAATTGTTGAAGTCAATCATTTTATCCTTATATTGTGGTATCATTCTGGGCAAAGGCAGGATGCTACTCAGGGCTAGGGTCATACCTGCCTGGGTTACATGATCCAAGAGCTCTTCCAGGTCTCTTTTCAAGTAGTCCAGGGAGGTACGTCTCAAGTCATTTACTCCAACATGGACAATGACAGAGTCATATTTGTACTTGTTGTGGAGTGACTTGAGTGCATGAGTTATATGGCGGATCCTGGCACCCAACAGGCAGCTGATTGTAATTTTCTCCTTATTTAACCTGGTGAGAGGGACATCAGTGTGCCGGACTATAGAGTCACCTCTGACTAAAGTGTTAGGTACATTGTCTTGCCTTTGGGGCTGTTGCTGGGTGGCACACTGGTGTTGTGAACTATGTGACACATTGTTCTTTTAAAATGTCTTTTAAAATTGAAAGCCCTTATTAGATAGGTGCCAAACAAACTAGGTTGTTCCAAAGGTTTTTATAAGTTGAATGATTATTATTACTGTTTTAATATAATAAGAAAAACACGATAATACATACAGAATATTTTATCGTTGAATGGATTTGTAGTATTCACACATTTTAATATAATATTTACATTTAAAATAGTTGTAATTTGTTTTTTTTAAATTTTGGTATACAATTATCTGTTAATTGCTAATTGGCAATTTTGATTAATTGTTTGATCATTAAGCGATGTATAAATGTTTGATGTTTAATGCTTGTAAACTTGTCTGAAGAAGTGCGGAGATTTTTCTGCATGAAAGCGCTAACAAGTAAAGCATTTTAGTTTTAACAATAGTCTGGTCTGCTGTTGGTACCATTCTTTTTTTCTTTTATGTGACACATTGGTTGTGATTGGTGTTTGTTTGCGTTTCAGCTTCAGAGGTCCTTGTTGCTTGGGCAGGTTACAGTTAAGGGCCTCTGCATATGTGGATTTAGTGTTGCTATATGTGGGTGTTGGTGGTGAGGATTTAGAAGGGCTATGTGTTGCTTGAGGTGTAGTGTGGGTGTTAACCTTCTCCTCTTGACTGTTTAGCACAATCTTGGGTGGAGAGAGCTTTGCTTCCATTTTGGCTATGTAAGTGCATCTCTCACAGGTTGTAGTGTTGGGTGGTAGGAGTAGAGGGTTGTCTGTGTACATGAGGCAATTGCTGCATTGATTCACCAGGTGGACAGGAGAAATCACCAGAAGCTGACCCTTGGACATGCCTGGTTTGGGGCTTTTTTTTTCTTTGTAAAGTATAGGAGCTGTTTCCTTAGCAAGGTACTTTGCAATTATAGGCTGTTTAGTGCCTACTATTAATTTATCCTTGTTAACAAGGAGAGTTCAGTGTTTGTATGAGTTTAAGGCTTCCTAGTGCTTTCCAGCAGGTATTAGAGAAAGTGCTAGTCACAGGGATGCTTAAAGGTAAGATTGAAAAGAATGCACTCTGCAGTGTGCACTAGAGAAGTTAGATGTGAAAGTAGGTAACTTGAGTTTTACCTGTTTAAAAAGTTAAGGTTTAGTGTAAAGTTACAGCAAGATGGATTGAAAGGGGTGATCACTTTTGTATTTTGGTACTATGAAATACTGTAGGATGGCCAATAAATTTAAATAATTGAAGGGGTGGGATTTCAAAAATGATTTTGTGATTACTCACATAAGCCAGTGAAAGTAGAGAGAAATGTGCCGGACTATAGAGTCCCCTATGACTAAAGTGTTAGGTACATTGTCTTGCCTTAGGGGCTGTTGCTGGTGATTTCTCCTTCACCCAGGGTCAAACAACCCCTGTCCAAATCCTGAAAAGACCCCATTGAGGGGGGGTGGAGCCTAGATGGCCAACTGATAGCAGCATCTTTTTAGAGCTCCATAAAACTATACTAGAAAACAGGAAAAAAAGTAACTTAATCGAATAGAAACAGCAAAACGTTTTCAAGGAACGTCTAAACTGCAACCTTATCTAATTTCAAGAAATTCTGTTGAGTTTTTCCTGTCAAAGTAAATTGGAGATCATTACAACTGTATGGAAATAACCAGCTGAAAGAACTCTCACTCGGAAACTACTCTGAAGAAGGAGATCTAACTGAAGTCTTCCACACTACATGACCTGTCCTTGAAAATGGATAGCTTTACAGACAAGTTGGAAAATCTCAAGGAAAATTGTCAAAAAACAAACTCATGTCCTTAAGGAAATATTACAGTAACAACAACAAAATAAAATCCTCGACATGGAAACTTCACTGAATGACATACATGGGAGACTCAAGGAAGAGGAAATTCAGACAGAATTCTTACTACATCAAAATAACTGGCTAATTAACAAAATGGGTGATCTGGAGAATAGGGAAGGAGAACAAACAGAAGATTATTTGGTCTTCCAGAACAAAACTGAAGGAGAGGACATCATAACCTTTCTAAACTCTTGGCTACCTGAAATACTGGACTTAAAGGAAGGACTATCAAGTGGAACAGAGAGCCCTCACAGAGCCAATAGGAAACCCACAACCCCTCTTCACCTAAAGCACCTCCAAGATCAAGTGTGGTAACATTCCTCTCTTATCTGGATAAAGAACTTATACTAAAATCCGCCTGGAGGAAAAGTCCCTTAACATACAAACAAAGTCAAATTAGATTTGTCAATGACTACTATGCAAGAGTGCTAGAACTAAGGAAAAAACATGGCCATTGGTGAAACTCCTCAAACAAAATAAAATAAAAGCACAACTGGTCTATCCTGCTAAAATCAGAATTTTCTACTTAAATGACATGAAAACCTTCAATAACTTCAAGGAAGCATCTTCATTTATCAAAAATAATAACATCATCACAATTCCTGAAGAAATGGACTGGTCTACAACAACCAATTTGAAAAGACCAGAGAAAAACACTTGGACTGATGTAAGGAAAAAGAAACAAAGAGCTGAACTTAAAACCGCACAAACTTTCAAATCTGTCAAAGATTCAACAAAGATATAGATATCTGGTTCTTACAACAAAAAGTATGTATTTTAACTTATTTCATTGTCTACAATATACTGTGGTATTCTTGCTTTTGACTGATCTATATATAAGTTTATTTAACACAAGCTCAGACTCTACATCTGTTAATGAAAGATGTTTCTGGAATCAAATTGAAAACTAGAAGTTTGATATAACATTACCACTATACCAAATGGAAAATAGAAAGCTTAACTGTCACAATGCAGTTTATTTAGTGATAAGTAAATGGTATGCATGAATGACTGCATCTTCATAAAATCTTTTTTATTAGCCAGTATATATTGACTAACACATTTGTTTGTGTGACAGAAAGTAGAAATAATTTATGTATAAGTGGCTTTGTTTTTTTTTTTTATATCACATAAAATAATTTATAATGGTTAGAATCAATGGCTTCCATGCTTTAAAATAAAAAAAAAACAGTCTTGACAGTCTTGTGCCAAACTGAATAGATTTGCATAGCTGCACTTTGACTATATTCTGACTGAAATATCCTTGTGCATACATAAACGCCTCCTTTTTAAAAGTAATTATACTTTTTACAAAAGTAATATAACATAAACTAACAAAGGACATTTCTGTTTCATAGATTTAGACTAAGCAAAGGTTATTAGGACAAGGCAGAATATCTGTACAGTCAAATTATGTTCATTAGCGTCCTCGCAACAAGCGTGACTTGACCATATGTGTATGCAGCTTTCTAGAGATTTAATGATAAAATCTGAACTGATAGGAAAGAAAAGATCTTAGTAATACATAAGCCACTGAATATGTGTTATAAAGAAATGGAGGCTAATTAAATTATCTTTTTTATTAAAAGGAATTTTAGGCCTTATCTATTAAAAAAAGGGGGGTGACTATAAAACTTAATGCTATGCCTCCAGTATCTTTATAAAGCAGATATTGTTTGATCTATGAGGGCATTAAAGTATATAAAAACACACACACATAAGAAAATTGAGTGAATGTCTGTACACTAATAGACAAAACACTGATGTTGATCTGTACCATGATAGACCCTATTGTTTAATGTCTATGCAGTTTGATTTGATATCTGGTCATCCCCATGATTAGAACAATAGAGTAAGTAGTAATTCAAAAACTACATTCAGCAGAAATGAATATATGCATAAGACTATAGCAATAACCCACGCCTGGGTGTGGGTAATGCTGGATTTACCCACGGTTGGCGTGGTTTGGTCCCAAGGGCTTAAGCCGAGGACCAAACAAAGACAACTGGTAAATCCAGCATTACCCACACCCAGAAGTGGGTTATTGCTATTATACCATGGTGTTAGTTTGTTTTGTATTATGTTTGTATTGTTGTTATTTATGTTTTTGTTTGCTTTTTTGTATTCTTCCACTTTTGTGAGATAAAATAGTCCACACTTTCAGTTTGTGTTTATTGTTTATTTCTGTTTTAATTTAAATACATGTTATTTTTAGTTTTCAGGAAATGTTAGGAAAGGGCTAGGTGGTGCTTGGTATAATATAGTTTAAGCAGTGTAGAAGTTTATAACGTGTAGTTACGTTTTAGTAGTTATAGGGATGTTGAAATGTGGTGTAGTTTTAATTTGTATTAATTTTCTAAAATATGTACTTTTACTATTTGGTCACTAGATGGTGGTGTTGTATGTGCTTTTATTAGATGTATGCTGATGTGGACGTTCGGTATGGTGTGTGTTTTGACTTTGCGAGGATGTGTGGTGTGTTTTAGTATGTACATTTTTGAGTTGTCTGTGTATAGGTATTGTAGGAATATAGGTAAGTGAATGGTTTTATGAGAATGCTTGGTTTTATTGTGTTATAAGTGGTGGGTATGTAGTGTGTGTGTGATGTATTTGCGACTGCATGACTTTTTATTTTTTTAGTGTTCGAGGTGAGAGAATGAGGAGTGTAGTATGGAAATTGGTTAGTTTTCTGTGTTTTTCGTTAAATTGTTGTGTGTTTTGGGTATTAGATTTACTTTACTTTACTGTTTATTTGCTGTCGCCGCATGATATTTAGCGACCGGACTTTTTGTGTTGTTTCTTGTAGGATTTACTATGTGCACGCTGGTTGGATTAGCCAATCAGCATGCACGTTTCTCGGGTTTGCGATGTTCGCATGGTATAATATCTTATCATCCATGCTTAAAGTGTTTAAAAGTCAGCATACAAGGAGTTGTCTAGAATATGTCTAGAATACTGTTTAATAATTGTATTCATTATAAGAAGTTTAAAGATCTAAAAGGGAATTGCATTTCTCTTACAATCTACAAACAATTTGCTGATTCCTTATTCTGAACAAAACTTTAAACATTGTAATACTGTAGACTTTTTTTTTTAAATTAAGCTGCATAGTTAAAGTTATGCTAGGTAGACTGAAATTGGTAAAAATATTGAGAAACTTGGGGTGTTCATTTTATGGTGACATGAATATAAAAGTATACTTATAAATATGAACATTGGCTTAAGTACAGATTGTTAGAAGAAGACTCTTTCATAAAAACTATTACAGAATTACCTAGTCAGTAACCTATAGTTCCCTAAGAGAAGAGGAATGTGCTAAGAAATTAATATAAACGTCATGGTACTGTGTACTCTGTTTATGTTTAACTTGGTAAAAGGGAGACAACCAGATACATAGAAGTTGAGGCTCAAACAGAGATGAGCTCTCTTTTCATAACCAAATACTTATTAATAAAGTAAAAACTGACATGATAGTAAGGCTTACTATGATGTCATAAACTAATCCTGAGTAACAATTGATATGTAGTTAACTTACAACTATGAATTCACATTGATTAAAGTTTTGTTATGCATAATTCAAAATAAAATGACAGTGGAAAATAAGAAAAACAAAATTTATTGTATTTATTTATTTTCCATAGGTTCAACTTAAGCTAACTGCTACTTTGAAGCATGAGCCATTTTCTAGTGAGATATTACTTGTACTCAAACCCAGCACCCCAGCACCTTGTAAGGCAAACACCTTAGCCATTAAGCCACCCTCTCAACCCCTCTCAACATTTGTTAACCAGGCTAGTCCAGCTGGATATATTTCCATTTTCAGTAGAGGCCCAGGGAGAAAAGCTCCATTAGTAACACAGAAATATAGTAACACACAAATATATCATGCACAATTATACAAAGAAAGGATCTTACAATATTGAGTACTGAGTATTAGTGAGAGGAAATTTACATTGATTACCTATAATCTTACAGGATGGGGTAAGCCACTTTACAGTATATCTGTGGTAATATACAGAACATGCGAAATTTACATTCATGTCAAAGTTATTTAATTTACTAGTGATAGTTCCTACTCCCAGAGGGGTATAGTATTATTGATTAGTGAGAGCAGGCAGTATAGAACCAGCAGTAGAGGAAAGCAGAGGATTAGTCAGGGTTGCAATAGGGGCATAACCAGTCTGTTTTAAGATGTTTCTTGAGCCTTTGTTTAAAGAGTGGGAGGGAGGGTTGTAAAGTTAAATCGGGTGGCAGAAGGTTCCAGTTTTTTCCAGCAGTGCTGGTGAACAAGGAGTCACCAGCCAAGTTATTAGACTTGCTTATGCTAGCAAGAAGTTTGCTAGAGGACCGTAAGGAGTTGAGATTCCTATAAGGGGAAATAAGGTTGGAAAGTTTTGGGGTGTTGTTTGGTTGGTAAAATAGCTTATGAAAAATGGTAAGCTGGGAGAGTATCAGAATGTTTTTTAGTTTTAGCCAGTCTAGTTGCTGTAGGTTCTGACAATGGTGAGTTCTAAATGGGTTCTCAGTGGCAAATCTGGCTATATTATTATAGGGGTTACTAGTTTGATGAGGTTACTTTTTTAGGTTAGTATATGTGGGTGAAGCATAAAGAAGAATCGAGATTAAATGGGAGTGGGAAATTCTAGTTCTGGATGTTGGAGTTAAGAAGGGTTTTATTCTATATAAGGAGCCCATTTTTCTATTTACTGTTTTAATGGAGTTATTAATATGGTTATCAAAGGTGAGGTTATTGTCAATTGTGATTCCTAGCAGTTTGGTGGTAGAGTCTGGGGATATAAGGGTGCCGTTGTTGGATTTGATTGAGAAATATATAGGAGGGACTTACTGTTATGTGTAAAGAGTAAGAGCTTGGTCTTTTTGGCATTCAAAAGGAGGCAGCGTTTCAAGAAGCAAGCCTCTACTGTGCTTAATACTTTCTGGGTTAGAGAATGTAGTTCAGATATAGAGATGGCAGAACAAATGAGCATAGAATCGTCTGCATATTGTATACAGGTGGCTTGAGGGATGGCTACATGGAGGTCATTGATGAACAAACAGAAAAGAAGATGTCCTAGGAAGACGGGCAGGTGGGAAGATAGCTTATTTTCCCAGAGAACTGCCTGTTGCCTATTGTTAAGGTAGGACTTGAACCAGAGGACAGCCTTGGTGTCTAGAGAGAGGGGTTCAAGGATCTTTATGAGTAGGGGGTGGTTTACCATGTCAAAACCTTTTGACAGGTAAATAAAGAGTGCCGAAGAGAGGCTATTGTTATTACGGTTACAGTTGATGGAGCTGGTGAAAGAAAGGAGAGCTGTAGTGGTACTATGAAATGGTCTTAAGTCATGTTGGCAGTTAGTTAAGATGTTGTGTTGGGTTAAGTGGTCTATTAGCTGGTGATGAATGCATTTTTCCATGACTTTAGCTAAGGGTGATAAGAGAGCTATGGGTCTGTAAATGGAATAATCATTACAGTTACCACCTTTATGTAAAGGGATTATGGGGGAGATTTTTCCAGATGTCTGGGATGATTCCTTCGTTTATGGTTCTATTTATAAGGATGGATATAGGATAGGCAACTGATTTCACTGCTTTTTGCAAGTATTCTGATGGTAACTGGTCTGTAGGGGGGTACATGGTTTAAGCTATTGCATGATTTTTTTTGGATGTACTTAGTAGAGATGGGTTGTAGTTGGAAGGTTGGTAGAGTATCAGGTAAAGAGGCAGGGAGACTAGCATTGTCTGTGGATAGCTGATGGGCTAAAGATTGTATGATGTCTGTAAAGAAGGTATTGAAGGTGTTGGCAGTTTGCTGGGGGGTATTATTATCAACTCCTGGTGGAGATGGTGTGCTAGAGTTCCCAGGGTGTAGGAATCTATTTATGCTTGACCAGAACTTTTTGTGAATTATTATGGTGGGTTGGCTGTAGTTTCCAATAGTAGTTCTTTTTGTCAGTGAGTATGACTCTTTTTGTAATATTTCTCAATTGTCTAAAGGTTTGTTGCTCAGAGACAGTTCTGGTAGCTCTCCACTTAGCCCAAGATTTGTTCCTCAGCAATATCTTTTGTCTAGTGTCTTTTGACAGCCAGGGGGCTGTCTTATATTTCATTCTAATAGACCGTTTGGGTGCGTGTTCATCTAGGATTGTTAAGAATTTAGAGCTGAAATATTTAACAGCCTCTTTGAGTGGGAGAGTTTTTAAAGGGGTCAAGTCACAGGCATTAAGTTCATTTTGGAAAATTACAGGGTTAAAGTGTTTATGGGATGATGAGATCCTGTACATGGGGGAGTTAGGAATATCAGCTGGTAGTTCTCACACTGCCTTGATTCAATTTTGTGTTATTTAAAACTTCTCACTGGTCCATTATGGTATCTTTAATAGTAACAAATGAATTGCTTCACTTGTTTATGCTTGACTGGTATCATTTTGTATTAGAATTGACAATACATCATACACAATATGCAAGAAATACTAGATAAATTATTTTCAGATAATCTCATAGAGTGGTTACACTTGTACATACCACAACTTTCATTAAGATATGGTTAGAATTTGATCTTATGAATATTTATCTGTTCATAAAAAGACTGTTACATGCTGAAAGAAAGCCTAATCTAAATTTAAAGTTACATTACAAAAGTAATAGTATATGTTAAAAACTATTTTAGACGATATATAATTTCCATACATTTAACTTTAGATAATATGTTATATAAATAATTTAATTTTGTTTCTCTTATTTGAATTCAACAAATCTCCAATTGAAAAAAAAAGATAAAATCTTATATTGGTGCTCGAATGGGGCAATTTTTTCTTCTCACTTGTTGGTAGATATGGAAGTCAATCTGATGGATTTCTTTTCATCTATCAGATTGGAAGTGTATATCACTTCATGTTTACCAAAAGGCTTATCAAAATGTTTGTTTATTTGCTACTACGCATTTAATCTTGAAATATCTATTTTTTTTCTTTTTTTTATCGGCCTGAACTAAGTTATAATTTATGTATTTCATCTAAAAATGATAATCTGATCACAGTGAGCAATATCAACAGAGAAGTTACACAATTTAGTTTTAGTTTCCAGGTATTAGGGTTGGGACAGTTAGAAAACATATAGACTTAATTACTAGAGTCTATAAGGGAAATTTGATATTAGGAAGGGATTATAATTGAATTTTTGGACAATTCAGAAACCACTAATAAAACAAGCTTATGCATTAATTCTATAGGGAGAGCTCTTAAAAAATGGTGTGAAAGTCTAAATCTAATTGACACTTACAGATACAAAGAGAGTAGCTCTTTATTATTTTCTCATCAGGATGATAGATTTGGTACCCAAACAAGAATAGATAAAATATTCTTATCTCAAGAACTAAACACAAAAATAACAAATTTCTCCTTAACTCCATGCCCTTTTTCAGATCATAACTTACTAATCCTTAAAATACATACAGATTATAAGAAGTTAATCTTTATGACAGGAATTCCAGCTTATATCACAAAATTAAAACAATTTAAATTTGGCTAGATTCAAACTTATGAGATACCTTGAAAGCTTACTTAAATGGAAAAATCCTTTCATGGTATAAAAATAAAACAAAGGAATGGGAATCAGAATTACACAACATCCAAAAACAAATCACAGAACCCAATATCAATGAATCTATAACCTCACAAAAAATTAAAAAAAAAAATAGAGGAACTAAACAAAGGATATAATGAAATTCTAACTCATAAAAATAATCTAGCAGTAGAAAAATGAAAACTCAACTCATACGCTGTATCGCTCAAACACATGCACAATTTAGCAGTTAGAATTAAAAGACAATCTATTGAAAACAATATCACAAATATCATACATGAAGGGAAAACAAAAATCAAAAAAGTTTCAGATATAAGTGATATATTAGATGCCTTTAAATACCACTTCACAGATCATTACAATGATGACTCACATCAACCGAATCTATCAAACGTAAAGTTAAATCTAGCAAAATTAAAAGTAATACCAGAAAAATTAAAATTGGATATTCAAAAACAAATATCTTTAAAAGAAATTACTGAAAAAATCAAGGAAAGCAAAAGAAATAAGGCACCGGGAATTGATGGAATAATTAATGAATTGTATAAGATATTTCCATCTTTAGTAATATCATTATTTCATAAAACTTTAAATGAAATATAATCACAAAACACAATACTACCCTCATGGAGGTACTCCCTAATTACATCCATCATAAAAGAAAATAAAAATCCTTTACTATGTAACTCTTATAGGCCAATTTCATTGCTTAACAAAGACTATAAAGTCTTTATGTTAATATTAGAAGAATTAAAAAATCATTGATGCATATTACAAATGAGGACCAAACAGGATTCATATATAACAGACATACTCATAACAATATACAGAGAATATTAACGCTTATAGGTTTCTTAAACAGAGATAGCCAGGAAGCCCTTATAGTAGTATTAGTCATAGAAAAAGCCTTTGACACCCTCAGATGAGACTATCTTTTTAAGGCTTTAGAATTATTTGAATTTCCCCCTCAATTTCATTACACTAATAAAGAATATATATAAAGACAACATTGCTTATATAAAACTTGGGCCATTCACTTCAGAAGCCATTGAAATAACTAAAGGCACAAAACAAAGCTAGCCAATGTCACCTATTCTATTTGCACTGGCAATAGAATTATTTTCATCATCAATATGCAGCAATCCCAAAATAATATGTATTGATGTATATGGTCAACTTAATTCAAAAGTTATGTTATTTGCTGATGATGTTCTACTCACCTTATCTGTTTCAGAGAAATCTTTACGAGAATTAGATGAGATAGTAGAAATATTTTATCTTATTTCTGGACTCTGTTTTAACAAAACAAATCTAATTACATGTTCTTAAATAAAAAGAGGGATTTCCCAACAAATACAAAGCACATAATAGGTAAACAAGTTTCCACAATGAAGTATTTAGGAATAACATTAAGTGAAAATTTGGAATCAACATTAGTCATAAACTACAACAATATAACAAATAACATAAAAATGCAAATAGCAAAATGGAATAAAATGTATTTGAAATTTTAAGACAGACTGCAAATAATAAAAAATATTACTTCCAAAAATAAATTACATTACACAAGTTATTCCTTTGATACCAAACAAAAAACATTTAAAAGAAGTGAATAAAATCCTATTGAATTTCCTCTGGTTTCCAAAAAGTAGGATAGCTTATACACATCAGATCATGGGAAACGGGTGGAATCAACTTTCCAGATATAGAGACATACATAAAAGCGTCCATTTTCAGAACTATTATTAATTGGATGGACCCTAACTATTCTTCAATTTGAAAAACACTGCATACTATTATTTTCCTAAATGAAAACAAAATAATTAAAAATCTTATGTTAAATGAACAAAATAATAGGCTGTGGCATATACTGCTTGTCAACATTCAATATAATATTACAAAACCAATTAACCTAAAACTACGTAAATAACATCTATAATTTATTTAGAAGATTCACATGCACCAACACAGACATTAAAATATGGATGGACTTATTAATACCTTTTAGTTCCACAAAAAATCTTTTTAAACAAAATTCATAAAAATACTCTAACTGGGATATGAAAAACTTTGCTTGCTGGCAACATGGCATAAAGAATCAAGATGTAGTAAATATTCAACAAATCCAAAATATATTTGATATATCAAATGCAGATTGGTTGGTACTTCAAAGCATACTATCACATGCTCAAGATCTAAATAGAAAAAACCTTAATTCTTCCTATAAGACTAGTCCTAATCTTATAAGTCTTATGTTTGAAGTTATATACAACAATTATAATTGGACAAACCTAATTTCAAAAATATACATCATTTTGATAAACCATAAAACTAGCCCCAATTTAAAATTTTGGAATTTCATAACAAGAGGATATCAAACTAATCCATCAACTGAAAGTAAATCTAACCTCCTGTGCTCTATTAATTTAACACTCAGTTTAGAAGTGTGGAAAATATATACTTGGAAATTTATACACAGAGCATTTATCACACCTGATAAATTAACCAAATTCAACTCATTCAAAAATATCACTTGCTGGAGATGCTCACTAATATGTAAAGCAGATTGGATACATGTTTTTATGAATGTATTAATATTAAAAATTTTGGGAAGCTACCTTCACAGATTCTTTTGTTTTAACCAAATCCCTATTTTTTCTAAATGTTAATGACACTACAGAAATGAGTAAAAAAGACATAAACCTACTTTGATCCATACTATCTGTGGCAAGGAAATGTATAACAAGAAAATGGAAGTCATCACAAGAACCCACCTTGGAAGAATTCTTGAGACTGATGGAAGAAACAGCGTTTACTAGAAATCAAGGTTAAAAAACTGAGAATTTCCCCAAAAACCTGGATTAACAATCCTTGAAAAAAATTTCTTGCTCTTATTGAGGCACTAAAAATGGACCCAGACTGACTTTTAATGTGTAACTTATACATTTATATTGATTGAATATTACATTTTCCTTTTTTTCTACATTGTTACTTGTTCAGGCCAATTGTGCATAGTGTATATAAAAGGTTATAACATTTGTTTACACTGATGACTGTATGTCTAAATATTATTATATATAGAAAATAATAAAAAAAAATTGAAAACAAAAAGATCCCACTGAAATAGCCACACTCTTCAACACATATTTTATAAACATTATAGCCAACCTCACCACCAACTTCCCTCAAATACATCCTAACCCATCAGACCCTCCAACTACAACTACCTCCTCTCCCCACTCACATAACTTCTCTCTATCACCTATCTCCACTGCCAGTGTAAGGAAACTACTTCTGAAATGAAAAACATGCACTAATGCCCCTGCCAACCTGCCCCCAGAATTCCTTCACAAAGCAGCAAATTCAATAGCCTACTCTATCAGCTTACTTCTTAATAGGTCCACCCAAGAGTTTTATGTTCCCACCATTTGGAAAAAAGCATTTATCCTCCCACTGCACAAAGGAGGAAATAACACAGACATCTCTAACTTTTGACCCATTGCCATACTCTACCCTATCTCTAAGATTCTTGAAAAATGTATCCACAGACAATTCCTTAACTATCTACTTGACAATAACCTTCTGTCAGCAGCCCAGCATGGTTTTAGACCCGAGCATAGGACCACTACAGCTCTCATATCCTTCTGTGACTCAGTCAATCAGGCTCATGATGCCGGGAAACTTGTCTCCTCTCTTCTTCTCGACCTCTCCAAAGCCTTTGATACTATCTCTCACCCTCTTCTTAAAAAACTTGCCAACTTAGGGGTCTCTCTCTCTACCTTACACTGGTTTTCTAACTACCTCACAGACAGGCAACAAGCTACTAAGTGGCAGCACTCGTTCTCTCCTTTCCTAAACACCACTACCAGTGTTCCCCAAGGATCCATCTTATAACCCCTGCTATTTAATATTTTCATCAGACTTCCACTCCACTCTCACTCAAGAGAGCCATCCAATATGCAGATGATTCTACTATCATCTGCACTGCCAATTTTCCACAGGAACTCCTGAAACTAACCCAATCAGCCCTCACCTCCACCAAAAAAATGGATGTTTAACAACCACTTTGCCTTAAAACCTAAGAAAACTAAGCTTATGCTATTCACCCCCTAAGAAGAGCTTTACCATAAACAAAGAATCGTTTACTATTGTCTCCCAAGATAACAGTACCATTGAGGTTGTCACACACACTAAACTCCTAGGTGTCACTATAGATGAACACCTAATTTTTGACAACCATATTCACAAAAACATTAGAAAAATCACACCAAAAGCTGGGCATGCTATACCATCACAAAACGTTCCTCAGTTACCCCTCAAAACTAGCCCTGGCGTCCTCCTTCCTGCTCCCGTCTCTTATTTACGGTGCTCCTCTCTTTACCAACCTACAAGCCAGTCTTAAATCCAAACTAGACTCATGCTATAACAACATTGCAAAGTTCGCCACTAATAGATGACACATCTCACCACTGCACCGCTGTACAAAAACTTAATTGGCTAGAACTTCCCATCTTATTACATACATACAACTAACAACTGCCCACAGACTAATATCCAACCCATCCAGCTGCCCTGCCCTCTCTACTCTGTTTACTCTTTACCACCCTAATAGATTTATCCACTCTGACAAGCAAATGCTCTTGCAAGTAGCAAATCCAAACCTCTACACTGGTCAAATCCTTTTCCACTGCTGAACTATGGAACTCTCTGCCACCTTCACTGAGATCCACCAGCAATGTATCTATCTTTAAAAAAAGCTTGCAACAACATCTTTCCTCACAGTGGCTATGTCCATGTACTGGTTCCTCGCAGTCTATAACGTGAAATTATCTCTCCCCTAATACTACTCCCAGCTTTCCTACCTCCGTCCTATATCACCTTCTAAAACTTGTAAAACTTCACTTGTATCCTTGAAGGATAATCTACTTCTGTACCTATGTAACAATGTAATATCAGTAAAAAAGATTTATGTTTAGCCACTTTGCCTTCTGTCTTAAAAGAAAATGTGTTATCAAAATGTATATACTGTACAAATAATTGTATTTACCAACTATGTGCTTATCAAAATGTATTTTATGAATTATAGAACTGTACTGTATGATTGTATTGAATTATGCGGCGGTTTTCTCCCCGGGCCTCCACTGAAAATGGGTACTGTTGACACAGTGGACCTTCCCGGTTAACAAATGTAAATACCTAAAATAAATAAATAGTATGTGGCACAGAAAAAACAGTAGGAAAGGTAAGCCATGAATGAAGGGTTACAGTATAAATAGTGATGGAAGGGATGCTATTTGGAAAGGTATGCCATGAATGAAGGGTTACAGTACAAATAGTGTTGGAAGGGATGCTAACATTGCTTGGAGAGTACTAGACATATAAATATGTTATTAATCATTATGAATTATTGCTAATTTCATGTATAATTAGCTCTGATGGCAATCCATAGTCTAAGGCTTTGAGGAAAAAAAAAACAAGGGGCAACACACTTTTCACTTACCTCCAAGCCTGGCCTCTCTGTTCTGTTTCACCTGCATAAACACCTGTAGAAAAAGAAAGTTATGAATATACTAGCAGATCTTACAATATAATGTTTCACATTCAGTTGAGCTTCATTTGATGAAATTATACAAATTATTATCCAGTACTTCACTGACTGCATTAACTGATGATGTTTCTGGTACACAGTAATTATGAAGCAATGTTTCTGCTTCTCTCATCTGATACATTAATAGCTAAAGTATAGTGCCGATGTATATCACAATACAAAGATACAGGAGTGATAGTATCATCTCGTGTATCATCACAGTACCACTCATGTGTATTCACAATACAAAGATACAGGAGTGATAGTATCATCTCATGTATCATCACAGTACCACTCATGTGTATATCACAATACAAAGATACAGAAGTGATAGTATCATCTCGTGTATCATCACAGTGCCACTCGTGTATATCACAATACAAAGATACAGGAGTGATAGTATCATCTCGTGTATCATCACAGTACCACTCATGTGTATATCACAATACAAAGATACAGGAGTGATAGTATCATCTCGTGTATCATCACAGTACCACTCATGTGTATATCACAATACAAAGATACAGGAGTGATAGTATCATCTCGTGTATCATCACAGTACCACTCGTGTATATCACAATACAAAGATACAGGAGTGATAGTATCATCTCGTGTATCATCACAGTACCACTCATGTCAAATATATTTCTATATACCACAGTCCTGGACATCCACAAGTTCTTAATGCTCAATTTTTTTTTTTGCGCGTGTTTTCTGCTCCCTCTGTACATGTTTTATTTTTCATTTATTTCCCTTTGTTAATTGGGATAGTCTGACTGGGTAGGGCCCATTTCTGTAGCAGCTTTAGAAAAAAATGTTTTACACAAAGAGCACAGTATATAATGGATCATTTCCTCCTGGGTTACTACAGAAATGGTTCAAACCACATCAAAGAAAAGACAAGGAAATCCACTGGCAGGACATGCAGTTCTTTTATTACATCCGTTCTGGTCCCTCGGCTTTTCGCCTTCTGTTGGACTACAGAAATGGGTCTAAACCCAGTGGGATGTCTCACTAATTGAGCAGCTAATCAGTCAAACAATCAATCAGACAGTAAGATATAATTAATCAATCTATGTATAAATAAATAACTGCTGCTGCAGTTTCATCAGACACAAGGACGATCTGCCCACTTGTTTGTTGTATTGACTAAAACCATGTTAGTGATTAGAGTTGTATGATGTTGCAAGAATATAATGCACCTTCCCGCATACTTTATGGTCATTCACATACTGCTTAGTGCTGGAAAAAAAGTGATGTATTCATTGGAGGTCCAGTATCTGGTCTGCACAGGTCCCTTGTTTATTGACCCAAACATGCACTCTACAGCCAACACTGTCTGCACTGAAAATCAGACCCAGGATTAGAAGATCAAGCCTATTAGTAGCTCATAGCATTAATCCTTTGCTCAAAATACCCAGGCATGTTCTCTGGAAATACTTCTGTTCTCACACAGCTGTGAGGAAACTGACCATTTTAAAGCTTGCTATAACTTGGCAATGCTTTGAAAATGATGAATTTACACCCCCACCTCTCCTTCCACACCCAGGCAACAATGGCTCCCCATCTTTTACCTCAGCTTTCTACTACAGCATTTTACTTCTGTTCTTTCGTGCATCTTTTACTAAGTTTTCCCTTCTTAACTTTCACTAATGTGTTCTGCCCCTATTAGTGCATCATGCATGGTTTTATAACTCTGACAAACTGCATGGATATTTGTAAATACCTTTCTGAACCAGCTATATAATTTTACATGCTTCATCTTCATACTTAATTTAGTTTATTGTATCTTAATCCACATATGTAAATCTGTGTATGTAGTCATAAGTTTAAAGAAGGTAGATGAAATTGTACTTTGATGTTGATCAGAATAGGGTCATTGCTGAAATGGGTCACTGGACTCACATAGATATCAACTTAATAAATAAATGCAATCATTCGTTCAACTTGGGTCCTGAAACCATTAATGAAACCACAGTCCTTCAGGTGAAGTAATGTTTATTTGTGTTATGAATCTTGGGTCCTGAAACCATTAATGAAACTACAGTCCTTCAGGTGAAGTAATGTTTATTTGTATTATGAATCTTGGGTCCTGAAACCATTAATGAAACCACAGTCCTTCAGGTGAAGTAACGTTTATTTGTGTTATGAATTTTGAAAAATGGTGAAAATCTGCACAATGTACATTACCATGTTAGATCAACGTGGAACAGTGCAAAATTACTTTGTAAACAAAACAATGAATTGTTATGCTTCGGTGTAAAGCTGCTCAAAGATGCACATAAGATGTAAATCTAAAGGTTCAGGTTGCTATTACAGCATGTGCACATATGGCTATGGTGGGATATGCATGTTGATGTATTATAAATCGATATAAAAGTGGACAGGTGCAATTATTGCTGTAGTACATGTAGATGTAGCCAATGAGGAGGTTTAATTATACCTGTATTATGCATGTGGCTATAGACATGATGTGGTGTGATTAACCCCTTATTATATGCAGATATAACCTAGATAGAACCACAATGATTACATCTGTGCTTCATACACATATTGCTGTATAACATTGGATATAATATGCATGTATCTATGGTGAGGTAGGATTGGCTTTGTATTCTATGCTCATATAACTTGGATACAGTTATGCTGAGGTGTGATTATGCTGTGTTATACAGGAGTATAAAATTAATTCAGTAAAGGTAAGATGTAATTAATGTTGTGCTTTATCTGCGTATAACAATGGGGATAACCATGGTAATGTGTGATTATTGCAGTGTTAACTGCATCTAGCACAGACACAGTCATATTGCATGAGATTTGTTCTGTGTTATATTTGAGTATAAAGTAGATTCAGCCACAGTGAGGAATCATTATTGGTATGTTACATTTTGATAAAATGTGGATACAGCCATGGTAGAGTGCATTTCCTTATTTTGTTGTGTTCCTGCATTTAAATTGAAAATGCTGTAAATTTTATTTGGTTATTGACATTCTGTTAATTCACCATCTTCTTAGGTTCATAGGTCATAGGTTCATAGGTTCATAGTTGTGTACTAGGCCAATGACCCTGGAGCCTTTATAAGCCTAGCCCAAAAAAATTTCCCTGGCACCATGCCACCCAATGTTAGTTCACAGTGCCTCTGTCCAGAAGGGCAACTGGAGTGATCCGTTGGGTGAACTTCCTGTTACTCATCCACTCGTCAAGATTTCTCTTGAAGAAGATCAGCAATGTGCTCTGCTTGAAATGAATGGGAAGCTTATTTCAGAGTATGGGCAGTCTTTGGGAGATGAACCTGTCCCTCCAGCATGTTCTGTTGATTGTGGTAGTGAGGTTGTGATGTCTGGAGTGTGTGGCATGGGAGGATTAGGATTTTTTTAGGTGTGGCATTTCAAGCAGGGCTGGGTCAGACATAACTTTGTAAATCAAGCAGAGATCACTTCTGAGTAGACGATAAGAGACTGAGAACAGCTGACGTTTCCTGAGTCTGTCCATGTAGGACTTGTGTTTAAGGCCTAGGATACTTTTTGTGAGGTACTTTTGTGGCCTCTCCAGGTGTTGTAGATGTCTGATCAGGTACATGCCAAATGGGGCATTGTATTCGATTATTGGAATAATGAAGGATGAGTAGAGAGGGATGATGACCTCTTTCTTTCTGGATGTGAACCCTTTGGTTATAAGATATGCCATGTAGAAGGACTTTCTGACCACAGTGGCAATGTGGTGGTCGAAGGTGAGGTGGCGGTCAACCTCGGTGCCCAGATCCCTTATGGCCCTTTCAGTGTTTAGTGGGCTCCCCTCGACATGGTAATTTGTGGGAGCTGAGTTTTTTCCAAAGGGAATGATAATGCATTTTTTGGCATTAAGGTTATGGCCATGGTTCCAACACCAGTCACTGGTCTCAGAGATGCCCTATTGTAGGATGTCTGTATCATTTGGGGAGTTGATAATGACTCCTACCTTGCAGTCATCAGTGAACTTGGTCAGCCAGAGTCCCTCTCTGTTGGCCTGTACTTCTGAGAAGTAGATGTCAAACAGGAGAGAGCCCAGGACCAAGCCCTGTGGGACTCAACTCCTGACTGGTTGACAGTCTGACATGGAATCCACAACTTTCACTTTGTGGGTACTGTCTGTGAGCCAATTTGCAACTCACCTAGTGATATAAGGATTGATGCCTAGTTTGGTGAGTTTATCAATGATACCCAAGTGGGGAATGGTATCAAAGGCCTTGGCCAGGTCGAGGTAGGCTGTATGCACTGCCTTACCCTCATCCACAGCCTTGGTGAGTGCCTTGAAGAAGTCAACCAGATTTGGCAGGCAGGATCTTCCCTTGACAAAGCCAAACTGTGTGGTGTCAAGAGTTTGGAGATTGCCTGTGTCTTTGTTGAGCAGGTCCATGATGATGTGCTCCATAGCTTTGCATACCAGACTCATCAGGCTAATGGGGCAGTAGTTCTCAGGGTCTGTAGTTGTTCCCCCTTTGTGGAGAGGGATGACTGTAGCAGTGCACCATTTGTTAGGGAAAAAGCCTGAGGTAAGGCTGTTATTGAACAGGGCACATAGGTGTGGGGCAAGTTTGTTTTGTAGCTCATGTAGGATGCAGCCAGGGATATTATCATGTCACATCGATGCTGTATTCTTGGCTTTGGACAATGCAGCTTTTACCTGTGCTGCAGAAATGGTGGGTATCAGGCTTTCTTCTTGTATTGTTTTAGGGCCTTTGGTGGTGGAGAGTGGTAAAGTTGGCACTGAATCTGTCGGCCAGCATTTTGGCTATGTATGTTGGCTCAGTATAGGAGGTACCATTGTGCAATAACTTGGAGCAAATATCGGTATTGCCTTGGAGGTTCTTGATATAGTTATAGAAGGCTTTGTGTTTTTTTTGGTGTCAGCCACAATTCTGCCTTCATAGCTGGCTTTAGAGGATTTGATAAGGGATCTCAAATTTTTGTTGAGTCAGGCAAGGGAGTTTTTCCAGTCTTGTGACTTCATTTTTTTTCTGCAACAGTTTCTTCCTTCTGTTGTAGAGTTTACTGGGGACTACAAGATTAGCTTCCTTTTTTTGGAGGAGTGCATCTTGGTTCTATTTGGTATGGCAAGGTCCATGCATTTGTGTACATGCTCATACAGTGCAGTGGTGTATGATTCTGCAGTCGTACAGCTATTTTCCATTGGCACGGGTGCCAAGAAATTACCCACCTCTGTTTTAGGAGCCCAAACATCAGCTTTGGAGAAGTTTTTCAGGGTGGTCACCTTGGTGGGGGATGTAAGTGAGATGGAGATTTCCATGGTAATCAGTTTGTGGTCATATTTAACCAGGGAGGAGTTGACTATAGGTGTGGATCAATGGTCTCCCATGTTGGTGATAACCAGGTCGAGGATGTTGTGTCCTCTAGTGGGGGTCAGAATGAGCTGGTCCAGGGCACTGGAAATGATAAATTCTAGGAAGCATTGGGCCTGTACATTGGTGCTAGAATAGTTTTCCCAGTTGATGGAAGGGTAGTTGAAGTCACCCAGTATGGGAGTATTGAGCTGGACCTTGATAGATTCCAGGGTGTTTAGGAAGTTGGAGTGAGAGTCAAGGAACATGGTTGAGGTTTTATAGCAGGCTATGACTTGTATTGCCATCTTATCCAGTGTTAATTGTACCTGAAGTATCTCGGATGCATTATTCTGGGCTACCAGTCTAGAGGTGTGTACATCCTTTATGAATATGGAGACACCACCACCTTTGGAGCTTTCAACTGTATTCTGGGGCTGAAAGGTATGGCATGAGTTGTAGCCAGGGAGTGCAGGAGTGCTTTGCTGAGTTGTGATTATTACTGCGCTACAAGTAGCTGCAAAAAAGGTGAGGTGTGATAATAAGATTAATGTTAATTATATGTGAATATAATGTGCATGCCCATGGCAAGGTGTGATTATTACAAATCATATGCAGATATAATGTGGTACACCCATGGTGAAAAGTGATTATGAAATTACTGTCATATTACATGCTGATATAACCTGGTACACTGATGGTGGACTGTGCTTGCTGCTGTGTTATATGGAGATGTAAAAGGCTACACTAACTGAGAGGAGTGATTACCAGATTACTGTTGTATTACATGTGGATATAGCATGCCACAGCCATGGTGAGGTGTGATTATTGCTGTATTACACCCTAACTGAGGTATGATTATCAGATTACTGTGGTATTACATGTGGATATAACATACCACACCCATGATGAGGTATGATTATGGCAGTGTTATGTACAGGTATAACCATGTTATATAGACGTATAATGTGATACACCTAAACTGAGGTGTAGCTACCAGATTAATATGGTATTACATGTGAATAAAATCTACTGCATCCATGCTGAAGTATGATTTTTGCAGCATTATGTATGAGTATAATGTACCACACCCATGGTAAGGTGTGGTTACCACATTATTCTTGTATTACATGTAGATATAATGTGCCACACCCATGGTGAGATGTAATTACCAGATTACTATGATATTACATGTAAAATATAATGTGCCACAGCCATGCTGAGGTATGATTTTTGCAGCGTTATGTATGAGTATAATGTACCACACGCATGGCAAGGTGTGATTACCATATTATTCTTGTATTGCATGTAGATATAATGTGCCACACCCATGGTAAACTGTGATTACTGTTGTACTATATACAGGTATAATGTGCCATACCCATACTGAGGTGTGATTACCAGATTGCTTTTGTATTACATGTGGATATAATGCACCACACCCATGGTGAGGTGTGATTACCAGATTATTCTTGTATTACATGTAGATATAATGTGCCACTCTCATGGTGAGGTGAGATTACCAGATTACTGTTGTATTACATGTGGATATAATGTGCCACACCCATAGTGAGGTGTGATTATTGCTGTACTATATACAGGCATAATGTGCTATACCCATACTGAGGTGTGATTACCAGATTGCTTTTGTATTACATGTGGATATAATGCACCACACCCATGGTGAGGTGAGATTACCAGATTATTATTGTATTACATGTAGATATAATGTGCCACTCTAATGATGAGGTGAGATTACCAGATTACTGTTGTATTACATGTGGATATAATGTACCACACCCATAGTGAGGTGTGATTATTGCTGTACTATATACAGGCATAATGTGCCATACCCATACTGAGGTGTGATTACCAGATTGCTTTTGTATTACATGTGGATATAATGCACCACACCCATGGTGAGTTGTGATTACCAGATTATTTTTGTATTAGATGTAAATATAATGTGCCACACCCATGGTGAGGTGAGATTACCAGATTACCGTTGTATTACATGTAGATATTATGTGCCACACCCATGGTGAGGTGTGATTACTAGATTATTGTTGTATTACATGTGGATATAATGTGCCAAACCCATGGTAAGGTGTGATTATTGTTGTACTATATGCAGGTATAATGTGCCATACCCATACTGAGGTGTGATTACTAGATTATTGTTGTATTACATGTGGATATAATGTGCCACACCCATGGTGAGGTGTGATTATTGTTGTACTATATGCAGGTATAATGTGCCATACCCATACTGAGGTGTGATTACTAGATTATTGTTGTATTACATGTAGATATAATGTGCCAAACCCATGGTAAGGTGTTATTATTATTGTACTATACACAGGTATAATGTGCTATACCCATACTGAGGTGTGATTACCAGATTGCTTTTGGAGGTGTGATTACTAGATTATTGTTGTATTACATGTGGATACAATGTGCCAAACCCATGGTAAGGTGTGATTATTGTTGTACTATACACAGGTATAATGTGCCATACCCATACTGAGGTGTGATTACTAGATTGCTTTTGTATTACATGTGGATATAATGCACCACACCCATGGTGAGGTGTGATTACCAGATTATTCTTGTATTACATGTAGATATTATGTGCCACTCCCATACTGAGGTGTTGAGGTGTAACTACCAGATTACTGTTGTATTACATGTGAATATAATATGCCACAGCCATACTGAGGTGTGATTACTGCTGTACTATATACAGGTATAATGTGCCACTCCCATAGTGAAGTGTGATTATTTCTGTACTTTATACAAGTATAATATAGTATACGCATGCTGAGGCGTGATCACTGCAGACATCATAGGTAGTTAACAGGCATGCAGACCAGGACACCATTAAGAAGTTTAGCCAAAATACCAAACTGCACCAAAGAGCACTGTTTGGTTAAATGCTAAGCTCAGGGTCATGCAGAAAACCCATGCAGATGGAAAGATTCAAACTCTGTACTCTACAGCCAAGAAACTCTTAGATGGGGGAATAATGAGCCAACCCCACGCTAAGATGTGATTACCAGATTACTGTTGTATTACATGTTGATATAATATGCCACACCCATACTGAGGTGTGATTACCAGAGTACTGTTGTATTACATTGTGGATATAATGTGCCACTCCCATGGTGAGGTGTGATTACCAGATTACTGTTGTATTACATGTAGAAATAGTGTGGCACACCCATGGTGAAATGTGATTACCAGATTACGGTTGTATTATATCCATCCATTCATCCACAACCCCTTTTGCATATTTTAGCACATGGGATCGGAGTATCACTTCAACAGTAACAATTATGTAGAGCCAGGGTTTACACAATGGGATAGCTAGTGCTGTCACAGTAGTTCTTCCACATCACAAACATGCAACCACACTCACACCTATGACCACTTTAGAGTGTCCAATCCACTTACTGTACATCTTTATAATATGAGAAGAAACTAGAGCACTTGGAGGAAACCCACACAAACACATGGAGGACATGCAGACTCCACACAGAAGGTAACCCATCCAAGATCTGAAGCAGGCCTCTTGCTGTGAGATGACAACACTGTCTGCTGCACCCCACTCTTCATAGTTACCAGATTACTGTTACATTATATGTAGATATAGCATGGCACACCCATGGTGATGTATGATTACTGTTACATTATATGTAGATGGAATGTGATAAACTCATGGTCAGGTGTAAATACCAGACATGTAATTATTGGTGTGTCATATAATGAGATACACTCATGGTGAGGTGTGATTAGCAAATTACAGTCGTATTGCATGTCGACATAACATGGCATACCCATGGTGATGTAAGATTATTGCTGTGTTATATGTGTCTGTAATGTACTACACTTGTGATTATAAGACTACTGGTATATTACATGTAGATATAACATGGCACACCCATGGTGATGTATGATTACTGCTGTGTTATATGACGATGTAATGTACAATACCAATTGTGAGGAGTGATTACCAGGCTACTGGTGTATTACATGTAGATATAGCATGGCACATCCATGGTGATGTGTGATTACTCCTGTGTTATATGGGGGTGTAATGCACAATACCAATCATGAGTAGTGATTACCAGGCTACTGGTGTATTACATGTAGAAATAACGTGGCGCACCCGTGGTGATGTATGATTACTATTGTGTTATATGAGGGTGTAATGTATGATATCAATCGTGAGGAGTGATTACCAAGCTACTGATGTATAATATGTACATATAACATGGCACACCCATGGTGATGTATGATTACTGTTGTGTTATATGGGGGTGTAATGTACAATACTAATTATGAGTAGTGATTACCAAGCTACTGGTGTATTACATGCAGATATAACAGGGCACATCCATGGTGATGTATGATTATTGCTGTGTTATATGAGGGTATAATGTATGATACCAATCATGAGTAGTGAATAGCAGGCTACTGGTATATAATATGTACAAATAACATGGCACACCCATGGTGCTGTATGATTACTGCTGTGTCATATGAGGGTGTAATGTACAATACCAATCATGAATAGTGATTACCAGGCTACTGGTGTATTACATGTAGATATAACATGGCACACCCATGGTGATGTATGATTACTGTTGTGTTATATGAGGGTATCATCTACAATATGTACAATACCAATCATGAGGAGTGATTACCAGGCTACTGGTGTATAATATGTACATATAACATAGCATACCCATGGTGATGTGTGATTACTGCTGTGTTATATGAGGATGTAATATACGATACCAATCATGAGTAGTGATTACCAGGCTACTGGTGCATAATATGTAGATATAGCATGGCACATCCATGGTGATGTATGATTACTGTTGTGTTATATGAGGGTGTAATGTACGATACCATTCGTGAGTAGTGATTACCAGGCTACTGGTGTATAATATGTACATATAACATGGCACAACCATGGTGATGTATGATTACTGTTGTGTTATATGAGGATGTAATGTACAATACTAATCCTGAGGAGTGGTTACCAGGCTATTGGTGTATAATATGCAGATATAGCATGGCACACCCATGGTGATGTATGATTACTGTTATGTTATATGAGGGCGTAATGTATGATACCAATCATGAGGAGTGATTACCAGGCTACTGTTGTATAATATGCAGATACAGCATGGCACATCCATGGTGATGTGTGATCACTCCTGTGTTATACGGGGGTATAATGTATTACACCATATAACTGTTGTATTACATATTGATATAACATGGTACACCCATGGTGATGTGTGATTACGGCTGTGTTATATGATGGTGTAATGTACGATACCAACCATGAGTAGTGATTACCAGGTTACTGGTGTATAATACGCAGATATAGCATGGCACACCCATGGTGATGTGTGATTACTGCTGTGTTATATAAGGATGTAATGTACGATACCAATGATGAGTAGTGATTACCAAGCTACTGGTGTATAATATGCAGCTATAACATGGCACACTCATGGTGATGTATGATTACTGCTGTGTTATATGGGGGTATAATGTATTACACCAGTAGTAAGCTGTGATTACTAGATAACTCTTGTATTACATATTGATATAACATGGTACACCCACGGCATTGTGTGATTACTCCTGTGTTATGTGGGGGTATAATGTATTACACCAGTAGTAAGCTCTGATTACTAGATAACTGTTGTATTACATATTGATATAACATGGTACACCCACGGCAATGTGTGATTACTCCTGTGTTATATGGGGGTATAATGCATTACACCAGTTGTAAGCTGTGATTACTAGATAACTTTCGTATTGCATATTGATATAACATGGCACGCCCATGGCGATGTATGAATGTTACAATAAAAGTTTTGGTACCTGATGCCGGTCCAGTTTTCTTCCTTCTTCAGCAAGGATTGGGGGCTCAGCTGGGGACACGGGTTCCTCTTTCAGAGAAGATGTTTGTGGTGGGGACTGGTGAAAGCAAAATGCAAGCTAGTTCAGTAGTAAAACAAGCAATACGGAGTTAATTATAAAAAAAAAATATTGGATTTTTAATGCAAAGTATTTCAGAAACTAGGTTTACATAGCCTGCTATTCTTTAAGTGTTAGACCAGTTTTTGACAAAACTGAAAGCTTATCCTTTTAACATCAAAAATGCAAAACAAAGGTACAAAGATATAGATAACACATACACACACTCATACACATATTCACTCAAAAACACATTTTTGTCAAGTTCTTGAGTTCTTACCTTTGCACGAAGCTGTGAGGATGCGTCTTGAGATGTATCTGTCTCACTGTTTAAAAATAAAAATGAATTCTTTTGGTAATTTAATTAAGTCTTTTCTTAAATGAGTAAGTAAAGTAGTCATCATAAACCCTTTCAAGTGATCCTGGCCAAAAGATAATGTTAAAGACTGTATGCTTACATGGACAGATTACAGAGTTCCAGATTAACTTGCATGTTTTAGGATAAAATGCAAGCAGACTGGGAATAATAATTTCAAACAATCAGGTACCAGGATCAGAACTGAACCCCATTTGGGGGAATGTAAAATTTCATACAGTCAGGTACCAGGACTGGTACCAAACCTCATTTGGGGAAATGTAGAATTCCTGATCCCTCACTAAGACACCATGCGTACTCTACGATGCAGCAATGAATATCCATATTGGAGAAAATGAGGAAGTAAAACAACGTTTACTGTGATATTTCTTTGTGGTTATTTCAGCAAGCAGTAAATCATCATGTCAGTGTGTTTATCCCACACAAAATGACAGTAATTTATAGTTTTAGATCCACTATAGCAGGGATGTAATTGATACAAGCATATGCTTTCATTCCACATGCAAGTAACCTAACATATCTTTACAAACACTGTATGAAGATTGTGACTTTTACACATCTTGGAAACCTGTGCACTTGAGATGTAGATGTATAGAACAGTATACTATTAAATCATGTCTGAGATTTATGCCATTAACCTTATCATCTGGTTGACATGCGACTATAACAACATTTGCTTTCAGTGTATATCATTCTACTAATATTCTGTGCCACCAAAATGCTGGTTCCTCAGCCTTAAATCCTGCATACATATGGGCAATATAATAATGGGATGTGATGTCACAGATGTCCCAGCACTCAGAGTAGTAATGTGATAATAGATGGTGATCCAACAGAGCATAAGGAATACAGATCAGTAATGTAGCAATGGATGATAATGCCACAGAACCCACAGTACACAGATACATAATATTGTAATGGATGATAATGCCACAGAGCCCACAGTGCACAGATATATAATATTGCAATGGGTGGCGATGCCACAGAGCCCATTGTACATAGATAAATAATATTGTAATGGGTAATAATGCCACACAACCCACAGTACACAGATAAATAATATTATAATTGGTGGTGATGTCACAGAGCCCACAGTACGCAGAAAAATAATATTGTAATGGGTGGTGATGCCACAGAGCCCACAGTAGAGATAAGTAACATAATATTTAGTGGTGATGCCATGGAGGACACAGCACACAGATCAGTAATTTAGTAAAGTCTGATGATACCACAGAGTTCACAAAACACAGATCATTAATGTAGCAATTGATGATAACACCACAGAACCCACAGTACACAGATAAATAATATTTAATGGATGATAATGCTACAGAACCCACAGTACACAGATAAATAATATTGTAATGGGTGGCAATGCCACAGAACCACAGTACACAGATAAATAATATTGTAATGGGTGGTGATTCCACAGAGCCCACAATAGAGATAAGTAATGTAATATTTAGTGGTGATGACATGGAGCACACAGCACACAGATCAGTAATTTAGTAATGTCTGATGATACCACAGAGTTCACAATACACATATCAGTAATGTAGCAATGGATGACAAAACCACAGAACCAACAGTACACAGATAAATAATACTGTAATGGATGATAATGCCACAGAACCCACAGTACACAGCCAAATAATATTTAATGGATGATAATACCACAGAGCCCACAGTGCACAGATAAATAATATTGTAAAGGGTGATAATGCCACAGGACCCACAGTACACATATAAGTAATATTGTAATGGATGATAATGCCACAAAACCAACAGTGCACAGATAAATAACATTGTAATGTGTGTAATGTGTGGTGATGCCACAGAGCCCACAATAGAGATAAGTAATGTAATATTTAGTAGTAATGCCATGGAGCACACAGCACACAGATCAGTAATTTAGTAATGTCTGATGATACCACAGAGTTCACAAAACACAGATTAGTAATGTAGCTATGGATGATAAAACCACAGAACCAACAGTACACGGATAAATAATATTGTAATGGATGATAATGCCACAGAAGCCATGGTATACAGATAAATAATATTTAATGGCTGATAATGCCACAGAGCCCACAGTGCAGAGATAAATAATATTGTAATGGATGATAATGCCACAAAACCCACGGTACACAGATAAATAATATTGTAATGGGTGGTAATGTCACAGAGACCACAATACAGAGATAAATAATATTATAATGGATGGTGATGCCACAGAGCCCACAGTAGAGATAAATAACATAATATTTAGTGGAGATGTCATGGAGCACACAGCACACAGATCATTAATTTAGTAATGTCTGATGATACCACAGAGTTCACAATACACAGACCAATAATGCAGCAATGGGTGGGTATGTCAAAGAACCCATCACATATAAATAAATAGTACAGTAATGGGTGATTCCACACAGCCAGAGACAAATAATGGATAGTAAAATGGTTGAGGGTTGGCATAATGGTTAAGGTGTTTACCTCATAGACACAAGGTATAGGGTTTGATTCTCACCTTTGAAGGGAAATTAGCTAGGCTTAAAATGGCCTCCAAAGGCAGCTAGCATACTACTTGGCTATGAAACTATGAACCTATAATGGCACCCTGCTATGTCAGGCACTGCCACAGGCTTTGTACTAGCTGGATGTGGAAGGTACAGGGTATCCCAAATTATTACTGTAGTTGAATGTTTTACTTTTAAAATGTCCTGCATTTCTTGACAATAAGTAATCTGTTTCCAAATTTCCAAATGTTCTCCTGGAAGGCCCCCAACATGTCCTGCAGTAGTGTAACATGTCCTGGAGCAGTGTGACATGTCCTGAAATAGTGTAACATGTCCTGCAGCAGAGAGACATGCCCTGCAGCTGTGTAACAAGTGCTGCAGCAGTGTAACATGTCCTGCAGAAGTGTAACATGTCCTGCAGCAGTGTAACATGTTCTGTAACAGTGTAACATGTGCTGCAGTAGTGTGATATCTCCTGGAGCAGTGTGACATGTGCTGCAGCAGTGTAAAATGCCCTGCAGCAGTGTAACATGTGCTGCAGCAGTGTAACATGTCCTGCAGCACTGTGACATGTCCTGCAACAATGTGAGATGTCCTGCAGCAGTGTAACATGTCCTGCAGGTGTGTAACATATTCTGCAGCAGTGTAACATGTGCTGCAGCAGTGTAACATGTCCTGCAGAAGTGTAACATGTCCAGCAGCAGTGTGGCATGCCCTGCAGCAGTGTAACATGTGCTGCAACAGAATAACATGTCCTGCAGCAGTGTAACATGTCCTGCAGGTGTGCAACATGTTTTGCAGCAGTGTGACATGTGCTGCAGCAGTGTAACATGTGCTGCAGCAGTGTAACATGTGCTGCAGCAGTGTAACATGTCCGGCAGAAGTGTAACATGTCCTGCAGCAGTGTGACATGTGCAGTAGCAGTGTAACATGTTCTGCAGCAGTGTAACATGTACTCCTGCTGTGTAATATGTCCTGAAGGAGTGTAACATGTTTTGCAGCAGTGTAACATGTGCTGCAGCAGTGTAACATGTCCTGCAGAAGTGTAACATGTCCTGCAGCAGTGAGACATGTGTTGTAGCAGTGTAACATGTCCTGCAGCAGTGTAACATGTCCTCCAGCTGTGTAATATTTCCTGAAGGCGTGTAACATGTCCTGCAGCAGTGTGACATGCCCTGCAGCAGTGTGACATGTCCTGCAGGAGTGTAACATGTTCTGCAGCAGTGTAACATGTCCTGCAGGAGTGTAAAAGGTTCTGCAGCTGAGTGACATGTGCTGCAGCAGTGTAACATGTCCTGCAGGTGTGCAACATGTCCTGCAGCAGTGTGACATGTGCTGCAGCAGTGTAACATGTCCTGCAGGAATATAACATGTCCTGCAGCAGTGTAATATGTCCTGCAGCAGTGTGACATGTCCTGCAAGAGTGTAACATGTCCTGCAAGAGTGTAAAATGTTCTGCAGCAGTGTAACATGTGCTGCAGCAGTGTAACATGTCCGGCAGAAGTGTAACATGTCCTGCAGCAGTGTGACATTTGCAGTAGCAGTGTAACATGTGCTGCAGCAGTGTAACATGTACTCCTGCTGTGTAATATGTCCTGAAGGAGTGTAATATGTTCTGCAGCAGTGTAACATGTGCTGCAGCAGTGTAACATGTCCTGCAGAAGTGTAACATGTCCTGCAGCAGTGTGACATGTGTTGTAGCAGTGTAACATGTCCTGCAGCAGTGTAACATGTCCTCCAGCTGTGTAATATTTCCTGAAGGTGTGTAACATGTCCTGCAGCAGTGTGACATTCCCTGCAGCAGTGTGACATGTCCTGCAGGAGTGTAACATGTTCTGCAGCAGTGTAACATGTCCTGCAGGAGTGTAAAAGGTTCTGCAGCTGCGTGACATGTGCTGCAGCAGTGTAACATGTCCTGCAGAAGTGTAACATGTCCTGCAGCAGTGTAGCATGTGCTACAGCAGTGTGACATTTCCTGCAGCAGTGTAACATGTTCTGCAGCAGTGTAACATGTGCTGCAGCAGTGTAACATGTTCTGCAGCAGCGTAACATGTGCTACAGCAGTGTGATATTTCCTGCAGAAGTATAACATGTGCTTCAGCAGTGTAACATATCCTGCCACAGTGTGACATGTCCTGCAGCAGTGTAATGTGCTGCAGAAGTGTAACATGTCCTGCAGCAGTGTGACATGAGCTGCAGCAGTGTAACATGTGCTGCAGCAGTGTAACATGTCCTGCAGCAGTGTGACATGTCCTGCAACAGTGTGACATGCCCTGCAGCAGTGTAACATGTGCTGTAGCAGAGTAACGTGTCCTGCAGCAGTGTGACATGTCCTGCAGCAGTGTGACATGTCCTGCAGCAGTGTAACATGTGCTGCAGCAGAGTAACATGTCTTGCAGGAGTATAACATGTCCTGCAGGTGTATAACATGTCCTGCAGCAGTGTAATATGTCCTGCAGCAGTGTGACATGTCCTGCAAGAGTGTAACATGTCCTGCAGGAGTGTAACATGTTCTGCAGCAGTGTGACATGTGCTGTAGCAGTGTAACATTTCCTGCAGCAGTGTAACATGTGTTGCAGCAGTGTAATATGTCCTTAAGGAGTGTAACATGTCCTGCAGCAGTGTGACGTTCTGTAGCAGTGTAACATATGCTGCAGTAGCGTGATATGTCCTGGAGCAGTGGGACATGTGCTGCAGCAGTGTAAAAATGTCCTGCAGCAGTGTAACATGTGCTGCAGCAGTGTAACATGTGCTGCAGCAGTGTGACATGTCCTGCAACAATGTGACATGTCCTGCATCAGTGTAACATGTCCTGCAGGTGTGTAACATGTTCTGCAGCAGTGTAACATGTGCTGCAGCAGTGTAACATGTCCTGCAGAAGTGTAACATGTCCTGCAGCAGTGTGACATGTGCTGTAGCAGTGTAACATGCCCTGCAGCAGTGTAACATGTACTCCAGCTGTGTAATATGTCCTGAAGGAGTGTAACATGTCCTGCAGCAGTGTGACATGCCCTCAAGCAGTGTGACATGTCCTGCAGGAGTGTAACGTGTTCTGCAGCAGTGTAACATGTCCTGCAGGAGTGTAAAAGGTTCTGCAAATGTGTGACATGTGCTGCAGCAGTGTAACATGTCCTGCAGAAGTGTAACATGTCCTGCAGCAGTGTATCATGTGCTACAGCAGTGTAACATGTCCTGCAGGAGTGTAACATGTTCTGAAGCAGCGTAACATGTGCTACAGCAGTGTGACATTTCCTGCAGCAGTGTAACATGTCCTGCAGCAGTGTAACATGTGCTGCAGCAGTGTAACATGTCCTGCAGGAGTGTAACATGTTCTGCAGCAGCGTAACATGTGCTACAGCACTGTGATATTTCCTGCAGAATTGTAACGTGCTTCAGCAGTGTAACATGTCCTGCCACAGTATGGCATGTCCTGCAGCAGTGTAATGTGCTGCAGCAGGTTAACATGTCCTGCAGCAGTGTGACATGAGATGCAGCAGTGTAACATATGCTGCAGCAGTGTAACATGTCCTGCAGCAGTGTGACATGTCCAGCAACAGTGTGACATGTCCTGCAGGAGTGTAACATGTTCTGCAGCAGTGTAACATGTCCTGCAACAGTGTGACATGTCCTGTGGCAGTGTAACATGTGCTGTAGCAGAGCAATGTCTCCTGCAGCAGTGTGACATGTCTTGCAGGAGTGTGACATGTCCTGCAGCAGTGTGACATGTGCTGCAGCAGTGTAACATGTCCTGCAGAAGTATAACATGTCCTGCAGCAGTGTAATATGTCCTGCAGCAGGTTAACATGTCCTGCAGCAGTGTGACATGCAGCAGTGTAACATGTCCTGCAGAAGTATAACATGTCCTGCAGCAGTGTGATATGTCCTGCAGCAGTGTGACATGTCCTGCAGGAGTGTAACATGTTCTGCAGGAGTGTAGCATGCCCTGCAGCAGTTGTCCTGCAGCAGTGTGACATGAGCTGCAGCAGTGTAACATGTCCTGCAGCAGTGTGACATGTCCTGCAGCAGTGTGACATGTCCTGCAACAGTGTGACATTTCCTGCAGCAGTGTAATATGTCCTTAAGGAGTGTAACATGTCCTGCAGCAGACATGTGCTGCAGCAGTGTAAAAATGTCCTGCAGCAGTGTAACATGTGCTGCAGCAGTGTAACATGTGCTGCAGCAGTGTGACATGTCCTGCCCTGCATCAGTGTAACATGTTCTGCAGCAGTGTAACATGTATTGCAGAAGTGTGACATGTCCTGCAGCAGTGTAACGTATCCTGCAGAAGTGTAACATGTCCTGCAGCCATGTGATATGTGCTGTAGCAGTGTAACATATCTTGCAGCAGTGTAGCATATGTTGCAGCTGTGTAATATGTCCTGAAGGAGTGTAACATGTCCTGCAGCAGTGTGACATGTCCTACAGCAGAGTAACATGTGCTGCAGCAGTGTAACATGTCCTGCAGTGGTGTGACATGTCCTGCAGCAGTGTAACATGTGCTGCAGCAGTGTAACATGTCCTGCAGGAATATAACATGTCCTGCAGCAGTGTAATATGTCCTGCAGCAGTGTGGCATGTCCTGCAAGAGTGTAACATGTCATGCAGGAGTGTAACATGTTCTGCATCAGTGTGACATGCTGTAGCAGTGCAACATGTCCTGCAGCAGTGTAACATGTGTTGCAGCAGTGTAATATGTCCTTAAGGAGTGTAACATGTCCTGCAGCAGTGTGACATGTCCTGCAGCAGTGTGCCATGTCCTGTAGGAGTGTAACATGTCCAGCAGCAGAGTGACATGCCCTGCAGCAGTGTAACAAGTGCAGCAGCATTGTAACATGTCCTGCAGAAGTGTAACATGTCCTGCAGCAGTGTGCCATGTTCTGTAGCAGTATTACATGTGCTGCAGTAGTGTGATATGTCTTGGAGCAGTGGGGCATGTGCTGCAGCATTGTAAATATGGGCTGCAGCAGTGTAACATGTGCTGCAGCAGTGTAATATATCCTGCAGCAGTGTGACATGTTCTGCAACAATGTGATATGTCCTGCAGCAGTGTAACGTGTCCTGCAGGTGTGTAACATGTTCTGCAACAGTGTAACATGTGCTGCAGCAGTGTAACATGTCCTGCTTAAGTGTATCATGTCCTGCAGCAGTGTGACATGAGCTGTAGCAGTGTAACATGCCCTGCAGCAGTGTAACATGTACTCCAGCTGTGTAATATGTCCTGAAGGAGTGTAACATGTCCTGCAGTAGTTTGACATGCCCTGTAGCAGTGTGACATGTCCTGCAGGAGTGTAACATGTTCTGCAGAAGTGTAATATGTCCTGCAGGAGTGTAAAAGGTTCTGCAGCTATGTGACATGTGCTGCAGCAGTGTAACATGTCCTGCAGATGTGTCACATGTCTTGCAGCAATGTATCATGTGTGACAGCAGTGTAACATGTCCTGCAGGAGTGTAACATGTTCTGCAGCAGCGTAACATGTGCTACAGCAGTGTGACATTTCCTGCAGCAGTGTAACATGTCCTACAGCAGTGTAACATGTGCTGCAGCAGTGTAACATGTCCTGCAGGAGTGTAACATGTGCTGCAGCAGCATAACATGTACTACAGCAGTGTGATATTTCCTGCAGAAGTGAAACGTGCTTCAGCAGTGTAACATGTCCTACAGCAGTGTGACATGAGCTGCAGCAGTGTAATGTGCTGCAGCAGTGTAACATGTCCTGCAGGAGTATAACATGTCCTGCAGCAGTGTGATATGTCCTGCAGCAGTGTGACATGTCTTGCAGGAGTGTATGATATCCTGCAGGAGTGTAACATGCCCTGCAGCAGTGTGACATGTGCTGTAGCAGTGTAACATGCCCTGCAGCAGTGTGACATGTGCTGTAGCAGTGTAACATGTCCTGCAGGAGTGTAACATGTCATACAGCAGTGTAACTTGTGCTGCAGCAGTGTAACATGTCCTGCAGGTGTGTAACATGTTCTGCAGCAGTGTAACATGTACTGCAGAAGTGTGACATGTCCTGCAGCAGTGTAACATGTCCTGCAGAAGTGTAACATGTCCTGCAGCAGTGTGATATGTACTGTAGCAGTGTAACATGTCTTGCAGCAGTGTAGCAAATGTTGCAGCTGTGTAATATGTCCTGAAGGAGTGTAACATGTACTGCAGCAGTGTGACATGCCCTGCAGAAGTGTGACATGTCCTGCAGGAGTGTAACATGTTCTGCATCAGTGTAACATGTCCTGCAGGAGAGTAAAATGTTCTGCAGCAGTGAGACGTGCTGCAGCAGTGTAACGTCCTGCAGAAATGTAACATGTCATGCAGCATTGTAACATGTGCTACAGCAGTGTAACATGTCCTGCAGGAGTGTAACATGTTCTGCAGCAGCGTAACATGTGCTTCAGCAATGTGACATGTCCTGCAGCAGTGTAAAGTACAGTTTGTACCTACCATAAATGTCGATGTTCGAGTGTTCACACTGTTGCAGTCATTACACTTGGGTTATCCTGCCATCAGGCAGTCCCGCAGTTGGTCGGAGTTCCAAAGTCTTGGTCCGGCATCGGTTGCTGTCACCTCTTCCCTGACATCAGTGCGCCAGGGGTATATAAGATGCATCTGACACCATTTTCTTCAGTTTTTCTTGCCCCAGATGTCAGGTGCCCCCAGTAGGTAGGCAATACATATTGCTAATAAGAAATATACATAAAAAATAAAAACAATACCTTCAGTTACAAGCAAATACACCACAAAGGTAGTATAGGATAGAAAGGTATAGATAAGTCCAGCTAGTTCAGAAGGGATGGAGGGAGGGTAACCTGGACTGCAGCAGTGTGAACACTTGAACATCTACATTTATGGTAGGTACAAAACTGTACTATGTTCATTGTGTTACACTGCTGCAGTCATTACACTTGGGTAGAATCCCAAAGCTAAGGTTGGGTGGCTGGTCTATAAAGAGTTAGGATTGGCTATGAGGCCCTGCAGAACTGCAGTGGCAAATCCTGCTCTGGATTTAGAGTAAAGAGGCAGGTGGTAATGCTTGGTGAAGGTGTGCACTGAACTCCAAGTTGCAGCCTCCAAAATTTCCTTGGTAGGTACTCCTCTGAGAAAGGCTGTTGAAGTGGCTGTTGCCCTGGTAGAATGTGGCCTAATGTTATTTGGGACTGATTTTCCATGCTGTGTGTAGCAGTAACGAATGCAGTGTCCTATCCATTTGGATATAGTCTAGCCCTGTGATCCTGCAGCATATGCTACAAACAGTTGCTCAGTTTTCCTGAAAGCTTTTGTTTTGTCCAAGTAGAAGCATAGCTGCCTGTGTATGTCCAAAGAATGCAGAAGTTTCTCCCCTTTATTCTGGGGGTTTGGTTAAAAAGTTGGAAAATGGATGGTTTGGTTAAGAGCCACACTAGATATCACCTTTGGCATAAAGGTAGGGTTTTTCCTTAAAGAAACCCTGTCCTGATGAAAAATTATAAAAGGTTCCACTGCCATTAATACCTGTAGCTCTGAGACTCTTCATGCTGAAGTTACTGCCAGGAGCAGGGCTGTTTTCCATGATAAAAATTTTAGAGCGGCTGTGTTGACTGGCTCAAAAGGTGGCAGGGTCAGTTTTTCCAAAATGACATTGAGGTCCCAAGTTGGTGTTGGTGCTCTCCGGGGCAGTCTTATGTTTTTAGCCCCTCTGAGGTATTGCTTTAGCAAGGGATGAGGGAATAAAGGAGGATCCATGTTGTAATGTGCTGAAATGGCAGAGGCGTGGATCTTAATTGATGAGAAGGATAGGCCTCTGTCCAGCATCTCAGTTAAGTATTGTAAAATTTGAGGAATGTTTGGAACAAGAGGGTCAAGGCTTTGAGACTGATTCCAGACGCAGAATCTCTTCCATTTTTCTGAGTAAGCTTTCCTGGTGCTAGGCCTCCTGGCCTCCAAAATGACATCCATAACAGCTTTAGAGAGAGGTGTTGACTGTTTGACTAATGAATCTGCCATGCAGCCAGGTTTAGGGTTTTGAGCTGACCATGCAGGATCTGAGTGTTTTGTTGAGTCAGAAGGTGTGGTATTTGAGGCAAAATCCATGGTGGGTCTTGAGCTAAGTTCCTTAAGATGGGGTACCAGTGCTGGCGTGGCCAGTCTGGAGCAATCAGGATCATCTGTGTTTTTTCTTGTCTGGCTTTTAGGAGTACCTTTGAAAGGAGAGGCAGTGGCGGGAAGGCATAAACTTTTAGGTTTTTAAAGCTGAACAAAAGAGCATCCACTTTCCATGCTTGTTTGTAAGTCCTTGTGCAGAATTTTTGTAGTTGGCAATTCAGTGGGGAGGCAAAAAGATCTATGTCTGGGCATCCCCATTTTTGCGTTATCATGCTGAAGATTTGTGGATTCAATTTCCATTCGTGAGAGTCCATGATATTTCTGCTTAGATCGTCTGCCAGAGTATTTTTCTTTCCTGGCAGGAATTGTGCTTGCAGGTGAACTTGATACGTTAGAGCTGTGTTCCACAAAGTCATGGCTTGCCTGCATAGGGGATAAGAATGAGTGCCCCCTTGCTTGTTTATGTACCACATTACTGTGGTGTTGTCTGTCTTTAATAATAATTGTCCTGGATGCAGAAGGTCCTTGAAAGCTGTTAGGGCATTTTGTACAGCCAACATCTCTTTTTGATTGATGTTAAGATGCATCTGGTCTGTGGTCCACTTGCCCTGAATGCATTTTCCTGCCATGTGTGCTCCCCCGATGTAATCCAAAGCATCTGTTGTTAGAGTCTGCCTGGCTGTGGGTAGGGTGAAAGGCTGACCCTTGTTTAGGTGACATGCCTGTGCCCACCATCGAAACTCCTGTTGTAGGCAGGGAATCATTGGTATTACTGCTTCTAAACTGTGAGTGTGTTGAGTCCAAACACTTTTCAGGTACCATTGTAATTTCCTCATATGCAGTCTGGCATATGGTATTAGTAGTATGCAGGATGCCATGAATCCCAGGGCCTGCAGAATTTTTCTTGCAGGGAGATGGGACTTTTTTGCCAGTAATTGAAAAATAGTGAGTTAGTTGAACTTGCTTGTCTGGCGTGAGGTAAGCCATCTGGGCCGTTGTATTTAAGCTGGCACCCAGAAATATAATCTGCTGTGAGGGCACTAGTTTTGACTTCTTTTCATTTACTGTGTACCCTAGAGAAATTAGCAACCTTTTTACAAACACCAGATGATGTAGAAGAATGTCCTTTGTCTCTGCTTGAATGAGGCAGTCATCCAGGTATGGATATATTTGAATTCCTTTTTGTCTGCAAAATGCAATTACTGGTGCCAGGCACTTTGTGAAGACCCTGGGTGCACTAGATAAGCCAAAGGGCAGTGCAGAGAATTGGTAGTGCATTATAACAGCTTTGAATCTGAGGTATCTTCTGCAATTTTGTCTGATAGGGACATGCAGGTATGCCTCTTTGAGGTCCAGAGTAACAAGCCAAGCCTTCTTGCCCAGCATGGGTAGAAGCTGCTGCAATGTCAACATTTTGAATTTCGGAATATCCAGGTAAGTATTTAGAATTGAAAGGTCTAGTATGGGCCTCCAGGCCTTGTCCTTTCTGGGGACCAGGAAGAGTCTTGAGTAAAATCCTTGTCCTTGTTCCTGTTGTGGTACTTTTTGAATAGCTCTCAAGTCCATGAGGGCTGAAATTTGTTTTTGTGCCTCTGCCCATTGATTTTGTGGCAGGTCTGGCATTCCTTTTAGCCTTGGTAAAGTGTGAAAGTGGAACCTGTAACCTTGGGACACAATATTCAGAACCCATTTGTCTTGGGTGATTGTTTGCCAGTTTTGAGAAAAATGTGCTAGTTTCCCCCCTAAGGGGGCTTCCAAAAGGGAAGTACTTGGCGTACGAAGGGGAAAGTCATTGTGACTGTTTTCTGTAAGGTTGAGACTTGTTCTCACCTCCTTTTGGGGTTGAGGTGCCCCACTGTCATTGTCTGTTTGAACCTTGGGGTTGAGATCTGCCTCTTGGGCATCTGTATCTGCCTCTCTGTGGCCTGTCTGACACTGGAAAGGACCAGTTCTTTGTTGGCCAATTTCTGCTGAATCGAGGTGGCTGTACCTGTAAGAAATCCTTGACTGTTTGCATAGATTTAGCTTTATCCTCCATTTTCTTTAACCCCTCTTCTGCCTTAACACCAAACAAGGTATCATGCTGTAAAGGAGCATCCAATAATTTTGCCTTAACATGATCAGGTAAACTCTATTCTTTTAACCAAGCATGTCTTCAAATCACAGAACCTGTAAATGTGGCTCTACAAGAGGTCTCTAAAGAATCAAAACCACATTGCAGAGTATGTTTTCCCACCTGTTCAACTGCATGCAATAAATCCTGCATTTCTTTACAATCAGGAGCTTCTGAGCTTGCAAGCATTTTCTGTTTTAACTGAGCCATTAAATATTGTTGGTACTTAAGCATGTGAAACTGGCAATTTAAAGCTCTTGCTGCTAAAGTTGCAGAAGTGTATACTTTCTTGCCCCATCTATCCAAAGCTCTGGAATCTCTGTCAGACGGCACTGGATTTGTTTGCAATGGAGGCCTTAACCCCTTTTGGACCCTGGGAAATAGTTTCTGGATCAGCAGAAGGGTTTTTATAAAGAAACTTGTGAGAGTCAGGGACTCTATAATATCTATCTGGCTTGGCTGGTGCAGGGGGCAAAGAATCAGGAGATAAGCTGGATTCAGAGAACACATCATCCACAATATCTAGTACAGGCGGTATAGCCAGGGGCCTGTGCTGAGGCAATAAAAGGAAATCCTTGAGCCTTTTCTTGGATTCTGAGTAATCCTGACTTTCCCAATGGAAATGCTCCCTCATGGTATGTAAAGTTTCCCCAAAAGAATAATCCTCAGGAGGAGAGGCTGAAGGGATAGATTCTTCAGCATCAGAGTCCTCATAGGGGGTAGAGAGTATCCCTGGTCTGAAGAGGAATCAGAGGAAATGGAAACCTGATCAGAGGAATCATAGTCTGTATCCTGCATAGGCCTTTTCTCAGGAGGGGGATGGGAACCCCTGATTAGAGTAATTAGGTCTTCGGCCATTTTAAGCATCTGTTTCTTAGGCATGGATGACTGTCCAGGAGAATGCTGTACTTGTTTCTTTGTCTTTAATGGTACTTTTGTCTTGGCTGTAGTTTTAATGGTAAGTTGTGAAGGTCTGAAAACACCCTCGGAAGCCGATGCCTGCTCAGCGGCTCCGGACCCATCTGAGGGATTAGTTTCCGTAGGGAGTTTCCAGAGACCTAGTTGTCTCAACATGGGAGTCGAAGGCGGCCTGTAGCTCTGAGGTAGCGGGTGTCAGGGGCTGCAAAAGTGCCTCACTGAGAACAGGCGAACTGGCGACTAGCCTAGAAGAGGTTTTGTCGTCGGTTTTGGACCTCGGATGCCTGTCTTTATCCTTGTCTTTGTGTTTTTTCGGTATTGCGGTAGTTGGTTGATCTGACGGCATAGTATAATTGAACCTTCGGCCAAAGTAGTGCAAAGCAAAATCAAAACGTCTTTTTATAGTGCGTTTGTTAAATCTAGCACAAAACCGACAACTAGTGAAGTCGTGATCAGGGCCTAGGCATGGAATACAGTAAGAGTGGAAGTCCTCATGAGGTATTTGCTTCCCACAAGAAATACAATTATTAACTTTTTCTGACATCAGTCTGAAGCAAGAAAAAAGTTTCCCCAACAGGGTACTTAGCTTTATTGAAGACTTCGGATCTGAAATTCGACTTCGAAAATCTCAGGAGTTGGCTGACCGGCAATTACGAACTGCTTCTGCTTCGGGAACCGCCCTGCAAGAAAGACTGAAGAAAATGGCATTGGATGCATCTTACATACCCCTGGCACACTGATGTCAGGGAAGAGGCGACAGCAACCGACTCCAGACCAAGACTTTGGAACTCCGGCCAACTGCGGGACTGCTTGACGGCAGGATAACCCAAGTGTAATAACTGCAGCAGTGTAACACGATGAACATCATATCTGCATAAGTGTTGGAATACTGAAACAGGTAACTGCAAAAACAGGAATGCAGGCAAGAGGGCTTGAGGCACGCACACAGTAGTAATTTCCAAAGTTTATTCTTCAGACTTTGCTTCAAACAAATGATAAAAACAATAAAAAAACAGTAACCATAAAGCGCTTTTCGTCTCACTCCTTAGTGAGACTTCATCAGACAGTTGCAACAAGAATGTTTCAAACAGTATATACAAGTTCAAACCACATCAGCTTCCTCCAAGCAAAAGGCAACCCCGCCCCCAAGGTAAGCAGGAAATAACAATTAACCCATTGTATGCTTCTTTACAAATCCAGCTTCTTGTACAACAAGTATGTATGCAGTAAATATATTTGTATATGTGTAAATATAAACATAGCTCATCAGTTCAAAAACACTCTTAAAAGACCTTTTAAAAGTATATTCAGAAATATTTAAAAACCATGCTAACATTAAAACCAATAGTTAAGGTAACAGTAAAAAGTGAGAAGTCAAGAATGAAGTGTAAAATTGAAAACAGTATAAAATAAAATGTTTTACCACTGTGTGAAAAAGTATTAAAATCTTAAATAACTTTCAATAGTAGTTAATAATGACAGTTCTAAAAAGTAGGATGAAGAAGTATATAACGAAACACTTATATTAGCCCCATGTTGTCTGAATTTAAAACCATCAAGCTAAAAAGCTATAAAGACTGGAGCAGAGAAAACCATCCTGTAAAAGACGTCCGGTGAATATGATAAAAGATGAAATAAGAGTGTACACATTCACATAAACAACTCTAAAAGCAAACACATTCATGTGTAGATAACAACTAAGTGAATGTGCATAACCATGTATAGGTATAAATATGTATATACCTAACTGAACAAATAAGTACATTTTTGATTATTTAGATAAATATTTAACATACCCTGTTTAAGCAAAAATGTGAAACCTTTCTTGCAGGCTGAAGTGAACAAGGTATATATTCACCTTATTAAACTCTTTAGTTTAAGGATGCAAGATCTGGAATAAACTTCATTCAGTCCTGGTGGGTAGCAGGCCCTAGAACGAAGTTGCCATATTAATTCCAGTTTTTCTAGGAATAATGAACTAGGGCCACCCCTTCCATCACTCGTAACCTGGTCAGTCACTCCAAATTTAAAAGAGTGTAATGGGAAAGCACTCACACTAGGGCCACCCCTTCCATCACTCGTAACCTGGTCAGTCACTCTAAATTTAAAAGAGTGTAATTGGAAAGCACTCACACTAGGGCCACCCCTTCCATCACTCCTAACCTGGTCAGTCACTCCAAATTTAAAAGAGTGTAATGGGAAAGCACTCAGACTAGGGCCACCCCTTCCATCACTCGTAACCTGGTCAGTCACTCTAAATTTAAAAGAGTGTAATGGGAAAGCACTCACACTAGGGCCACCCCTTCCATCACTGTGAACCTGGTCAGTCACTCTAAATTTAAAAGAGTGTAATGGGAAAGCACTCACACTAGGGCCACCCCTTCCATCACTCGTAACCTGGTCAGTCACTCTAAATTTAAAAGAGTGTAATGGGAAAGCACTCACACTAGGGCCACCCCTTCCATCACTCCTAACCTGGTCAGTCACTCTAAATTTAAAAGAGTGTAATGGGAAAGCATTCACACTAGGGCCACCCCTTCCATCATTTGTAACCTGGTCAGTCACTCCAAATTTAAAAGAGTGTAATGGGAAAGCACTCACACTAGGGCCACCCTTTCCATCATTCGTAACCTGGTCAGTCACTCTAAATTTAAAAGATTGTAATGGGAAAGCACTCACACTAGGGCCACCCCTTCCGTCACTCGTAACCTGGTCAGTCACTCCAAATTTAAAAGAGTGTAATGGGAAAGCACTCAGACTAGGGCCACCCCTTCCATCACTCGTAACCTGGTCAGTCACTCCAAATTTAAAAGAGTGTTATGGGAAAGCACTCACACTAGGGCCACCCCTTCCGTCACTCATAACCTGGTCAGTCACTCCAAATTTAAAAGAGTGTAATGGGAAAGCACTCAGACTAGGGCCACCCCTTCCATCACTCGTAACCTGGTCAGTCACTCCAAATTTAAAAGAGTGTAATGGGAAAGCACTCACACTAGGGCCACCCCTTCCATCATTTGTAACCTGGTCAGTCACTCCAAATTTAAAAGAGTGTTATGGGAAAGCACTCACACTAGGGCCACCCCTTCCATCACTCGTAACCTGGTCAGTCACTCCAAATTTAAAAGAGTGTAATGGGAAAGCACTCAGACTAGGGCCACCCCTTCCGTCACTCGTAACCTGGTCAGTCACTCCAAATTTAAAAGAGTGTAATGGGAAAGCACTCACACTAGGGCCACCCCTTCCGTCACTCATAACCTGGTCAGTCACTCTAAATTTAAAAGAGTGTAATGGGAAAGCACTCAGACTAGGGCCACCCCCTCCATCACTCGTAACCTGGTCAGTCACTCCAAATTTAAAAGAGTGTAATGGGAAAGCACTCAGACTAGGGCCACCCCTTCCATCACTCGTAACCTGGTCAGTCACTCTAAATTTAAAAGAGTGTAATGGGAAAGCACTCACACTAGGGCCACCCCTTCCATCACTCGTAACCTGGTCAGTCACTCCAAATTTAAAAGAGTGTAATGGGAAAGCACTCAGACTAGGGCCACCCCTTCCATCACTCGTAACCTGGTCAGTCACTCTAAATTTAAAAGAGTGTAATGGGAAAGCACTCACATGTCTAGCCAGGGCATTTTCCTGCTTTGATGTTCTAACGCTGTAAAGGTGTTCATAAACCCTTTCTAATGCTGTAAAGGTGTTCATAAACCCTCTCCGATGCTGTAAAGGTGTTCATAAACCCTTTTTAATGCTGTAAAGGTGTTTGTAAACCCTTTCTAATGCTGTAAAGGTGTTCGTAAAACCCTTTCTGATGCTGTAAAGGTGTTCGTAAACCCTTTCTAATGCTGTAAAGGTGTTCGTAAAACCCTTTCTTTTAGCTTCCTGTCCAACTTCCCAATATAAAAAGCTGGGCAGGCTTGACATTGGGCCAAATAGACTATACTTTTAGTGTTACAGTCAAATTTTCCCTTTGATACATAGGGCACTCCTCTGATTGAGAAGTTGACCCCAATCTCCATGAAGGGGCATTGGGGGCACATGCTACACTTTATCATTCCTTTCCTCCTGCTTCCAAAATTGTCTTCCTTCCTAGTCTGTAATAAGCTTTTTAAATTCCTGCCACGTCTAAAAACTGCTCTAGGGGGGTCCCTCAATTTAGCATATAAATTGTGGTCAAGGGCTATTAAATCCCAGTTCTTATTAATGATGTCTTTGATATCATAACTATTCCTACTAAAAGTAGCAATAAAAGTGGACCTACTAAAGGAGCAGCATCATGAACCATCTGAACTTGGCTGATTTCCATTTGTTCCTCATTAATTTTAACCCCCAGGATAGGTTGGTATGTGCCCCTATGCCTCTTGTTTTGTACTTCTCTTACCAGTTCCCTAACCATAGGTAGAGGGTGTCCCCTCTTGATAAACATGTCCTGAAGTTGATTACATTCTAGTAAAAACTCCTCTTGTGTGAAAACCATCCGAGCTGCTCGTACCAGTTGGCCTTTTACCACTGAACGCTTTTGAAATAGTGGGTGACAACTGTCAAAATGTAAAAAAGCGTTCGAGTAGGTATCTTTCCTGAAAATACGAGCTGTATAGCAACCATTAATTAGGTCCTTTTTTAAGTCAACATTCAGGTAAGCTATTCTTTCCATGTGGAAAGTATGTGTGAACTGTAAAAAAACAGTGGTATTACTGAGGTATGTCACTAGATTGTTAACTTCCACCTCATCACCCTTAAACAACATAAAGATATCATCCAGGCATCATGTATAAAAGTGTATTTGGCTTCTAATTTCAGGTACATTTAGAGTGATTGACCAGGTTACGAGTGATGGAAGGGGTGGCCCTAGTTCATTATTCCTAGAAAAACTGGAATTAATATGGCAACTTCGTTCTAGGGCCTGCTACCCACCAGGACTGAATGAAGTTTATTCCATATCTTGCATCCTTAAACTAAAGAGTTTAATGAGATGAATATATACCTTATACCTGCAAGAAAGGTTTCATATTTTCATATGTTAAATATTTATCTAAATAGTCAAAAATGTACTTATTTATTCAGTTAGCTATATACATGTTTATACATATACATGGTTATTCACATGGTTATTCACATTCACTTAGTTGTTATCTACACATGAATGTGTTTGCATTTAGAGTTGTTTATGTGAATGTGTACACTCTTATTTCATCTTTTATCATATTCACCGGGCGTCCTTTACAGGATGGTTTTCTCTGCTCCAGTCTTTATAGCTTTTCAGCTTGATGGTTTTAAATTCAGACAACATGGGGCTAATATAAGTGTTTTGTTATATATTTCTTCATCCTACTTTTTAGAACTGTCATTATTAACTACTATAGAAAGTTATTTAAGATTTTAATACTTTTTCACACAGTGGTAAAACATTTTATTTTATACTGTTTTCAATTTTATACTTCATTCTTGACTTCTCACTTTTTACTGTTACCTTAACTATTGGTTTTAATGTTAGCATGGTTTTTAGATATTTCTGAACATACTTTTAAAAGGTCTTTTAAGAGTGTTTTCGAACTGATGAGCTATATTTATATTTACACATATACAAATATATTTACTGCATACATACTTGTTTTACAAGGAGCTGGATTTGTAAAGAAGCATACAATGGGTTAATTGTTATTTCCTGCTTACCTTGGGGGCGGGTTTGCCTTTTGCTTGGAGGAAGCTGATGTGGTTTGAACTTGTATATACTGTTTGAAACATTCTTGTTGCAACTGTCTGATGAAGTCTCACTAAGGAGTGAGACGAAAAGCGCTTTATGGTTACTGTTTTTTTATTGTTTTTATCAATTGTTTGAAGCAAAGTCTGAAGAATAAACTTTGGAAACTACTATTGTGTGCGTGCCTCAAGCCCTCTTGCCTGCATATCCTGCAGAAGTCTAACATGTGCTGCAGCAGTGTAACATGTCCTGCCGCAGTGTGACATGTCCTGCATCAGTGTGACATGTTCTGAAGCAGTGTAACATGTGATGCAGCAGTGTGACATGTCCTGCAGCAGTGTGACATGTCCTGCATGAGTGTAACATATCCTGCAGCAGTGTAACATGTCCTGCAGGAGTGTAACATGTCCTGCAGCAGTGTAGCATGTGCTGCAGCAGGGTGACATGTCCTGCAGTAGTGTAACATGTCCTGCAGCAGTGTAACATATGCTGCAGTAATGTAACTTGTCCTGCAGCAGTGTAACATGTCCTGCAGGAGTGTGACATGTCCTGCAGCAGTGTAACATGTGCTGCAGCAGTGTAACACATCTTGCAGTTGTATAACATGTGCTGCAGCAGTATGACATGTGCTGCAGCACTGTAAGATGTCTTGTAGCAGTGTAACATGTGCTGCAGCAGTGTGACATGTCCTGCAGCAGTGTAACATGTCCTACAGTAGTGTAACATGTGCTGCAGTAGTGCAACATGTCCTGCAGGAGTTTAAAATGTGTTACAGCAGTTTAACATGTCCTGCAGGAGTGTAACATGTCCTGCAGCAGTATAACCTGTCTTGCAGCAGTGTAACATGTCCTGTAGGAGTCTAGCATGTCCTGCAGCAGTGGGACATGTCCTGCAGCAGTGTAACATGTCCTGCAGCAGTGTGACATGTCCTGCAGCAGTGCAACATGTCCTGCAGGAGTTTAACATGTGTTGCAGCAGTGTAACATGTCCTGCATCAGTGTAACATATTCTTTATGAGTGCAACATGTCCTGCAGCAGTGTAACATGTGCTGCAGCACTCTGACATGTGCTGCAGCAGTGTGACATGTCCTGTATGAGTGTAACATGTCCTGCAGCAGTGTAACATGTCCTGCAGCATTTTTACATGTGCTGCAGCAATGTAACATGTCCTGCAGCAGTGTAACATGTCCTGCAGTAGTGTAACATGTCCTTCAGCATTTGTACATGTGCTGCAGCAATGTAACATGTCCTGCAGCAGTGTAACATGTTCTGCAGTAGTGTAACATGTCCTGCAGCAGTGTAACATGTGCTGCAGCAGTGTAACATATCCTGCAACAGTGTAATCTTCCTGTAGCCTACAGGAGGTGATATGCTGCAGTGTAACATGTCCTGCATTAGTATAATCTTCCTGAGGCCTGCAGGAGGTGATATGCTTTGCACACTGCTACTTATTTAAAATAATATTTTTATTTAAAGACACTGCTTCCTGGTCAGCTTTCAAACTGTCTCAAATTATAGTGTGTTTTAAACTGGGTTCCTCAGCACTTTTGTGGGGTATGGTGGATGTGCTAGACACAGGGAATTTGACCACTGCATTCTTTACATATTCCATGGACAGAACTGGTAAGACTGTGGACACCCAGGAAACACACACTGCACAGGACGCACAGGTTACTGGTGACACCATTGCCAGGAATGTACAACACCCTATACTGTATACATATCTTGATCTGCTGGTAGCTACATTGGGCAGAGGGAGCTACATGGAGGATTATTAATGGATCTTGATGGAAAAGTACTTACTACTCTCTCTGCTGTAGTTGGTATGTCACTGGCCACAAATCTGCCTATGGGCAGGATCATCATGGAGGCACAGGGTAAAAACACCACAGGCATGTCAAAGTTGGTCGCACTGATACAAGGTGTGTATAATGACCTCGTTGAGTGCATGTGTTGCTAGTGTGACTGTTTTGGCAGACTAAATCTCTTAATGGCACATATCCTGTCCTCTTGAGATCGCCTACTAATCACACCTTTAAAAATGTTGATATAGGTCACAGGTGTGCCATATGTGAGAGCCATAGTAACTGCCTGGGTAGCCTGCAGACACATCGTGGATAACACTTTGTGCATTAGAGGCCAGCTGGCAGTTGATGGAGTGATACCCCTTTGTGGATCACACAGCTCCAACACATTTTTGGAAGAGGGACTTAATTTCAGTACAGAACAGTCTGTGGCTCCCAAGACCACACAGAAATGGCTGTATCATAGAATTCAAGGATGATGTTATTTCTCCTGCTGCACTAAACCAGTTCATTTTATACTAAGGTTTCATTCTGCACTCTGGTGGGAGCAGAGCTGAATTCAACCCATCCAAGTTGGGAACTGCTGGGGGAAGGTTTATTGTATGTTTATGTGACTGGACTGAGAACTTAATTGTATAAAAGTATTTCATCCTGCTGTTATAAAAGCCTTGCAGTTCCTGGTGACTTTGTATATAAGCAAACCTCTCCAGTTCAAAATCCTGTACAGGAAATGCTCTCTATAGTCTCCTACTATTTATAGCTGCTTGAATTGCTGCCAGTATATGCATAGGGTGGTACCACTGCACGTCATCTAATAGTATACTACTAAACACTCTCACTTAAGACCTTTAAATGACTCTCTTCTGCTCCTTCTCATCTACTGGCTGACAAATTCAACTCCAACTTTACGCCTCTAGCCCCCTCAACTGCCCCTCAGGAAATACCATCAAATATAACTCTCCCTGCTATCACTAGGGAAAAGGTCTTTAATGCTCTCTCTAAGGCCAAGAACACTGCATCAAAGGGCCCAGAGAATATCCCAGGATGCCTTCTAAGACTCATAAAACATGACCTATCAGGCGCTCTGGAATTGCTATTTAACTGTAGCCTCCAAACAGGCTTTGTACCTCATGAATGGAGAACAGCAGCAGTCATCCCTCTGCATGAATGTGGGCCATCTACAGACCCTGGAAACTACAGACCTATAGGTCTCACTAGTCTCATATGCAAAGACATGGAAAGAATTATCATGAAAATGATCAATAATGACATAGGAAACCTGCAGACACTGGACCCAACCCAGTCTGGTTTCATCAAGGGTAGGTCATGTTTATTCAACCTGGTGGACTTGTTTGAGAAGCTTGCCAAAGCATTGGATGTGGGCAAAATGGTTCACACTGCCTACCTTGACCTGACCAAGGCATTTGACACAATACCCTACTGGGAATTGTTGATATACTGAAAAGGTTAGTACTGAAAAGGTTAGGTACAAACCTATATGTCACCCGGTGGATAGCCAACTGGCTTACAGACAGGACCCAGGAAGTTAGAATTGGGGAGTCCACATCTATAAAGAGCCCAGTCACAAGTGGAGTCCCTCGGGGACCAGTCCTTGGACAACTCCTTTTTGGCATTTACTTCTCTGAAGTCAAGGCCAATGTCGATTGTCTCTGGATAACTACATTTGCAGATGATTGTATATTATTAGCTGTCATTGAATCCCTCACCAATAAAAATGTTCTCCAGGAAGAGCTGAGACTGACAAACAACTGGTGGCAGAGTCATGGACTAAAACTAAATGCCAAGAAATGCATAACAGCATCCTTTGGGAAGTCATTGACCCCTGGTAACTATCATATCAACAACAAATCCCTTAGAGTTGACCCAGTAGTCAGGGACTTGGGGATATACATAGACAGTAATCTAGCCATGTCTACAGAAGTGAAGAAATCCTTCTATGTTACGCAACATATAAACAAAGATATGGCATCTAAGTCCAAGGAAGTCATTGTTCCACTGTATTCAGCATTCATCAGACCTATCATTGAGTACAATGTCCCCCTTGGTATGTACCTAACCAGGCACATCCAACAAATGGAACGTCCACAGAGGTTCCTCACTAAAAGAATACAGGGTGTAAGTAATATGTCCTATGCAGACTGCCACAAGGCCCTATCCGTGTATTCTGTCTCCTACAGGCTATTGAGAAGAGATGTATGCCTGGCATACAAGGTATTGTCAGACCCCACTCTGATGGACCTCCTGTATATCAGCAAAACAAACAGCCCAAGAATCACCCATTCTGAAGTCTTAAACCTTGCATGTGATATAAATAGGACCTGTTGGAGAGATAGATATATACCCCACAGACTACCCCGTCTATGGATCATGCTCCCCATCCATGTGAAGCAGGGTTCCTCCCTAACCCAATTCAAGCGTAACTTGGACAACTGGATGGGGAACAGGACATTCATCCCTGGCTTGTCACCTATGTCTCTAATGGACTTAGACAGACCATAAATGGTTTATCTCCCAGGCCCATGCTTGTAAATGTTTCATCTCCCAAGCCCCTGCTTATACTTATCAAGGGTACCAGAACTTGACAGAGATTTGGGATGCATGGCTAAGCTTAAAAAGGCCCTTGTAGTCATTAGCCTAGTAAAGACCTATGAACCTATGAACCTAGAGGGATCTGGTACAATGGATAGGTGCCTCCCTGTCATCTCTGTTTCTGGCCTGGTGGATATGCACATTCTGAGGCAGTGTAGTAACTGCCTCATGTTCACTGACAACCATTTAATTTTAGAACAGACAAACACAGTGTATGAGAGATGTAGATACACAATGTCATTGGAGGCAAAGCTCTCCCATAAACACACATGGAAAATGCAAACCAGGTTGTCAGCGCTACCCCCAAAACACTCACTACCATCACTAAGGAACAAACAAATCGACACACATATGCAGAGGTACTCACATGTAATCTACTTAGATGTCCATCTCACAGTGGCCCCACGCACACTCAAAAAAGACAGCACCTCACACAACACATAACTCGGAAAATCATAGTAGCCCCACTTCCAAACCCATAATGCAACACATCACTCAGCCAAACATTCTAGTTATTGGGGATTCCATTGTAAGATGTACTGCTGTCCCCCTTACCAGGCTAAATAAGGAGAAGGTCACAGTGAGCTGTCTGTCTGGAGCCAGGACCCACCAGGTCATGCATGCACTTAGGTATTTTAACCACAAGTACCAGTATGACACGGTCATAGTCCATGTGGGTGTAAATGACCTAAGATGTACCTCAATGGACTATATGAAGAAATATATGATGGAGCTCTCTGAATGTGTCACTGGTGGGTATGAATCTAGCTTTATGTAGCATCCTACCTTCACCAATGATGATGCCACAGTACCAGCAAAAAATGACTGACTTCAACAATTGGCTTAGTTTCTGGTGTCACAACACAGGGGAGACAATATCTGTTAGCCTGGGGAAACAAGATCAACAAACCACGATGCTTTGTCAGAGGTGATTTACACTTATCACCACTTGGCTTCTGGATACTGACAAAAATATTATCTATCCTCTTACTGTCTTTTTTAGGCTGTGCCAGTTTGTTAAATCCACCAACTTAACAAAAATCCCTCACAACTACCTAAATGTACTGCTGCTCAATGCTAGGAATTTAAATAAAAAACTGCACTCCTTGGAAGCACTCCTCACTCTGGAGAACACAGACATATGTGCAATCATGGAAACATGGCTCAGAACCATGGAAAGTACCCCAGCTACCGAAGGCTACAATGCCTTTCATACATTTTGATCCCCTCAGCTCAGGATAAAACAAAAGGAGGAGGTGTGTCAGTGTTCATAAAGAAAAGTACACTGTTAGATTGGTCCAACAACATGACTTACTTGAGCTGCTCCATACCCAACTAACCACAGGTGCGACACCCTATCATAGCCTTGCTAGCTACAGATCCCCTAACATGAGTCTGGAAAACCATACCTCTTGCCTAAATCTACTAGAATCTCTTAACATTCAGCCTAACACCATACATATGAGTAACTTTAACTACCCCTCCATAAACTGGGAGACCTATATGACCCACAATTCACTTGCTCAGAGTTTTTGGACTCCGTCAATGCAAACACCTTGGAGCAACTAATTAGTCCTCAACTAGAGGCACAAATATCCTAGACCTACTACTCACAAACATGGGGGATGCTGCTCCCTCCTGTGCATTAATTCCTTCCTGGTAATATCTGATCACAAAATGATCTTTAATATTAAAACTAACCTAGAACCCCTATCAAACTCCAAACATGTAAAGAACTTTTCTAAGTTCAATTACCTCAAACTAAGTGACAACTTATGAAACTTCCAAGCCCCTCTGAATCTGAATGACATTGGGGCCTACTCTGAGCTGTGCACAAAAGCAATGTACAATCACATTCATATCTGCACAGAGGAGCCAGTACCTGTCTGAGTCAAACTTATGATTACTGGCAAAAAAAACCCACCCTGGTGAACCCCTAGCATAAATAGGCTATTCAATCCTCTCCAAAGCCAAAACGTAACAGACAAAACAGTACAAAAGACACTCATCAGTCTAAACAAACAAACTAGACAGCTTGTCAAATCCACAAAAATAAAACTATGAGCAAAGATAGCCTCCCAGGTAAAAGATAACCATAAGGCTTTTTTTAATTATGTTTGTAACCTCCTGGAAACTGCTCAGCAATGGACCGAGTTAATCATGAATAGCAACACTTACACCCAGCCTGAAAGTGTAGCAAACCTGCTGGCTGACAAGTTCAGTTTAAACTTCTTCCACTCATCACCTCCTACCTAGTGGTCATTATGAAGGACAGGTCCTTACTACTCTCACCAAAGCCAAAAACACAGCCCCCATGGGTCCCGACAACCTTCCATGATGCTTCCTAAATAGCTTAAAATTGAATCTATCAGGGCTACTAGAAACTATCACATCCTTTGGATGGGCTTTGTCCTAGAGAAATGGAGGACTGCAACAGTCTTCACTTTGCACAAGGGGGGGGGTCATCAACAGACCCTGGTAACTACAGACCCATACATTTGGCCAGTCTTATCTGCAAGACCATGCAGAAAATTATCATGGACCTGATAAATAATGATATAGGGACTTTTCAAACACTGGACCAGACCCAATTTGGCATGATCAAAGGGAGGTCTTGCCTGGTCAAGCTTGTCGACTTTTTTGAGAAAGTCACCTGGGCCATGTATGAGGGTAAACAGCACACACCACTTATCAAGACCTGGCCAAAGGTTTTGACACAATTCCCCACTTGGGGATCATATATAAACTTACTGAGTTTGGCATGAACCCCTACATCATCAGATGGATAACCAACTGGCTCAGTGACAGGACACATGTCCAGATAGGTGAATCCACGTCCGATAAGAAACCTGTTACTAGTGGTGCCCCACAGGGCTCAGTGTTTGTACCCCTCCTGTTTATTATACACTTCTTTGCAGTGAAGGTCAATGTTGGGGGCCTCTGGCTCACCAAGTTCGCTGACGGCTGTAAGCTGGGAGCAATGACTGAATCACCAAACAAGGTTGGCATCCAGCAAGCAGGTCTAAAACTGACAAACAACTGGTGCCAGAACCATGGTCTGGCAGTAAATGCTAAAAAAATACATGCTCATACCTTTTGGTAAATCAGATATCCCTGCAAATTATAATATTGATAGCACTCCCCTATAAATAGACCCAGTGGTGAGGGACCTAGGAACACGAATAGATAGTAACTCAAACTTTGACCACCAGGTAGTTATAGTAGTGAGGAAATCCTTCTGTGTGGCTCAACTTATAAGTAAAGGCATGGCATCAAGATCAAAGGAAGTCATAGTGCCATTGTACTCGGGCCTCATCAGGCCCATAATTGAGTACAATGCTCCCTTCTGCATGTACCTAACCGGGCACTTACAGCAATTGGGGCAGACCCAGAGGTTTCTCACTAAAAAAATACAAAGGGTAAGACACATTTTATGCAGACCTACTAAAGGCCCTATCCCTTTACTCCATCACATATTATTTATTGAAAGGGGACAAATGGCTTTTAAATAAAAAGAAAAAGTTGATATATTGGTTTCAATGAATAAGTAATGAAAACTGCATTCTGTCGATTATATCATAAGTAAATATGATTTGAGCAAAGATATGTTGTTGGATGTACAGTCTTGCAGACAATATGTAGAAGGTAAAATGAAGTCAATGCAACCAAGGTTAAAAGATCTTATCCCAAAATTAATTTAATTTTTATTATTATTAATACAACAAAACACACTGGGAGAGGGCCTCTTGTCCAAATTATATAGAGTGGTGAGGAAAGAAACAAAAAGTTGTAATGACAATTACTGGAATTATTTTACTCACATTAACAACAGATCTCCAGATGAAGAAGATAAAAAATCATTTTTAATATCTTCTAAACAGACAACTTCTCTTAGATGGAAACTTTTACCTGGAAATTCTTGCATAGATCTTTCTTCACACCTCATAAAAGTGAATTAATTTTAAAAAAGAAGCAAGTTTGTTGGAGATGTAAACAGACGTGTAAAGCAGATTGGCAACACATGTTCTTTAATTGTGTTTTACTTACATCTTATTGCAATAACATTAATCTTTATTTACAGGCTTTATTTGGGGACAATTTTGTTTTATCTAAGTCATTAATTCTTTTTAATACTCCTATTCCTGTTTGTGTTAAAAGACTGAAATACCCTCTTTTATTGTCCATTTTATTAATTGCGAAGAATGTTATTACCAATAATTGGAATCATTTATTTAAGCCCTCTTTCAAAGAATTCACAAATATTGCAACCAAAGTATGTCATCTGGAAATTATCACTATTAAATCAAGATTTACTAGAATCACCTCCTACTATAATATGTGGACGAATTTCAAGGAACTGCTTGATAAACAAAAGCAGCTATACTCATATCAATTGTAATGTATAGGAATGTTTTGAGAATCTTCATTGTTAGTAAACACTCTTGTAAATAGTTGTTCTTATTTGCTCTTGTTCATATTTTTTTTATGCTTACAAATTTCTAAATATAATTATTGTCATGATCAATTTGTTTATTTAAAATCTAATAAAATCTTTTTTTCAAAAAAAGAAGTGACTTATGTCTGACATACAAATCATTCTGTGATCCAGCCCTAATGAAAATGTTAAATATTCGCAAGAAAATTATACGAGGGTTACGCATTCCATGGACCTGAACCTTATTTGTGACTCTAACAGAACTTGCTGGACAGACAGATTCATATCCCAAAGGCTACCTCATCTATGGAATAAACGTTCCATCTTCATAAAACAAGGGCCGTCCCTCACTGTGCAAAAAAAATGGATAAATTAATGGAGAAAGTACAGCTGTGTACACTTACCACAAATGTAGATGTTCGAGTGTATTCACTGCTGCAGTCATCACATTTGGGTTATCCCTGCCAAGGTACCCTCGGCCGGCCCAGATACCAGATGCTTAGTTTTTCTGCATTGGTTGCTGTCGCTTCAGGACTGACGTCAGGTTGTCAATAGTATAAAGTAAGGCAGCCAATGCCATTACATCAGTTTTTCTTGCCCTAACTGTCAGGAGCCCCCCACAATTGGGAGCCAGGTTATGGTGGAAGAACCCCACTAGCAGAAAGTAAATACCCAAAAGTCCCTTGTAAGGAGAGAGAGAGAGAGAGAGAGAGAGAGAGAGAGAGAGAGAGAGAGAGAGAGAGAGAGAGAGAGAGAGAGAGACAGAGAGAGAGAGAGAGAGAGAGACAGAGAGAGAGAGAGAGAGAGAGAGAGAGAGAGAGAGAGAGAGAGAGAGAGAGAGAGAGAGAGAGAGAGAAGGAGAGAGAGACAGAGAGAGAGAAGAGTTGGATGGAGAGAGGGAAACCAAGACTGCAACACTGAATACACTCGAACATCTACATTTATGGTAAGTATACACAACTGTACTATGTACTTCATGTTTCACTGTTGCAGTCATCACATTTGGGTTGATTCCCAAAGCTGAGGAAAAGGGTGGAGGCAGTCAAGGAGACTAGGGGCTGGCTAGAATGCCCTGCAAGACTGCAGTGGCAAAGCCTGCTCTGGATTTGAAGAAGATAGGCAGGTGGTAATGTTTGGTGAAAGTGTGAACAGATGTCCAGGTGGCAGCCTCCAGGATGTCCCTGGTGGGAACTCCTCTGAGGAAATCTGCAGAGGTTGAGGCTGTTCTGGTGGAGTGAGTACTGACCCCCTTAGTGGGAGGATTTCCATGTTGCTTGTAATAGAAATGGATGCAGTGTGCTATCCATTTGGAAATTGTTTGTTTGGAGATGGCTTTGCTCTCTGCCCCCACAGGAATGCTAACCAGCAATTGATCAGACTTTCTGAGTGATTTAGTCCTGTCTAGATAGAATCTGAGCTGTCTATGCACATCTAGAGAGTGCAGGATCCTTTCCCCTTTGTTCTACGGGTTAGGGAAAAAGGTGGGCAAATGAATGGATTGGTTGAGAGCCACACTGGACACCACTTTGGGCATGAAGGATGGATTAGTCCTGAGGGAAACCCTCTCAGCATGGAAGATGATGAAGGACTCCACAGCCATGAGTGCTTGTAGCTCGGAGACCCTTCAGGCTGAAGTGATGGCCAGAAGGAAAGCTGTTTTTCAGGAGAGAAATTTTAACTCTGCTGAAAATGCTGGTTCGAAAGGGGGCAGGGTGAGCTTTTCTAACACAAAGTTAAGGTCCCAAGTGGGGGTAGGTGCTTTTCTGGGTGGTCTCAAGTTGCTAGCCCCTCTTAGGAACTGTTTGATCAGAAGGTGTGAGAAAAGGGGCTGCTCAGTGGCAAAATGAGCAGGAATAGCAGAGGCATGGATTTTAATAGAGGAAAAAGAGAGACCACTGTGTAGCAGGTCAGCTAAGTAATCTAGGATGACAGGGAGGGAGGGCTGTGCCATATCGGCTCCCATAACCTGAATCCAGGTGCAGAACCTTTTCCATTTGTCAGCATAAGACTTTATAGTGCTAGGGTGTCTGGCCTCATGTATAACATCTAGTACCTGTTTACTGATGTTGGCAGATTGATTAGTGGTTAGAGAATACACCAAGGTGCCAAACTGTGGGTCTGCAATTGGGGATGCAAGAATTCTCCTTCACTCTGGGTCAGGAGGGTTGGGGTCTGAGTGAGATGCCATGGTGACAGTGGGGACAGGCTGTGCAACAGTGGGTACCCATGCTGGTGAGACCAGTCTGGAGCAATAAGAATTGTCCTTGTTTTTTTCCTCCCTTATTTTGAGCAGTACCCTGGCAATGAGAGGTAGAGGTGTAAAGGCATAGAACGATAGATTGACCCAAGGGAAGGACAGGATATCCACTTTCCAGGCCATGTTGTGATGCTTCCTGGTGCAGAACCTGCTGAGCCGATGGTTGGTGTGGAAGACAATGAGTTTGACCTTCAGGGTGCCCCATTTCTGAGTTATTAGGGAGAAGGTTCTTTTGTCTAGCTGCCACTCATGTGGGTCCAGAAGATTTCTGCTTAAGTCATCTGCCATAGAGTTTAGAGAACCCGGCAGGAAATGTGCTAACAGGTGTAGTTTCATGGCAGAGGCTGTGTGCCAAAGGGTCATGGCCAGCTTGCATAGAGGGTAGGGAGTGAGGCCCTCCCTGCTTATTGATATACCACATCACAGTGGTGTCGTCTGTTTTGATCAGGAGAGCCCCTGGGGAGAGAAGGGACCTGAAAGCTGTCAATGCATGCTGGACAGCGAACATCTCTTTTTGTTGATGTGCAGATGGATTGCTGTGGGCTCCATTGGCCCTGTATGCACCTGCCACCCAGGTGTGCCCCCCAGGCATAGTCTGATGAATCTGTGGTGAGGGTCTGGGTGGCAGGGGGTGGAGAGAAAGGTAGTCCCTTGTTCTGGGAGCATGCTGCTGCCCACCAAAGAAAATCTTTCCTGAGGCTAGGTATCATGGGTATAAGAGTTTCCAGGTCTTGAGAGTGTTGACACCAAACGCTTTTTAGGTACCATTGAAGTTTCCTCATATGCAGCTTTTCTGGGTACCAGAAAAAGTCTGGAGTAGAAACCTTGGCCTTTCTGTTCTGCAGGAACGTGCTCTAGTGCCTTCATAGAGAGCAGGGAAAGGACTTGCTTTTGTGCCTCTGCTCACTGGTTTGGAGGTAGATATGGGAACCCTTTTGGGGTTGGAACAGTGTGGAAAGAAAATTTGTATCCCTGGGACACTATGTTGAGGACGCAGTGGTCACTGGTAATGGTGCCCCAGGTGCTTGTGTGAAAGAATAGTTTTCCTCCTAGGGGTAAGTGAAAATAGGCAGAGGGTGGGGGGGGGGTGGAGGAGAGTCATTGTGAGTTCTTACCATGAGGGGGTGGCTTAGAACTCCCTGTTTTTGAAGTAGAGGAATTCCACTGTTTTGATCTCTGCATTCCCTGTGGCTGCTATTGGGGGGGGTCTGCTTCCATGGAGTCTGGGCTGAACTGACCTGATGGGAGAAGAAAAGGACCAATGTTTGGAGGGGCAATGCCTACTGAACCTGGGTGGCTGGACCTTTAAGAAATCCTTAACTGTCTGCCTAGATTTAGCTTTTTCTTCCATATTTTTAAGACCTCCTCTGCATTAGTGCCAAAAAAGCTGTCCTTGTGCAAGGGTGCATCCAACAATGTAGATTTAGCATGGTCTGGCAAGGGCTGTTCCTTAAGCCTTACATGCCTTCTAAGGACAGAACTGGTGACTGCTGCCCTGCAAGAAGCTTCTAGGGCATCAAAACCACAGTGTAAGGTATGCTTAGTTACTTGACTTGCAGAATGCTTTAACTCTTGTAACTCTTTAGATTTTGCACAAGCAGGAAAGGAAGACACTTTTTGTTTGAGGAGTTCCAGGGTATGTTGCTGAAATTGTAGCATATGGAACTGACAATTTAGTGCTCTGATGGTAAGAGTAGCAGAGGTGTATACTTTTGTACCCCATCTGTCTAGTGCTCGGGAATCCCTATCTTAGGGGATGGGATTTTTAGCAGAAGTTGCTTTATTACCATTAGGACCTTGAGAAATTACCTCAGGATCAGCAATAGGATTTTGAAAAGCAATTTGTGTGAGTCAGGGACTCTGTAATACATATCAGGTTTTCTAGGTGTAGGAGGTAGGGTGTCAGGAATCAAACTGGACTCCAGAAAAACATAGTCCACAGCATCCAGGATGGGAATGGCCAGGGGTCTATGCTGTGGAAGATCCAAGAATTCCCTGAATCTCTTTTTAGACTGAGGGTAGCTGAGGGTAGTCCTGACATTCCCATTGGAAATGATCCCTTAAGGTATGAAGGGTTCCCCAAAGGAAAAATCCTCAGGTGGAGTGGCTGTGGGAATGGAATCCTTTGCATCAGAAGCCTCATAAGCAGAAAGGAGTTGCATGTCTTCATATTCAGATGCATCAGAATCATCCGATAAAACTACTGGGGATAGATCTCTTTTTCTTTTGGAAGGGGTAGCTTGGCTTCCCCTGATAAGCATGATAAGGTCTTTCACGATTTTAAGCATTTGAGACTGGGTCAAGGAAGCAGGTGCCTGAGAGTGGGTCGGTGGTTTCTTGGGTGAGGTTCGTACCCTGGGCCATAGAAACTCTGTCGTTTTTGAAAGAATGGTAGACGCGAAAGAAGTCATCAATTTGTGTCGTGAATCGGTAGTGCGAAGTACTTCCTCAGAAGCCGGTACCTGCTCAGCGGCTCCTGACCCATCCAAGGGAGAGACAACCACAGGATCCTTAGTCGAAGAATAGTTTTGTGGCATACCGAACTCTGAAAGGGCCTCACTCAGGTCCGGAGAACTGACGACTAGCTTAACGGAAGCATCAGCAGTTGGTTTGGACCTGTGTGGTCTGTCTCTGTCTTTATCCTTATGTTTTTTCAGAAGATCTGTTGTTGGATGGCTTACCGAAGCCATATTGGAAATCGATGACTGTAAGCGAAAATATCTAGCTACAATAAGGGCCCAATGACGTATAGTTCTGGCATTGAACAAAGCACAAAAGTGACAGCAGGGGACGTCGTGGTCTGGCCCTAAGCAAGTGATGCAGTAAGAATGAAAGTCTCAGTGTGGTATTTGCTTTCCACAGGCAAGACAATTGTTAACTTTTTCTGACATTGGTTAGTGCAAGAAAAAAGGATCCCCAATGGGGTACTTAGCTTTAGAAGACTTCAGCTTCAGTTCGGAAGACAAAACTTAGGTAGCGGCCGACTGGCACTCATGTGAGCTGCTTCTGCTTTGGGCTCTGTGGCAAGAAAGACTGATGTAATGGCGTTGGCTGCCTTAGTTTATACCACTGATGACCTGATGTCAGTCCTGAAGTGACAGCAACCAATGCAGAAATACTAAGTCTCTGGTATTCGGGCCTGCCGAGCGCTACCCTGACATGGATAACCCAAATGTCATGACTGCAACAGTGAAACACAAAGAACATCTGCAAATTCACTCCTGGGGTACTGCTCATGTCCCTTATGGACAGAGACAGTCTGTAAAATGACTCAGGACTCCAGCACCCAAAGACCCACTACCCTGATACTACCCCATCCCATATCTGGGGCATTAAGATATAACATTGTCATATCCTGGGTATTATTGGCTAGGCTTATAAAGGCTCTTGTGCCATTAGCCTAGTAATAACCTATGAATCTATTAACCTATGGTACATGAAGCCCACATATGCTCCCTCACATATTGCAGCATGACATCAAGGAACAATTGGTGTATTCTGAAATCAGATGCCTGAGATACCCCCCACTTAGGTCACTGGAAGGTCCCTGTAGCTGGCATACATAAAGCAACTTGGTATCCACTGGGTCCATGACTGCCATGGAGTACCAGATGAGGCCAACCCATTCCCATTATGTCCTGCATAGCGTCACTATCCACTGAATAGCAGTCCACAAAGTCAGTGTCATGGAGTGTGTGATACATTACGTGGAGTTGGTTGACACTATGCCTCTGTGGTGGCAATATCTACTGCTGTGGCTGTGTCACACATTAAGTGAGGTCAGCTGAGAGTGTACCTCTGTGGTGACAATGTGTACTGCTGTGGCTGTGTGACACATTAAGTGGGGTCAGCTGACACTGTGTCTCTGTGGTGACAATGTGTACTGCTGTGGCTGTGTGACATGTTAAGTGGTATCAGCTGACAGTATACTTCTGTGGTGACGTGTACTGCTGTGGCTGTGTGACATGTTAAGTGGGGTTAGCTGACAGTGTACCTCAGTGGTGACAATGTGTACTGCTGTGGCTCATGGCTGTAATTAGAGTATGTTTGAAATACAAATTTACCTAATGTGGTGATAACCACTAACATTTTTCACAATTTGTATAGCATGAACTCCAGGAATCTGTGGTGGTCGATTCTATGGTTTCTGCAGCTCTGAGGCACAGTGTTTATAAGTTTTTGAATTACTTTCTCATCTTGATTTGACTCATTTGCATATACTAGGCTGCTCATTTTAATAATATTCCTTATTACCATGTCATTGTACAGCCGTTAGCATACACCGCACCCAGCTATGCTACTTACCAGTTACCACTAGCAGTATGTGATGTGAGTCTGTGAATAGCAAATACCACATACATGGCTGCTCATAACACGTTTGCTTACCATAATGTGACAAAGATTTCTGAATCCCAACCCATGTGACTACAATGATTTGTGACATACACACATGAATCAGAATAGCGATACTTGAGACTCTGCCTCCCTCACCATGTTCTGGAAAACATTTTAAAGAAAGTTTTTTTTCAGCAGCAATAATTAACATCTTACATTCTTTTAACTTCCAAATGTCTATGAACAATAAGTTTGCAGTGTCTTCCTACTGTAATCCTCGTATAATTATAATCTGGGTATGCCAACCTCTACCTCCCCCTTATATAATACTCATGCTCCGAAACCATCCCCACCATGAACAGACTTGTTGCACTATCAGCAGACACCAGTGCCCTACATAACACACAATATTTACAAGGCTCCAGGGTTTGTGCTCTATTAAATGCAAGAAATAAATATTTAACCTTAATCTGCTATCATACCTGCCTACATGCTGGGTGAGCCTTCTATATTTTTATAAGAAAAAAAAATCTCTTTCTCTGGTTTGTACTATCAGAATTTAATCTTCAGTGGTGAAACTGATGCCATTGCTGTCAGATCCATGTTTCAGAATGTTGAGATATGATTGAACACATCTGTCTACTCAGTACAGTCATTTTGCTGTAAAGTGCTGACATTTCGTAAAAGCTCTTTATGCACATTTGTTGCTATATTGTGTTGAAATTTTCAGAGTATGTACAAAATAATTCAGGACTACCTGCTATTTTTTTCTGTTGAAATGCATACAGTTCAGTTGCCCTGACATAAGCACTGTATTTCTGGCATTTTCATCTGAATTCTCTGCATGAGGAAAGGAAAAATGCAAACACTTGGATATTTTTTAAGAAAAAGTATATCCTTCTAAGTAATAACAGTGTTTAGGACACTTACAGGAAGTAGTAGAGGATATGCTGCAACCTCTTACAGACTCATGCAGAATCCGGGAAGAAGGAGTGCATTTTGCGTCAATATATAGCTATTAATACTTCAAGCCCCCCCCAAGAAATACAGTGTGCCACAGAGATATATTCATACACTGAGGTGTTTCTCATATGGCTATGTATAGCTGCTATAAACATACAATACAAAGTTTATTCATGTGTATAACAGGCATGTCTGTGTTTGTGTGTGTGTGTGTGTGTGTGTGTGTGTGTGTGTGTGTGTGTGTGTGTGTGTGTGTGTGTGTGTGTGTGTGTGTGTGTGTATGCACACGCATGCATGCATATGTGTATTTATATGTGTGCCAGTGTGTGTGCATGTATGTATGTATGCGTGTGTGTGTGTGTGTGTGTGTGTGTGTGTGTGTGTGTGTGTGTGTGTGTGTGTGCATGCATTGTGTGTGTGTGTATCTGTGTGTGTGTGTGTGTGTGTGTGTGTGTGTGTGTGTGTGTGTGTGTGTGTGTGTGTATGGATCTACTTCAATGATTGAAAGCCCACTTACCTGAAGATGAATGTACCGAGATGACCACACCGAACCGTTACTTTACCGAACGATCACACTTTGTATTTTTTATTTTACATTTGTTGACCGGGATTGTCCGACTGAGCTGAAGAGCCCTTTTTCAGCAGAGGCCCGGGGAGAAAAGCTCCAACATATTATACAATTTTCATTATAAATTAGCATTAAACAACAATGTTGCAGGATCGTTACAAGGCATTAAGTAGCAATACAATGTTATACAGTGTCAGTAATCAGGAGTATAGCAAAACTATTTCAAGATGTACAGAAAGAAATATGTCATTAAGATGAATATAACTTTTGGGGTAAGTGGTTACAAAAACCCAGTTTTATCAGAATGTAGTTGCATGAAGGCAAGACAATTACAATAGAATGTTTCTCTGAGGCAATTTGCTTAATAGATTTTAGAAGACAGTAGAAAGAGTAGTCAAGGAAGATTAGAGAGAGCTAGTGAGAAGAGTGAGTTAAGGGCAGAAAGTAGATTAAGGTATGGGAAGTAGGGGATGTTTAAGGAGGGAGAGTGCAGTACCAATTTTTTACACAGATAAATATACCTTTTGAAGTCAAAGTTTTGAAACCTCAAGCTTCTGAAGTACATCCATGTGCATACACATACACCAGCACACACATACCTCTCAACTGTCCAGATTTTTGCCTCATATTTTTGGGCTGTACTTCATAGAATTTGTGTTTTTCTGGTAAATGACTGAAGGTGTAAGTCACTAAATAATGACGTAAATTTTAATTTCAGACTTCATAGCCTTCAGTAAATGTTTGAGTTTCAGACTTCATATCCTTCAGTAAATGAATGCTAATAGAAATCCTGTTGTTCTAGCAAATTTCTGAGTTTATAAGAACAGTATTTGAAATCTGTCCCTATTTTTTTACCTTTATCCCCCCTTATTTTAGGCTTTGTCCAGATTTAGTCACATCTAGTCAGATCTAGCCTCACTAGTAACTAACTCCTCAACACTTCAATTTAAAAAACTTCTAAAAACGCACCTTACTGACACCTGGCTCTGCACCTGCACCTCCCCTGGATAACCTATTCCTCCTGTCCACTCTATTATCATTAATCTTACTCTACTAGCAAGGCCTACAACTAATGGCAGTATCACTTTAACTGAACATAATCATTTAGATATGTCCACTAAATATAAACAAACATATTTTTATGTAAATTACTGTTATTATACTTATGCAGTCTGAAACAAATATCTTGTATGTATTTGCTTCTCACTTGGCTGTATTTGTTTCTCTGTTGTATGTATTTGTTACTCTTGGAGCTTTAATCCCCAGGCCTCCACTGAAAAAGGACCTGTGTCCAGTCGGACTTTCCCAGTAAACAAATGTAAAATAAATAAATAAATAAATAAATAAATTTCTTGTGGTAAGAGGTTGAGAGGTATGGCAGCCTACACTGGTTACTCTGGCATTTATCAAAGAGGACTTTGTCAGATGCCCCCCACCCCCTGCCCTACAAGGAACCGTACTCCCGCAACAACTATAAAGACAGATGTTTGGACAGCTATCAGGAAGTCTCATCATCTGATGTGTAAGAGAACATCACAACTGAAAGAGAGCCTCCCACACATCTGCTTTCACAGTTCACGTCATGCCTTTGTAAGTAGGAAGATTATTCTGCCAACGCACTTAAAGTGGGGGGTGTATGGACAATCATTACACTCAATATCATCTGCATTCACAGCTGTATAACTGTATAACTATAGTTTCATAAAATAAGTAGTTATTCCCAGACTAAGCCTGTGCAACTTTTATAGCTACAAACATGACTCATTAAATGTATAAGTGCAATGCTAATTTACCAGCAAAGCGGCAGGATGCAGATCTGATGCTAGCAATTAACTCTGCAGTTTTTATTTCCCTGCTGAAAGTGATGCCATTAAATTTAGATGACCATAGATTTCACACAGTTCCATTACATATCTGATATTACTAAATAAGATTGGTAATGTAGGCATACATATGTTACTGTACACCTTGGGTACATTAATCACAGTGTGGGGATACTGATCTGATAAGCTCCTTTTCAAGTATGTTTGTAATAAATACTATAAACCACAAATTGTTAAAACAACCTTTAATTTCAGGATCTTATCTACACACAAACAGACTTTATAAGGGAAAGATGACATTATCTACATAAAAACCTCTCAGGGAAAATAACCTTAACTACGGCAGAAGGGTTTACCTAGGTAAGAAGGCCTTACGTAGGACAGAGGGACTTACCCTGAGCTGATGGGGATTTACCTTGAGCTGAAGAAGTTTTACCTTAAGCTGAAGGGGTTTTACCTTGAGCTGATGTCCTTACCTGGGGCAAATAACATCCAGGCTCTCAATTTCATGTTGCAGATGTTCCTCCAGTTCCCATCGTTGCAGCTCCTTGTCACAGAGTGGACAACGTGGGCTCACCACGAATGGTTCAAATGTTCTATCCTCTGTAAAGGATGCAATATAAAGACAGTAAGCCATGTGTTACAAAACAACAGTAATTCTGTTACTAGTTTCTTACTGAAAAATAACACTGGTTCTCTTATATATTTCATGTTACAGAATGGCACAGACTCAATTACACAGCACAGCTTGTAATACAAAGTGACTTATCTTACACATCTGATATCACAAAATAGCATAAGCACCATTATGTGCACAAATATTAAAACTGTGAGTTACATGATAAAAATATGGCATCAATTTTATTACACAGAGTGCAATATGTCTGTTCTGTTATGCAACTTATTTTACAAAATAATGCCAGTTCTGTGGTGTATCATACATTACAAAATAAGATCACATGTATAAATTTTGTATTACAAAGTATCACATGTTCCATTTACACATCTCGTCTCATAGTATGCCATCAGTACTGTCTTAAAAAAATACTTGTTTCTTGTTTGGCATCAGGTATTTCCCACAACCCCCTTCTCAAGGTTCTGCTCTGACATCCTCATTTATCTGGCTCAGTCCTCATGGCAGGGACTGAAGAAGAGGGGAAATGCTTATGTAAGTATCTTGTGAGCAGAGAAGAAATCTGGACAGCCTGTATGGCATCATTCTAACAGCTGTAGAAGGCATTTTGTTATATCCAACTTACTGTTACATGCAGTAACAATATACAAGCATAATTCATGCACTAGAGTCCCACGTTTTAATTGAGGAATTGTAGTCCTAAGCAATAAACCCACTCCTTTCCCTGGGATAACTGACACAGCAACATTTATGCTGGACCTTTATCACCTCTAACCCCAAGCATCAGTTATTTTACACATTTCATATTATAAAATAGCATCAGTTCCATTACACATCTCACGTTCTAGAACAATATCCATTACATTATGTATGCAATATTTCAAAACAGCCGGATTCCATTATATATCCAAACATTAGATCTGTTGGTCGCATATTACAAAAAAGATTTCATATTGTGTTTTAACATGAATTCTGCTGTATAACTCCATTACACAAAGATTAAAACTGTGGAGCACTCATTACAGAACAAAACTAATGTTGTTATCTATCCATATTATAGAGCAATCTGCTGCCCCAGTATACCCCTTTTCCAACTGAGCTCACAAATATGCCTTTCAGTTTGTAGCCTGCTACAGACCACCCTCCCAAACTCAGGAATCCCACTCAGCTTTCCTGAGAACACTGGAGAATATGAAGGTCTCTCCAAACACCATCATATTGGGTGACTTCAACTACCCAAACATAGACTGGGAGCATTACTCAAGCCCCAACACCCTCCCCAGTGGTTCCTAGAATTTATAAACTCAAATGCTATGGAACAACTGGTCACCACTCCCACAAGAGGGGAAAACATATTGGACCTGATCATCACCAACATGGGGACTCTATGTTCCATACCAGAGGTATACCCCTCATTGGTAAGATCTGACCATAAATTAATCTCACTGGACATCCATATCCCGTCCCCACCCCCAGCCAAGGAAACCACGGTGAAGAACTTCTCAAAAGCAAACTTCACACCTCTCAAAACTGAGGTGGAATATTTCAAAGCCCCTGGGCCAGTGGAAAATACGTCCCAAACCACAGAATCCTTTACAAACACATTATATGGACACCTACAGGAATGCATGGATTGTGCTATCCCAAATAAAATGAAGACTCACTCCTCCAAAGGCAGGAGACCTGTCTGGTGGACCCCAGCCATAAATAAGCTATACAACAGAAGGAGGAAGCTACTACATGATAGAGCAAAATCCCAAAAAGGGAAGGCATCTCTGATCAGTACTAGCAAGAAACTACGATCCCTCATAAAATCATCTAAGGCCAGCTTCGGAAGAAAAATTGCACAAGATGCTAAAGATAATCACAAGGCCTTCTTTAGTTATGTCAGGAACCTGGATGGCAACTCCCAGATATGCTCTGAGTTAGTGCAAAATGACAAAAAATACACTGAACCCACAGACATTGCCAACATCCTGGCAGACAGGTTCAGTGCAAACTCCACCCCCCCCAAAGAGCAAATGTCTATCCCAGAATGTAGCCTCTCTGACAACACAGATGCACAGGTGAGAGCTGCCCTCTCCAAAGCAAAAAACACAGCATCAATGGGACCGGACGGTGTCCTGGGCTGTGTCTTACACAAGCTCCAAGAAGAACTGAACCCTCACATAAAGTCACTGTTCAATCTCAGCCTTACTACAGGATATGTACCCAAGGAATGGCATACAGCAACAGTGGTCCCACTACACAAAGGTGGTGCCACAATGGACCCCGGAAACTATCGCCCTATAAGCCTGACTAGCCTGGTCTGCAAAGCTATGGAGCATATCATCATGGAACTCATAAACAAAGACATTGGGAACCTCCAAACACTGGATCCTACCCAATTCGGCTTTGTTAAAGGCAGATCTTGCCTCTTGAACCTGGTCAACTTCTTTGAAACAGTCACCAAGGCCATAGATGAAGGGAAGGTAGTCCACACAGCCTACCTGGACCTCGCAAAAGCCTTCGACACAATACCCCACTTGGGCATCATAAATAAGCTCACCAGCTTAAATATCAACCCCTATGTCGCAAGATGGGCTGCAAACTGGCTCAGGGATAGAACCCACATGGTCAGAATCGCAGGTGCCATGTCCAAATCCAAACCAGTTACAAGTGGCATCCCACAGGGCTCAGTCCTGGGACCTCTCTTGTTCGGTATATATTTCTCTGAGGTACAGGCTAATACGGGAGGACTATGGCTGACCAAGTTCACAGATGACTGCAAACTGGGTGCCATAATCGACTTGCCGACTGACACAAGCATCCTCCAAAAGGGTCTCAGAGAGACGGATAACTGGCCTAAAGCTAAATGCCAAAAAGTGCATAGTCATCCCCTTTGGTGTAAAAAAAGTGCCCACAAATTACAACATAGGTGGTAATCTATTAAGTACAGAAGAAGTAATTAGGGATTTGGGGACCCAAGTAGACAGCAATCTCTCCTTTGACAATCACGTTGCCAAAGTGGTTAGAAAGACCTTCTATATAGCCCACCTTATCACAAAAGGGTTCACATCTAGATCAAGAGAGGTCATTGTGCCCCTCTACTCATCACTCATCAGGCCCATAATTGAATACAATGCCCCATTTGGGATGTACCTTACCCGACAACTGCATCAACTGGAAAGACCCCAAAAGTACTTCACCAATAGGATCAAGGGACTCAAACAGACGCCCTATGCAGTTAGGCTAAAGAAACTCCAGCTCTACTCAGTTGCTTACCGCCTACTCAGATGCGATCTGTGCCTGACGTATAAAGCCATGTGCAAACCAGAATTAATGGACATGCTCCACATCAGGAAATCCAAATCCCTTAGAGCTACACGCTCCAGGGACTTAAACCTCAGCACAAAAATAAATAGGACATGCTGGAGGGACAGATTCATATCCCAGAGGCTCACTTCACTCTGGAATAAAATCCCAATCCATGTTAGGCAGAGCCCCTCAATGACCCTCTTCAAGAGAAATCTTGACGAGTGGATGGGAGATCATAGGTTTACCCCTGGGATCTCTTCTGTGTCCCTACTAGACAGAGGCACAGTAAACTAACCTTAAAAGGGCTATCTTCTGTGACCTACTATACAGTGGCACAGTCAACTAATCTAAAAGGGTGGCGAAAGCCAAACACACTCTGGCTTGGCTTATAAATTCCCCTAGGAAAGATAGCCTAGTATCAACCTATGAATCTATGAACCTATGAAATATAGTATTGTCTTGAAATTTTTCCTGTTTTAAAATGCAATAACAATTTTTTAAATTAAAAAAAACAAATACAGTATTGTCCATTTATAGAAGTTATAACATTACTACTTAAGAGTTTTGATAAAAGCACAGAGAAACAGAAACCTGATAATTGCCAAAGCCCCAGCAAGGCTGACCATGAGACAGCCTGAACACGGAGGTCAAAGCCCCAGCAAGGCTGACCATGAGATAGCCTGAACATAGAGGTCAAAGCCCCAGCAAGGCTGACCATGAGATAGCCTGAACATAGAGGTCAAAGCTCCAGCAAGGCTGACCGTGAGATAGCCTGAACTTAGAGGTCAAAGCCCCAGCAAGGCTGACCGTGAGATAGCCTGAACATAGAGGTCAAAGCCCCAGCAAGGCTGACTGTGAGATAGCCTGAGCATAGAGGTCAAAGTCCCAGCAAGGCTGACCATGAGATAGCCTGAACATGGAGGTCAAAGCCCCAGCAAGGCTGACCATGAGATAGCCTGAACATGGAGGTCAAAGCCCCAGCAAGGCTGACCATGAGATAGCCTGAACATAGAGGTCAAAGTCCCAGCAAGGCTGACCATGAGATAGCCTGAACATAGAGGTCAACACCCCAGCAAGGACGGCCATGAGATAGCCTGAACATGGAGGTCAAAGCCCCAGCAAGGCTGACCATGAGATAGCCTGAACATAGAGGTCAAAGCTCCAGCAAGGCTGACCATGAGATAGCCTGAACATAGAGGTCAACGCCCCAGCAAGGACGGCCATGAGATAGCCTGAACATAGAGGTCAACGCCCCAGCAAGGACGGCCATGAGATAGCCTGAACATAGAGGTCAATGCCCCAGCAAGGACGGCCATGAGATAGCCTGAACATAGAGGTCAACACCCCAGCAAGGACGGCCATGAGATAGCCTGAACATAGAGGTCAACGCCCCAGCAAGGCTGACCATCAGATAGCCTGAACATAGAGGTCAACGCCCCAGCAAGGACGGCCATGAGATAGCCTGAACATAGAGGTCAACGCCCCAGCAAGGACGGCCATGAGATAGCCTGAACATGGAGGCAGATGCTGATTGCCTTGCATTCCCTTCCTGTCTCCACAACATTCTTAGAGGTTCTTTAAGACAAATGCTCAAACGTTGTTCATTAATGGACTATATTAAAAAATCAAAAATATGTTTAGGGTTGTCATATATTATTAATACCTGAAGAATAAAAATAAAATACTAGTACACCCTGGCTTCCAGAATATGTGTGTGTGTGTGTGTGTGTGTGTGTGTGTGTGTGTGTGTGTGTGTGTGTGTGTGTGTGTGTGTGTGTGTGTGTGTGTGTGTGTGTGTGTGTGTGTGTGTGTGTGTGTGTGTGTGTGTGTATGCACACGCATGCATGCATATGTGTATTTATATGTGTGCCAGTGTGTGTGTATGTATGTATGTATGTGTGTGTGTGTGTGTGTGTGTGTGTGTGTGTCTGATGGTATGTGTGTGTGTGTGTGTGTGTGTGTGTGTGTGTGTGTGTGTGTGTGTGTGTGTGTGTGTGTGTGTGTGTGTGTGTGTGTGTGTGTGTGTGTGTGAGTGTGTGTGTGTGTGTGAGTGTGCATGTGCATGTGTGTGTGTGTGTGCTTGTGTGCATGTGTGTGTGTGTTTGAGAAAGAAAGGGGGAGACAGAGAGTGACAAAGGTTCAGGTATGTCGTTGGGGATTTTATATCCAGATGCAGTTTGACTTGTCATCTGTATATGAATGCGTGTATGAGTTCCCACTCATGGTCTGTAGTGCTCTGGTGTTTGTACCATCACTGAAGACCATACCTGCAGCCTCTGCCAGGTAACAGCTGTGCAGTTGTAAGCCGATTGCCTTTTCCTTGAAAAGAGACTACTCTCACAGGCCTCCTACCCAGGTAAGCCCTTCATCCCAACTCCAGCTAATTTCTTTCCCCAGATCCCTGTCTCTGAATCATTTAATGCTGTACATGCAAGCTAACTCTCCATTCAATGGCACTAGCTGGATAATCCCCCCTTCAAAACTGCACTAACACTAGAGGACAATCTTTTGTAGGGGTGTAATGGTTTAATGTTTGCAACTGCAAGCTAGCTAACTGATCCTGCAATGACTACCTTACCTTAGCAATTGGGGAATATCTCCAATCAGCTTAAGGCAGAAGATCTGCATTCTCCTTGTTAAGAGGGCAGTCACTTCTGAGGAGTCTGGTACAGGTCAGACCCCGTGTGCCAGTCACATGACTCACACCTACTCCTGATGATCTCCGCATCCTTAGCACTCAGTCTCACAGCAATAAACAAAGCAGATGACAAGACTTGCCTCACCTTGCCTCATGCATTACAGACAGCATCATGTCGCACTTGATTGGATATTGCCTCATTCTGGTTTGGGCAGGGCAATCCTTAGTTCTTTATCACTATAATTCAGCCATGAAGAACAGTAGAAAATAAAGGTCAACAAAGGTGTAAGTTGTGACGTGTTCTCTAAGCAGTTATCTTTCTCACCGATACCTAGTGTTTTAGCTTCAAGTATATAGAGTTCTATGATACGTGCTGCTAGTGGAAATCTATAAAGAATTAAGCAAAAATAATCTGTCATAAGGCCACAAATGCAGCAAGTAAGCAATAGTCTCAATACACTGAGAGCCATGGAGTCACAGCAGCTCTCCATCTGATTGGTGAGTGCAGTGATGTCACAGCAACTCTCCATCTGATTGCTGAGAGCAGTGATGTCACAGCAGCTTTCCATCTGATTGATAAGAACAGTGATATCACAGCAGCTCTCCATCTGATTGGTGAGAATCATGATGTCTAACTCACCAGCTGTCTTCTAAATTTGTAATGGCTCTTTCAGAATAATCTTAGGCCATGGAGATAAGAAACTGTCTCAGTGCTTTTCACACACACACACACACACACACACATACACTCTCTCACACACACACACACACACACACACACACACACACACACACACACACACACACACACACACACACACACACACACACACACACGCACACACACTCCTTGAAAGTTCAGAACATAGCAGGCCAGTAATGGCTGAGGAATATTCCAGTCACTAATATTCCAGTCACTAAGTGCCTTGCATCATCAGGGATGGGGAGCAGGGGATAGAATGAGCAAGAAGGTTAGGGGTAGGTTACAACAGTAAGGGTGGGGAAAACAGTAGGAATGGGTAACAGGACTAAGGCTAGTTATAACAGTATACGGTTGGGGATCATTGGTATGAATAAGGGGAAAACATCTAAGTCTGCAATACAGCAGTAAGGGAAAGATTTTCAATGGGGAGCAATAATACAACTAGGGTACAAGAATAATGGAGAAAGGGGTACACATGGGGCACATAACTAAGACTAGGCCAGTACAGATGAGGAAAAGAACAGAATGGAGCATAGTACTAAAGATGGGTACAGTAACAGTGGTGGGGAGCAGAGATATGAATGGGGAAAAGCAGCAATGGTAGAGATGTAGGGTGTCAGTAGGGAGCGTGAGTAAAGTTGGGGTACAGTAGAACAGAGGAAAAGGAGGAGTAGGAATGCAGAAGTGGTTAAGGATTGGGGTACAGCAGACAGAGTTGCAAGAAGGGTTAGAAATGGGAAACAGAGCTAGAGATAAGTAGATTGTGGGTGCAGGGTGAATGACAATGTAGGGGAGGGATGCAGGAGTAAATGAGGGACTTCTTTCTTCATTTTCTTTTTATTTGGGTTGCTGAGCTTGGCAGAACCTATATTAACTGCAGGCTCACACACAACAGCTCCACAACACTAAACACATATGGACAGAAAATGGGCATCCACTGAAAAATGCTGATTGCACTAAGTAATACAAGCTAAAACATTATGTAGCTGTGCAATAAAACACAAGCTTAATGAAAAAGCAAGTGGCTCATAGCTACAACAGATAATGGCTACAGGAATGCATTCATTTTCAGCAAAAGTGTGAAGAAAATGTAAGGAAAACAAGGATCATTCACTGAACCATCTACTAAGTGCAGCTGCGTTATGGAAAAATCACTCTTAAACTGCTGGCTCTGTTTGTTTTAACTTGCAAAGCAGTCAACTCTGCTGTTTCAGGGTTCAAATATCTGAACACTTTCTACTTTAACCTCATAGGTTCACAAGTCTTTACTAGGCTAACGACTACAAGGGCCTTTTTAAGCCTAGCCATGCATTCCAAATCTCTGACAATTTCCGATACCCTTGATAAGTGTAAGCATGGGCCTGGGAGATGAACCATTTACAGATTACCTGTGTCCATTAGAGACATAGGTGCCAAACCAGGGATGAATTTCCAGTTTCCCATCCAATTGTCCAAGTTGCACTTGAATTGGATTAGGGAGGAACTCTGCTTCACACAGATAGGGAACCTGTTCTAGAGACAGGGTAGTCATTGGGAAACATACCAGCAGGTCATATTTATATCACAGGCAATTTTTTTAAGTCTTTAGAATGGTTAATTCTGGTGCTGTTTGTTTTGTAAATATGCAGGAGATCCATCAAAATGGGGTCTGACAATGCTCTGTATGTCAGGCATAGATCTCTCCTCAACAGCCTGTAGGAGACAGAATACAGGGACAGGGCCTTGAGGCAGTCTGCACAGGACATTTTACTTATGCCTTGTATTCTTTTAGTGAGGCACCTCTGTGGATGTTCCAACTGTTGGATATGACCCAATCATGTTTGGTTTAGTCAAATACTGAAACAGGTGGACTTCTTTGACAGGGTCAACAAGGCAACCGATGATGGCAAAATGGTGCATACTGCCTACCCTGACCTAGCTAAGGCATTTGATACAATACTGCATTGGGGCATTGTAAATAAATTCAAGCAATTAGGCATAAACCCCTATATGTACTTCTCTGGATTGCCAGCAGGCTCACACACATGACCCAGGAAGTTAGGATTGGAGAAGCCATGTCCACAAAGAGGACTGTCCTCAGTGCTGTCCACTGGGGTTCTGTGCTGGGTCCACTCCTCTGTAGTTAGGATTGGAGAAGCCATGTCCACATAGATGTCTGTCCTCAGTGCAGTGCCCTGGGGTTCTGTGCTTGGTCTGCTCCTCTGTGGTTAGGATTGAAGAGGCTATGTTCACAAAGAGGCCTCTCTTCAGTGCAGTCCTCTGGGGTTCTGTGCTGGGTCTACTGCTCTGTGGTTAGGATTGGAGAGGCCATGTCCACATAGGTGCCTGTCCTCAGTGCAGTCCCCTGAGGTTCTGGGATGGGTCGACCCCTCTGTAACCATTTATTTTTCAGAAATCAAGGTCAGTGTCAAGGGCCTTTGGATTACTAGGTTTACAGATGAGTGCAAGCTGGCAGCAGTCATAGAAACTTCCCAAGATACTAACATCTTACAGAAAGGTCTAACACAGACAAATGTTTGGTGCCAAAGCCACAGCTTAAAATTCAGTGCCAGGAAATGCATAATAGTACCTTTTGGGAAGCTGATCCCCTCATTAATAAAACACCCCTAAAAGTAAACACAGTAGTCAGGGATTTGGGAACCATATAGATAATAATCTGGCTTTCAACCAACATATATCAAACATAGTAAGAAAATCATTGCATATTGCTGAATGTATAAGTAAGGGTGTGGCATCTCACTCCAGGGCAATCAATGTGCCGCTTTATCTACCCCACCATCAGACTCATCATTGACTATAACACCCCTTAAGTATGTACATGACTGGGCACACGTAACAACTGCAATGTCCACACGGGTTTCTCACAACAAGTTACAGGCTATAAATGCAATGTCCTATGTAGATCACCTCAAAGCTCTATCTCTCTTCTCTGTTTCCTACAAATTGCAGTGAAGCGATTTATGCCTGTCATACCAGGTGTCCCTGGACCCTGCTCTGACAGCCCTTTTGCATATCCAGAAAATTAACACTACCAGAATTACTAGATCTAAGGATTTAAACCCTGCTTGTAATTTAAATAAGACATGTTGGACAGACAGGTATGTGTTTCAAAGAATTCCCATACTCAGGAACAGCCTTCCATCCATTTGAAGCAGAGCTCTTCCCTAACCATATTCAAGCTCAACCTGGATCACTGAATGGGAAATTACAAATTCACCCGTGGTCTGAAACCTATGTCTCTGATGGACATACGTAGCCATTACATCATACCCTGACTAACACAGATCTCTTAAAATTACCTCTAAGGCACAATAACTCATGGAACACATTTCAGTTATATGGCTAAATTGAAAAAGACCCCAGTGGTTGTTAGCCAATGAGAAGTGCTTATTTTCAACTGTTTTCTGCACTTTCTGGCACTTTACGATTAACTAAAACAATATTTGCTGCATATCTGTTTGTTTAAACTGTGCAACTGTATTTTACTGCAGTTTTTAGATTGTCTGCTAATTGAATTCTTACAACTGTAATTACTGTTCATCTGCTTGTTTTGTTCATTTTACTTGTTTGCTGCACTTGTAAAACATTAGCATAGACTAGGTTTAGGTTTTTGCTGAATCTAGTATTGTTTGTGAACTTTGGAGCTTGTAAAGCAGTTAATCTTTTGTCTGGAGAGGCACCTTGTGCCCTTGTGGCAGGAGGATACAGTTTGGACTGATCTAGCCAGAGTTACAGTTGCAGGGCTCTGTTTAGGGCACTTTGACTGGATAATTTGAATTTTGGCTGTTTCCTGTTTTTCTGCTTTAAAAACTCTGTGTTTAAACCAGTTTCTGCTTGTTTGGTCCTGTTTACACCTAGTGCACCTTCATGCACTACTGAGCAGAGGGATTGCCGGTTACAGACGCATGCTCTCTACCCTTGCAAATATTACCTAAACCAGTGCTCTTCGAGCCTAAAACTACTAATACCTTCCCCTGCTGTAGTCCTTCTTCAGGTTATAGCCAGACCAAGATTATTCCTAGGATCATGAACTGTCAGTTCCCTCCTTTTCTACTATCAGCCTGGTTGACATGGGTCTACTAAGGCAGTATAGCAACTGCCTCATGTACACTGACAATCCCCTACTTCTAAATTATCCCTGTACCATTTATGAATAATGCATCTACATTATAAATCTGGAATCACAGCTATCTCTCGTGTAATAGATAGCAATACAGTCGACCTACCACAATTCCTACTGATGACACACAGCATACAGATAGACCAACATATGTGGAGGTACTCACAAAAAATCTATCTAAACACCAGAGACCTCCAAAACACATACATACTAAACCAACCATAACACCCAAAACACACAATACACATAATGACACAAGCACAAGTGTCTCACCATCAAAGCCTATAAGGCAACGCACATCCACTCCAAATATCTTAGTTATAGGAGACTCTATAGTTAGACACACAGATGTCCCCCTCACCAGCCCAAACAAGGAGAAAGTCATAGTCAGCTGTCTTTTTGGTGCCAGGATTTGTCAGATCATGCAGGCACTCAGGTCTCTCAACAACAAGTACCGTTATGATTTGGTCATAATACATATTGTGAACAACTTGAGATGTACCTCCCTGGATTACATGAAGAGAGACATGAAGATAGACAGGACTGAGCTCTCTGATTATGTGTCACAGGTCGGTATGTCTCTAGCCTTGAGCAGCATATTACTCTTGCCTAGGATGACAACACAATATAAAATAATTGACTTCATTAATTGGCTTAGTTTCTGGTGTCATTCTAAAGTGATCTAGTTTCTGTCAGCCTGGGATGACATGATCGACAGACCTGTCTTGGCCAGTGATGGTCTTCATCTGTCACCCCTGGGATTTTGTCAACTGTCAAAGGTTCTTGCCACCCCCATAGTGCCTTTTGTAGGTAAGATCACAAGGACAAAATTCTCAGTGCAAAAATTTAATTAAAAAACAACCTCAAGGTTAGGCTACTAAACTCTAGGAGTCTTAGCATGAAACTGCACTCACTGGAAGCAGTCCTTACCTTGGAAGTCGCTGACATCTATGCAGTCATGGAGACCTGGTTCAAGGCTGTGGAGAGCACCTCAGCCATACTGGTTTACACCTCCTACCACACATTCAGACCATGAAAGGAAGGCATGAAAACAAAAGGAGGTGGTGTATTAATATCATTGAAAATAAATACACCTCCAGATTGGTTAAACAGTATGATTCCCGGGAGACACTTCAGGTGCAAGTAACTGTTGGTAGGACACCTATTCAAGTCATTGCCAGCTACAGGACTCCCTGTATGAATCAAGACACCCACTCTGCCTACTTGGATCTACTGGAATCCATCAAGATATATCCAAACACCATGATTCTGGGTGATTTTAATTACCCATCCATTGACTGGGTAAATTACTCATGCTCAAACTGACTTGCCCAAAAGTTCCTCAAGTTCATTAACTCCAACACTCTGAACTAGCTTGTGGACACACCAACTAGGGGATGCCAACATCCTGAATCTGGTGCTTAACAATATGGGGGACAGCTGTAGCACCCCCACTGTGAAGTCTTCCCTTCTCAGATCTGACCGCAAATCAGTTTCATTCAAAGTAACTATCACACTGGACCCCCCCCCCCCCCAGCAGCAACTAAACTAAAAAACTTCTCCAAAGCAGATTATATCCTTCTAAGGGATGTTTTAAACAGCTTCACTGCACTTTCCCCCTCAGATGGAACTGGCACCTATTCCGAGTTCTACACCGATGCTTTTTACAAACACCTGTATAACTGCATTGATGTGGCAGGCCTGATAAGACCAAAACAAGCTCTTCAAGGAAGAGCAAACCTGACTGGTGGCAACTGCCATTAACAGGCTTTACAATAAGAGGAAGAAAATGTCCAAAAGTAAGAGGGAGCATGCCTAAACTGGAAACACTCCCTCCTCAGCTTAAACAAGCAAATAAGACTTCTTGTGAAGTCCTCCAAAGCAAACTACGAACCCAAATTAGTGTCTTCAACTAAAGACAACCATAAGGTGTTCTTTAGTTACATCCATAGCCTAAAAAGCAAGACCCAAATTTGTGCCAAGCTGGTAGTTAATGATACCACATACACTGAGCCTGTGGACATAGCAAACCTGTTAGCCAACAGGTTCTGCGAAAACTTCAGTCCCCTGTCCCCACCACACATACCCCATAACATTCCTTCCACCTGTCCCCCACCTTGCATCTTTAGAGAGCAGGCTGTATCATCTATTGGACCTGATAACATCCCAGGCTGCATCCTGCATGGGCTTTAACAAAAATGAGCACACCATTGAGTACTCTTTTCAATCATAGTCTAAGAACTGGCTTCATCCCACCTGAATAGAAAATAGCCACCTTTTCATACAGACTACTGAGAGGTGATCTCTGCCTTGTGCACAGGGAAATCTCTGACTCTGCCTTATTGGAAATGCTGCATACCCACAAGTCAAATGGTACTCAGGTTACTCACTCTAAAGACCATAACCTGGTATGTGACATTAATAGAACTTGCTGGAGGGACAGATTTGTCTCCCAGAGGTTACCGCACCTGTGGAACAGACTCCTAATTCATGTCAAGCAGAGCACCTCTTTGATCTTCTTCAAGTGCAGTCTGGATGATTGGATAGGTAACTGTAAATTCACCCCGGGTGTTTCACCTGTGCCCCTCTTGGACAGGGGCAATAGGTGCTGATCATGGAAACAAAGGTTAAACTTGGCTAAGCTTGTAAGGGCCCTAGTGCCATTAGCCTACTAACTTGCTATGATCCTATGATTCTACGATGTACCAAAGAACTTATGAACCTAAAAAGAAAAAAAAAAGAGAGAAAAAAGCAATGAGCGTACTCGGTTTGGCTGTTTTCCTGTTTTTCTAAACAGCCTAACTGTTAGAAGTACACCAACAAAGAACAAAGTAATGTCACCTTTTTATAGGTCCTCAAGCCATTTTGAGGGCGCAGAAAGGGCACTTTAGCAGAGGCTTGTTGGGCTGCTAGACAAAGCATCACATAGCTGTTTTTCTATTGGTTCAGGCTGCATTAGCAAGCATCAAATAGCTGTTTTTCTATTGGTTCAGGCTGCATTAGTTGACTGGTGCCTTTGGCAGCCTGAATGAAAGTGAAGTAACAACAGCTAGGATAATACTTGAACAGGTATGCATGTAGGGAAATATTTTTATTAAACATTTTTTATTAAATAATAAGCCTGCACTGCTGTCTTTTCTATTATTAACTGGCTTGTATTGTTTTGATCAGTGCTACCACTGCTAGAATCCCTACAAGACAGTATGTATTTTTTATCTTATATGATTTAATATTTTGTGTGTGTGTGTATGTTTGAATCTGTGTGTGTGCAGTCACATGGAAGTTGCAGTGGACTGCAATGTATGTCTCAGAGAAACCTACTGAAAAACATTACTGTGGTCATTATGTAGTTATTTATTTATTTATTTGATCACAGTCAGCCATTTCAGGTGTACACAGTCTTTAAAAGTGTCTGTAATTGTGCATTTGTGTGCATCTGTGTGTGTGTGTCTGCATCCGCATGCATGCAAAGAAGTTGCAGTGGGTTGCAATATATGTGCTGACAGCAGCAACCTTTATATGATTCAAGAAGGCTGACACATACTAATAATTTGTACCAGAGTCATGGTCAAAATCTTTGACGCCACGAAATACATAACAGTATCCTTTGATAAGATGGTTAACCCTGGAAACTACCACATTGATAATACACTAAGTAGACCCAGTGGTCAGGGATTTGGGAATACATGTAGACAATAAACTGACTTTGACCATCATGTATTTATATAAGTAAAGAAAACATTCTATATTGTGCAACTTATAAGCAAGGGTATGTCATCTAGGTCCAAGGATGCCATTGTTCTTCTGAACTCAGCCCTTATCATACCAGTCATTGAGTACAACACCCCTTTGCTATGTATCAGACCAGGCATATGTAACAAGTGGTGCATTTCCAGAAGTTCCTCACTAAAAGAATACATGGCCTAGAGAACATGTCCTACTGAGAATGCCTCAAAGCCCTATCCCTATACTCAGTTTCCTACAGTGGTGATTTATGTCTGGCCTACAAAGCATCCACTGACCCCACTCTGATGACCTGTTGCACATCTACAAAACAAATAGCATCTTAATTACCTAATTCAGGGATGTAAACCTTGTCTGTAACATAATTAGTTCATGTTGGAAGGACAGGTATGTGTCTCAGAGACTACCTCTTCTCTGGAACAGGCTTCCCATCCATGTGAAGTGGAATTCTTTCTTAAACAAATTCAGTCTTAACTTGGACCTGTGGATGGGGAATTTGCCCCCAGTCTGGCACTTATGTCTTGAGTAGACAGAGACAGCCTATAAATGCTTGACCACCTATGCTCACGCCTACATATACTCCTTAAAATAGCCATAGGGTATCAAAACTTTTCAGATACATTTGGGAATTATGGCTAGGCTTAAAAATGCCTCCTGGTGTAATTATCCTAGTAATCACATATTGACCTATTAATATTACTGTAGAAATTATTTATTAATTTATTAGATCATCTGGGGTATACACCAGTCTTAAAGTGGCTCTAATTATTGACTATATATGTGGGGATGGGGAGGTTGCCGGGGGGGGGGGTTCAGTATATACATATTTATTTATTTATCTTATTTTATTTTATATTTGGTTACCAGAAAGGTCTGACTGGACACTTTTTCAGTGGAGGCCCAGGTAGAAAAGCTTCACATTTAGTAAACATCACATTGTACATTAGGGTGATAATATACATTATGTTGAAGGGAACACATTATTTGTACAATGTTAAAAAAATACATACATATATAATATATAGCTAAAGCAATGCAAAATGATACAAGTAATAACAGAAGATATAGAATATAATCTAATATTTCTTATGTCAAAGAGATGTAGAGCAATTCATTATGTCATATGTCAGAGAATAAAATAATAAGAATTGAAATGTTAAGAATTATAGCATTTTGTTATTTACCAGGTAGTGATGTGTTGATTAGACAAATGAGATGATGGGAGAGACAGAGGAGGATAGAACATATATAACTTAGGTGCTAAGTTTGCAGTGGGGAGGTGGTAACACTTGTGGATAGTATATTAGGTTAAGGTTATGGACTAGCTTTGACTGGCACATGAGCAAAGCCAAGTATTGGTCAAGTAAGGTTTGAGAATTTTTTTAAATTGCATTGTGGAAGATATAGTTGTTAGGTTTGTGGGTAGTTTATTCCATTTTTTTGCTATAGAATTTGAGAAAAGGGATTCACCTGCATTATAATTTGCTTTAGTAATATCTAGGAGGAATTTGTTACTGGAGCGGAGAGCCCTATGGGTGGCATAGGGATGACATAGCCCCTGTAAAACATGGGCATCATCAGGGTGATACAGAATTTTGTGGGCTAGAACAAGTTGGTTGCAGAGGAGGTGTTGGGGAACTTCTAGCCAATTCAGTTGTTTTAGGGCTATACAGTGATGTAACCTGTATGGAGAATCTGTGGCAAACCTTGCTATTTTATTGTAGCAGGACTCAAGTTTATCTATGTCTGTTTTTCTTAGATTTGTGAGCAGTGTTGATGCATAGAGAAGTGTTGAGATGAGATGCGTGCATGCAGTTGTTGCTTTAGAGTTGTTTGTAAGAAATGGATTATTTCTATATAAAGACCCAGTTTTTCTGAACTTTCTTTATGGTGTTGGAGATGTGGATGTCAAATTTCATATTACGGTTGATCTCTACTCCTACTAGTTTCATGTGTGAGACAGGAGAGATGATTGTATTATTTTTGGATATGATATTAAAAGGCTGAGTGGGAGGTTTATATCTTGTAGGGAGGAAAAGCAGAAGCTTACTTTTATTAGGGTTTAGAATTAGCTGGGAGTTAGTAAGCCATGTTTCGACAGATAGAAAGGAAGATTGTGTCAGTGAGTGGAGTTCTTTAACAGATGAAGCAGCACATATTATTTTGGAGTCATCTGCATAGTGGATGACTGAAGCACAGAATGTAGAAGTCTGTAAGTTGTTACTAAAGAGAGACAACACTAAGGGTCCTAGCATGGAATCTTGGGGGACCCCTATAGTTATTGGAAGAAGGGTGGACAGGTCTTGCTGCCAATGAACTGCCTGTTGCTGACCTGTTAAATAGGTTTGGGACCAGGCGATTTGCTGAAATTTAGATCAGACAGAACATTAACGAGGCTGTTGTGTGAGGCCATGTCAAAGGCCTTAGAAAGGTCAAAAAAGATGGCAGATATGAATTTCCCATTATTTCTGTGGTTGTTTACTGTGTTTATGAAAGACATTAGACTGGTTGTTGTACTGTGAAAAGACCTGAAACATATTTTCTGCTGCCAGTATTTCTACATTTCATTTATTGACGTTTGTTTACTGGAAAAGTTTGACTGGGCAATAACCCGTTTTCAGCAGAGACCCGGGGAGCAATGCTCCAATGTGTTACATGAAAGCAAAACAGTATAAAAAAGCAAGTATAAACATTTGATATGGACTGTCTTTTTTACAAGTATAATATAATTAAATGAGCTGCAAAGGTTGTATTTTTACAAGTATACTACAAAATAATATAATACAGAGGAACCAAAGATGTATGTAGTAAGATTCTCTAGTGAAGCTTAAAAGCTTAATTTGTTTAATTAGAAGAGGTGAAGACAGAAAGATGGATGAAAGCAAATGTGAGATAAGAAGGAAGATACATGAACTCAAAAGAAATAAAAAAAGGCAGTGGTTAAGAAAATGGTGATTAATGAGCTGAGAAAGAGTGTTAGTAAAGAAATATAAATATATATATGCATGAAAAGAGAGAGCATGTGGATAAAGTCAATAGAGAAATGAATGAACATTCATGTGATCACAATCAGACATCTGACGTTACAGAGTCAATACAGTGCCTGTAATTGGAAGTTAATAGTCTGCGGATGAAACTGATTAACCTCTGCTGTCATTTGATCACAGTTAAACAGCCTTTGATCTGGCTTGGGACATCACAGCATGTGTTTGCTCTGCTCACCTCAGTCAGCTGAGGTTCTACAGCATTAGCTAGCCAAGGTGTACATCATGGGTTTGATATTTTGCTTACTGTATAATTTGACAATACATATGATAGTCATAACATCCCTTTCCTACCTGATCTACATTGTAACAAGCTGTAGACGAAGAAAATCCCATGAGGAAATGACAGAGTAGCTCCAGCACTACAGCACTAAGACAGTGCATTGGCCAGCTACAGTAGGCAAACACAGCAAATGAAAGGAATGTTAACTGGATGGTGGTAATTTCCCTATAAGTGCACGACATAGATGAGAATGCATATGACACCACACCCATATGTCATGTGCACTTTGCAATTGAGTCTATAGATACAAAATCAGCAGAGACAACACAAAAACATAGTATGTTGTTACTCATACTACATCATGTGTGTGTGTGTGTGTGTGTGTGTGTGTGTGTGTGTGTGTGCGTGTGTGTGTCTGCACGTGCACATGTTTGTATGGGGATTGGAGGTGTATAGGTATGTGTGAGGGTGCATATGTGTGTGGGGTGCTGTGCAAGAGTGCGTGTCTGTGAGGGTTGGAAGTGCATGTGCGTTTACGTGTGCATGTGTGTGTGTGCACGCATGTACATGTGTGGGGGTGGAGGTGCATAAGGGGGTGCATGTGTGTGTGTGTGTGTGTGTGTGTGTGTGTGTGTGTGTGTGTGTGTGTGTGTGTGTCTGTGTTGTGGTATGTGGGGCGAGGTGTGTGGTGTGCTTGCATACATGTATATGTGTATTTCTGTGTGTGCACATTTGTATGGGGATTGGAGGTGTGTAAGCATGTGCGATTGTGCGTGAGGGTGCGTATGTGTGTGGATATTGGGTGCTGTGCAAGCGTGTGTGTCTGCTGGGGGGTGGAGGTGCATGTGTCTGTGCGTGTATGCGTGTGTGTGTGTGCACGCATGCATGCATGCACATGTGTCGGGGTGGAGGTGTGTGAGGGAGTTCATGTGTGTGTGTGTGTGTGTGTGTGTGTGTGTGTGTGTGTGTGTGTGTGTGTGTGTGTGTGTGTGTGTGTGTGGGGTATGTGTGGGGTAGCATGCATATATTTATGTGTGTATTTGTGTGTGTGCACATTTGTATGGGGAGTGGAGTTGTGTAGGTATGTGTGAGTGCGTGTGAGGGTGCATGTGTGGGGTGCTGTGCAAGCGTGCGTGTCTGTGAGGGGGTGGAGGTGCATGTGTGCGTGTGTGTGTGTGTGTGTGCATGCATGCACATGTGTGGGGGTGGAGGTCTGTGACGTGGTGTTTGTGTGTGTGTGTGTGTGTGTGTGTGTGTGTGTGTGTGTGTGTGTGTGTGTGTGTTTGTGTGTGTGAGGGTGCAGGTGTGTGAGGGAGTTTGTGTGTGTTTGTTTGTAGGTGTGTGAGTCTCAGTACTTTATGGTGTTATTTGTCTGTACTCCAAGTACTCACAAAAAGTTGCTATAGTATTAACATCAGGAACCTTTGTCCCCCTTATTTAAGGCTTGCAACATTTCTTGAGCTAATAGGTTGAGAGGTATCTACAGAGGGCAAATAGAAGGAAAATCAGGTACATTCTGCAAACTAAAGAAATGTACCTGATGTTCATTGTACTTTTGCCCTGTCACTCTTGTACCTGTAAACTGTCCAGATTCGATAGTTTTTCAAAAAAAAAAAAAAGCAACAGACATCTTCTTCCTTTCTCTGTTGCTTGCTTTCCACAGCACTGTCCTCACACAGTCAGCAAGTTATAACAGACTGTATTCTCCTGTATTATCACAGCACTGTCTTCACACAGTTTGCAGGTTATAACACACTGCATTCTCATGTATTATCACAGCACTGTCCCCACACAGATAACAGGTTATAACAGACTGCATTCTCCTGTATTATCACAGCACTGTCCTCACACAGTTAGCAGGTTATAACAGACTGCATTCTCCTGTATTATCACAGCACTGTCCTCACACAGTTAGCAGCTTATAACAGACTGCATTCTCATGTATTATCACAGCACTGTCCTCACACAGTCAGTAGGTTATAACAGACTGCATTCTCATGTATTATTTCAGCATTGTCCTCACGCACAGCCATCAGGTTATAACAGACTGCATTCTCCTGTATTATCACAGCCGTGTCCTCACACACAGTCAGCAGGTTATTACAGACAGCATTCTCCTGTATTATCACAGCACTGTCCTCATTCAGTCAGCAGGTTATAATGGATTGCATTCTCCTGTATTATCACAGCACTGTCCTCACACAGTTAGCTGGTTATAACAGACTGCATTCTCCTGTATTATTTCAGCACTGTTCTCACACAGTTAACAGGTTATAACAGACTGCATTCTCATGTATTATCACAGCCCTGTCCTCACACACAGTCAGCAGGTTATAACAGACAGCATTCTCCTGTATTATCACAGCACTGTCCTCATTCAGTCAGCAGGTTATAATGGCTTGCATTCTCATGTATTATCACAGCACTGTCCTCATGCACAGTCAGCAGGTTATAACAGACTGCATTCTCCTGTATTATCACAGCACTGCCCTCACACAGTCAGCAGGTTATAACAGACCGCATTCTCCTGTATTATCACAGCACTGTCCTCACACAGTTTGCAGGTTATAACAGACTGCATTCTCCTGTATTATCACAGCACTGTCCCCACACAGTTAGCAGGTTATAACAGACTGTATTCTCCTGTATTATCACAGCACTGTCCTCACACAGTTAGCAGCTTATAACAGACTGTATTCTCATGTATTATCACAGCACTGTCCTCACACAGTCAGTAGGTTATAACAGACAGCATTCTCCTGTATTATCACAGCACTGTCCTCATTCAGTCAGCAGGTTATAATGGATTGCATTCTCCTGTATTATCACAGCACTGTCATCACACAGTTAGCAGGTTATAACAGACTGCATTCTCCTGTATTATTTCAGCACTGTCCTCACACAGTTATCAGGTTATAACAGACTGCATTCTCATGTATTATCACAGCCCTATCCTCACACACAGTCAGCAGGTTATAACAGACAGCATTCTACTGTATTATCACAGCACTGTCCTCATTCAGTCAGCAGGTTATAATGGATTGCATTCTCATGTATTATCACAGCACTGTCCTCATGCACAGTCAGCAGGTTATAACAGACTGCATTCTCCTGTATTATCAAAGCACTGCCCTCACACAGTCAGCAGGTTATAACTGACTGCATTTTCCTGTATTATCACAGCACTGTCCTCACACACAGTCAGTAGGTTATAACAGACTGCATTCTTATGTATTATTTCAGCATTGTCCTCACGCACAGCCATCAGGTTATAACAGACTGCAATCTCCTGTATTATCACAGCCCTGTTCTCACACACAGTCAGCAGGTTATAACAGACAGCATTCTCCTGTATTATCACAGCACTGTCCTCATGCACAGTCAGCAGGTTATAACTGACCACATTCTCCTGTATTATCACAGCATTGTCCTCACTCACAGTCAGTAGGTTATTACAGACAACATTCTCCTGTATTATCACAGCACTGTCCTCATTCAGTCAGCAGGTTATAATGGATTGCATTCTCCTGTATTATCACAGCACTGTCCTCACACAGTTAGCTGGTTATAACAGACTGCATTCTCCTGTATTATTTCAGCACTGTCCTCACACAGTTAACAGGTTATAACAGACTGCATTCTCATGTATTATCACAGCCCTGTCCTTACACACAGTCAGCAGGTTATAACAGACAGCATTCTCCTGTATTATCACAGCACTGTCCTCATTCAGTCAGCAGGTTATAATGGCTTGCATTCTCATGTATTATCACAGCACTGTCCTCATGCAGTCAGCAGGTTATAACAGACTGCATTCTCCTGTATTATCACCGCACTGCCCTCACACAGTCAGCAGGTTATAACAGACTGCATTCTCATGTATTATCACAGCACTGTCCCCACACAGTTAACAGGTTATAACAGACCGCATTCTCCTGTATTATCACAGCACTGTCCTCACACAGTTTGCAGGTTATAACAGACTGCATTCTCATGTATTATCACAGCACTGTCCCCACACAGTTAACAGGTTATAACAGACTGCATTCTCCTGTATTATCACAGCACTGTCCCCACACAGTTAGCAGCTTATAACAGACTGTATTCTCATGTATTATCACAGCACTGTCCTCACACAGTCAGTAGGTTATAACAGACAGCATTCTCCTGTATTATCACAGCACTGTCCTCATTCAGTCAGCAGGTTATAATGGATTGCATTCTCCTGTATTATCACAGCACTGTCATCACACAGCAGGTTATAACAGACTGCATTCTCCTGTATTATTTCAGCACTGTCCTCACACAGTTAGCAGGTTATAACAGACTGCATTCTCATGTATTATCACAGCCCTATCCTCACACACAGTCAGCAGGTTATAACAGACAGCATTCTACTGTATTATCACAGCACTGTCCTCATTCAGTCAGCAGGTTATAATGCATTGCATTCTCATGTATTATCACAGCACTGTCCTCATGCACAGTCAGCAGGTTATAACAGACTGCATTCTCCTGTATTATCACAGCACTGCCCTCACACAGTCAGCAGGTTATAACTGACTGCATTTTCCTGTATTATCACAGCACTGTCCTCACACACAGTCAGTAGGTTATAACAGACTGCATTCTCATGTATTATTTCAGCATTGTCCTCACGCACAGCCATCAGGTTATAACAGACTGCAATCTCCTGTATTATCACAGCCCTGTTCTCACACACAGTCAGCAGGTTATAACAGACAGCATTCTCCTGTATTATCACAGCACTGTCCTCATGCACAGTCAGCAGGTTATAACTGACCACATTCTCCTGTATTATCACAGCATTGTCCTCACTCACAGTCAGTAGGTTATAACAGACTGCATTCTCCTGTATTATCACAGCACTGTCCTCACGTAGTCAGTAGGTTATAACAGACTGCATTCTCCTGATTATCACAGCCCTGTCCTCACACACAGTCAGCAGGTTATAACAGACAGCATTCTCTTGTATTATCACAGCACTGTCCTCACACACAGTCAGTAGATTATAACAGACTGCATTCTCCTGTATTATCACAGCACTGTCCTCACGTCGTCAGTAGGTTATAACAGACTGCATTCTCATGTATTATTTCAGCATTGTCCTCAATCACAGCTATCAGGTTATAACAGACTGCATTCTCCTGTATTATCAGAGCACTGTCCTCACACACAGTCAGTAGGTTATAACAGACTGTATTCTCATGTATTATCACTGCACTATCCTCACGTAGTCAGTAGGTTATAACAGACTGCATTCTCCTGTATTATCACAGCACTGATCTCACGTAGTCAGTAGATTATAACAGACTGCATTCTCATGTATTATTTCAGCATTGTCCTCACGCACAGCCATCAGGTTATAACAGACTGTATTCTCCTGTATTGTCACAGCACTGTCCTCACGTCGTCAGTAGGTTATAACAGACTGCATTCTCATGTATTATTTCATCATTGTCCTCAATCACAGCTATCAGGTTATAACAGACTGCATTCTCCTGTATTATCAGAGCACTGTCCTCACACACAGTCAGTAGGTTATAACAGACTGCATTCTCATGTATTATCACAGCACTATCCTCACGTAGTCAGTAGGTTATAACAGACTGCATTCTCCTGTATTATCACAGCACTGATCTCACGTAGTCAGTAGATTATAACAGACTGCATTCTCATGTATTATTTCAGCATTGTCCTCACGCACAGCCATCAGGTTATAACAGACTGTATTCTCCTGTATTGTCACAGCCCTGTCCTCACAAACAGTCAGCAGGTTATAGCAGACAGCATTCTCCTGTATTATCATAGCACTGACCTCATGCACAGTCAGCAGTTTATAACTGACCGCATTCTTCTGTATTATCACAGCACTGTCCTCACACACAGTCAGTAGGTTATAACAGACTGCATTCTCATGTATTATTTCTGCATTGTCCTCACGCACAGCTATCAGGTTATAACATACTGCATTCTCCTGTATTATCACAGCCCTGTCCTCACACACAGTTAGCAGGTTATAACAAACTGCATTCTCATGTATTATCACAGTACTGTCCTCATGCACAGTCAGCAGGCTATAACTGACCACATTCTCCTATATTATCACAGCACTGTCCTCACACACAGTCAGTAGGTTATAACAGACTGCATTTTTCTGTATTATCACAGCACTGTCCTCACATAGTCAGTAGGTTATGACAGACTGCATTCTCATGTATTATTTCAGCATTGTCTTCATGCACAGTCATCAGGTTATAACAGACTGCATTTTCCTGTATTATCACAGCCCTGTCCTCACACACAGTCAGCAGGTTATAACAGACTGCATTTTCCTGTATTATCACAGCACTGTCCTCACACAGTTAGTAGGTTATAACAGACTGCCTTTTCCTGTATTATCACAGCACTGTCCTCACACACAGTGAGTAGGTTATAACAGAATGCATTCTATTGTATTATTTCAGCATTGTCCTCACACACAGTCATCAGGTTTTAACAGACAGCATTCTCCTGTATTATCACAGCCCTGTTCTCACACACAGTCAGCAGGTTATAACAGACAGCATTCTCCTGTATTATCACAGCACTGTCCTCATACAGTCAGCAGGTTATAATGGACTGCATTCTCATGTATTATCACAGCACTGTCCTCATGCACAGTCAGCAGGTTATAACTGACCACATTCTCCTGCATTATCACAGCACTGTCATCACACACAGTCAGTAGGTTATAACAGACTGCATTCTCATGTATTATCACAGCACTGTCCTCACACACAGTCAGTAGGTTATAACAGACTGCATTCTCATGTATTATCACAGCACTGGCCGCACATAGTCAGCAGATTATAACAGACTGCATTCTTCTGTATTATCACAGCACTGTCCTCACACAGTCAGCAGGTTATAACAGACCTCATTCTCCTGTATTATCACAGCACTGTCCTCACACAGTCAGCAGATTATAACTGACTGCATTCTCCTGTATTATCACAGCACTGTCCTCACACAGTCAGCAGGTTATAACAGACCACATTCTCCTGTATTATCACAGCACTGTCCTCACACACAGTCATCAGGTTATAACAGACTGCATTCTCCTGTATTATCACAGGACTGTCCTCACACAGTCAGCAGATTATAACAGACCACATTCTCCTGTATTATCACAGCACTGTCCTCACACAGTCAGCAGGTTATAACAGACCACATTCTCCTGTATTATCACAGCACTGTCCTCACACAGTCAGCAGGTTATAACAGACCACATTCTCCTGTATTATCACAGCACTGTCCTCACACAGTCAGCAGGTTATAACAGACCACATTCTCCTGTATTATCACAGCACTGTCCTCACACAGTCAGCAGGTTATAACAGACCACATTCTCCTGTATTATCACAGCACTGTCCTCACACAGTAAGCAGGTTATAACAGACCACATTCTCCTGTATTATCACAGCACTGTCCTCACACAGTCAGCAGGTTATAACAGACCACATTCTCCTGTGTTATCACAGCACTGTCCTCACACAGTCAGCAGGTTATAACAGACCACATTCTCCTGTATTATCACAGCACTGTCCTCACACAGTCAGCAGGTTATAACAGACCACATTCTCCTGTATTATCACAGCACTGTCCTCACACAGTCAGTAGGTTATAACAGACAGTGTTCTCCTGTATTATCACAGCACTGTCCTCACACAGTCAGCAGGTTATAACTGACTGCATTCTCCTGTATTATCACAGCCCTGTCCTCACACAGTCAGCAGATTATAACAGACCACATTCTCCTATGTTATCACAGCACTGTCCTCACACAATCAGCAGGTTATAACAGACCACATTCTCCTGTATTATCACAGCACTGTCCTCACACAGTCAGCAGGTTATAACAGACCACATTCTCCTGTATTATCACAGCACTGTCCTCACACAGTCAGCAGATTATAACAGACTGCATTCTCCTGTATTATCACAGCACTGTCCTCACACACAGTCAGCAGGTTATAACAGACCATATTCTCCTATGTTATCACAGCACTGTCCTCACACAATCAGCAGGTTATAACAGACCACATTCTCCTGTATTATCACAGCACTGTCCTCACACAGTCAGCAGGTTATAACAGACCACATTCTCCTGTATTATCACAGCACTGTCCTCACACAGTCAGCAGATTATAACAGATTGCATTCTCCTGTATTATCACAGCACTGTTCTCACACACAGTCAGCAGGTTATAACAGACCACATTCTCCTGTATTATCACAGCACTGTCCTCACACAGTTAGCAGGTTATAACAGACCACATTCTCCTGTATTATCACAGCACTGTCCTCACACAGTCAGCAGGTTATAACAGACTGCATTCTCATGTATTATCACAGCACTGTCCTCACACAGTCAGTAGGTTATAACAGACAGTGTTCTCATGTATTATCACAGCCCTGTCCTCACACAGTCAGCAGGTTATAACAGACCACATTCTCCTGTGTTATCACAGCACAGTCCTCACACAGTCAGCAGGTTATAAAGTACATTGCTGATACTGTTGCTGAGAGAATGCAGCTCAGAGGTAATAATGGACAATGTCGTCCATTAATACAACTACTAAAGTCACGGCTCATAGCAAATTATCAGGGATGATCGTGGATGATGATCTTAAATTTGACCTGCACGTACAAAATTGCATAGTAAAACTAATCAAAAACTAGGGATGCTTTATAGAGCCAAGAAGTTTCTCACCAACATAACTAAAACTACACTTGTGACTACTGATCTCCTCCACTCACTTCTTTATGTTGCTCTTTCTTACTGACCTTCAGGCATTACAAAAATTAAAACTCGAACAATACTATAACAAAGCTGCTAAATTTGCTGCAAATACCCCTTTCAGAACCTACCACTGTACAGCACCAACTAAAAAGCCTAAATTTGTTATAACTACCTCGTCAATTGACATACACACACTTTCTTACTTAATTGATATAAAATCCAGAATCCGTAATGTTCTGCACAACTATGTTCTTAGTCAGTCATTATGATCCAATGACCAAAATCTTCTTTCTCTCCACAAACCTATCAAATCTGCTGGGCACTGTCTGTACTCTGACCTTGTTGCTAAGGCCTGGAACTCCTTATTTCTGGCCATCAGGTTAATATCCTCCCTCCCATCCTTCAAAACGATTCTGAAAGATTTCCTAGCCAAAAGCTGGCTCTGTCCTTGCTCATCGCCAGGATAAACTATGTCTCTAAATGCGAACAAATATCTATTAATACCCTACATCTCCTCACTCTCTCTTCTTCACCCACTTCCTTACTTCTACCAATTTCTCTCCCGCGGCGTTCTCTCTAAATATACCACAAGCCTGCTTTTCTCTCACTTCATGTTGGAATTCCTGTTTTTATTATAATAACTTACCTTTAATTTCCCTATAAACCTGGTAAAATGCCATATAACCTGTATCTTTTCTTAACCAATGTTTTCATGTTATATCTAATTTGTTATAATTATTTAAAATGTATTCGTTTTTGTATTATTTTTAAAGACTGTAAGATTATTGCTTTTAAAATGTTTTACAATACTTTGGAGATTTTCTGCCTGGGCCTCTGCTCGAAATAGGTTCCTACCCAGTCAGACTTTCCCAGTAAGCTAATGTCAATAAATACATACTATAGCCCTTTGAGGCAGTAACTGTGTACAGTTGAGACAGAGATCAAGTGCTAAAAAATCTGTATGGAACACAACTGACTGCAATGTGAAGAAAATTCCAAAATTTATGACTGCTACTGTAGGAACCCCTCCAAAGAAAGGTATGAGAAACTCAAACCTTTCTCTATTTTACACATGAAATCCATGACTGACCTAGATGTAGCTACCACACGGCCAATATTACAACAGTTGTGCCTATTAACGTCACAAATAGCTATAGAGGAGAGCTTCTCAAGTCATCACCAGCTAGACAACATGCTGTGTCCCCATGAAAAGATATTTTATTCATCTTTTGTTGACCATGTTAGGCCACTAGGTTAATGGCCATAGTATTTATACTACTAGGGGAAATCTGGCCAGAACACTTCCCCTACTCTTCTCAACAGGAATCTTTTACATCAACCTCAGCTACCACCACCTCAAGAAGATAAGACCTCAGTTTAATGTCTCATCCAAAGGGCTACATACTCAGAAGTGCAGTGCCCTACTTATATTACACTGCAGTGGCAGCAATCAATCTTCCTGGTGTGGGAATACAACCCAACACCTTCTGCACCAGAGGTGAATGTTGTACCTGTTGCACCACTGACACTGTCCCCCATGAGCTCTACTTTTAAAAGAAATACCTTACTTTCAAAAATGAAAACAGAGAACACATGATGAAAAAAAGAACCTTGAGTAGCTGGGGGCTGTTCTACTGGAGACACACATGCAATGTTTTGCTGTCTGTTTTGGTCCAGGATTTGGTTAGCAAGCTATGGCAGCACTCATATTTGTACCATAATAGACATCATCCTCAAACCGAGGAGCTGTATGTCCTACTGATGTGCACCTACACTGTGTGTGCTGAAGTACCTACTGTCTGTTAAGGCTTCAGAAATTGCAGCAAAAGTGAGGAGTGGTGTAACCCTCGGTCCGGCTGCATTACCTCATTAACAGTAACTGTAACAATGAGGAATGGTGTAACCCTCAGTCCAGCTGCATTCCCCCCTTAACAGTACCTGTAAATGGGAGGAATGGAACAACCCTTGGTCCAGCTGCATTCCCTCGTTAGCAGTAACTGTAAAATGGAGGAATGGTGTAACCCTTGGTCCAGCTGCAGTCTCTCATTAACAGTAACAGTAAGATGGAGGAATGGTGTAACCCTTGGTTCAGCTGCATTCCCTCGTTAACAGTAACTGTAACAGGGAGGAATTGTGTAACCCTCGGTCCAGCTGCATTACCTCATTAACAGTAACTGTAAAATGGAGGAATTGTGTAACCCTCGGTCCAGCTGCATTCCCCCCTTAACAGTAACTGTAAAATGGAGGAATGGTGTAACCCTCGGTCCAGCTGCATTCCCCCCTTAACAGTACATGTAAAAGGGAGGAATGGAACAACCCTTGGTCCAGCTGCATTCCCTCGTTAGCAGTAACTGTAAAATGGAGGAATGGTGTAACCCTTGGTCCAGCTGAATTCCCTCATTAACAGTAACTCTAAGGAAGAGGAATTGTGTAACCCTCGGTCCAGCTGCATTACCTCATTAACAGTAACTGTAAAATGGAGGAATGGTGTAACCCTCGGTCCAGCTGCATTCCCCCCTTAACAGTACCTGTAAAAGGGAGGAATGGAACAACCCTTGGTCCAGCTGCATTCCCTCGTTAGCAGTAACTGTAAAATGGAGGAATGGTGTAACCCTTGGTCCAGCTGCAGTCTCTCATTAACAGTAACAGTAAGATGGAGGAATGGTGTAACCCTTGGTTCAGCTGCATTCCCTCGTTAACAGTAACTGTAACAGGGAGGAATTGTGTAACCCTCGGTCCAGCTGCATTACCTCATTAACAGTAACTGTAAAATGGAGGAATTGTGTAACCCTCGGTCCAGCTGCATTACCTCATTAACAGTAACTGTAAAATGGAGGAATGGTGTAAACCTCGGTCCAGCTGCATTACCTCATTAACAGTAACTGTAAAATGGAGGAATGGTGTAACCCTCGGTCCAGCTGCATTCCCCCCTTAACAGTAACTGTAAAATGGAGGAATGGTGTAACCCTTGGTCCAGCTGCATTCCCTCGTTAGCAGTAACTGTAAAATGGAGGAATGGTAAGCTGAATTCCCTCATTAACAGTAACTCTAAGGAAGAGGAATTGTGTAACCCTCGGTCCAGCTGCATTACCTCATTAACAGTAACTGTAAAATGGAGGAATGGTGTAACCCTCGGTCCAGCTGCATTCCCCCCTTAACAGTACCTGTAAAAGGGAGGAATGGAACAACCCTTGGTCCAGCTGCATTCCCTCGTTAGCAGTAACTGTAAAATGGAGGAATGGTGTAACCCTTGGTCCAGCTGCAGTCCCTCATTAACAGTAACAGTAAGATGGAGGAATGGTGTAACCCTTGGTCCAGCTGCATTCCCTCGTTAACAGTAACTGTAAGACAGAGGAATGGTGTAACCCTCGGTCCAGCTACATCCCCTCATTAACAGTAACTCTAAAAGGGGGGAATGGTGTAACCCTCGGTCCAGCTGCATTCCCTCGTTAACAGTAACTGAAAAATGGAGGAATGGTGTAACCCTTGGTCCAGCTACATTCCCTAATTAACAGTAACTGTAGATGGAGGAATGGTGTAACCCTCGGTCCAGCTGCATTCCCTCGTTAACAGTAGCTGTAAAAGGGAGGAATGGTATAACCCTTGCTCCAGCTGCATTCCCACATTAACAGTAACTGTAACAGTGACGAATGGTGTAACCCTCGGTCCAGCTGCATTCCCTCGTTAACAGTAACTGTAACAGTGAGGAATGGTGTAACCCTCGGTCCAGCTGTGTTCGATCATTAACAGTAACTGTAAAAGGGAGGAATGATGTAACCTTTGGTCCAGCTGCATTCCCACGTTAACAGTAACTAGAAGAGAGAGGAATGGTGTAACCCTCGGTCCAGCTGCATTCCCTCATTAACAGTAACTCTAAGAGGGAGGAATGGTGTAACCCTCGTCCTGCTGCATTCCCTCATTAACAGCAACTGTAAGACAGAGGAATGGTGTAACCCTCGGTCCAGCTGCATTCCCTTATTAACAGTAACTGTAAGACAGAGGAATGGTGTAACCCTTGGTCCAGCTGCATTCCCTTGTTAACAGTAACTGTAAGACAAAGGAATGGTGTAACCCTCGGTTCAGCTGCATTCCCTCATTAACAGTAACCGTAAGATGGAGGTATGGTGTAACCCTCGGTCCAGCTGCATTCCCTCATTAACAGTAACCGTAAGATGGAGGAATGGTGTAACCCTCGGTCCATCTGAATTCCCTCATTAACAGTAACTGTAAAAGAGGGGGATGGTGTAAACCTTGGTCCAGCTGGATTCCCTCATTAAAAGTAACTGTAAAAGGGAGGAACGGTGTAACCTTCAGTCCAGCTAGATTCCCTCATGAAAAGTAACAGTAAGAAAGAGGGACAATGTAACCCTCGTCCAGCTGCATTGCTTCGTTAACAGTAACTGTAAAATGGAGGAATGGTGTAACCCTCAGTCCAGCTGCATTCCTTCATTAACAGAAACTGTATGAGGGAGGAATGGTGTAACCCTCGTCCAGCTGCATTCCTTCGTTAACAGTAACTGTAAAATGGAGGAATGGTGCAACCCTCAGTCCACTTGCATTCCCCTCATTAACAGTAACTCTAAGAGGGAGGAATGGTATAACGCTCGGTCCAGCTGCATTCCCTCAGTAACAGTAACTTTAAGAGGGAGGAATGGTGCAACCCTCAGTCCACTTGCATTCCCCTCATTAACAGTAACTCTAAGAGGGAGGAATGGTATAACGCTCGGTCCAGCTGCATTCCCTCACTAACAGTAACTTTAAGAGGGAGGAATGGTGCAACCCTCAGTCCACTTGCATTCCCCTCATTAACAGTAACTCTAAGAGGGAGGAATGGTGTAACCCTCGGTCCAGCTGCATTCCCTCCAGCTGCATTCCCTCATTAACAGTAACTGTAAGACAGAGGAATGGTGTAACACTCGGTCCAGCTGCATTCCCTTATTAACAGTAACTCTAAAAGGGGGGAAAGGTGTAACCCACGGTACAGCTGTGTTCCCTCATTAACAGCAACTGTAACAATGAGGAATGGTGTAACCCTCAGTCCAGCTGCATTCCCTCATTAACAGTAACTGTAAGATGGAGGAATGGTGTAACCCTCAGTCCAGCTGCATTCCCTCGTTGACAGTAACTGTAAGATGGAGGAATGGTGTAACCCTCAGTCCAGCTGCATTCCCTCATTAACAGTAACTGTACGACAGAGGAATGGTGTAATCCTTGGTCCAGCTGCATTCCCTTGTTAACAGTAACTGTAAAAGGGAGGAATGATGCAACCCTCAGTTCAGCTGCATTCTCTCGTTAACAGTAACTGTAACAATGAGGAATGGTGTAACCCTCGGTCCAGCTACATTCCCTCATTAACAGTATCTTTAACAATGAGGAATGGTGTAACCCTCGGTCCAGCTGCATTCCCTCATTAACAGTAACCGTAAGATGGAGGAATGGTGTAACCCTTGGTCCAGCTGAATTCCCTCTTTTACAGTAACTGTAAAAGAGGGGAATGGTGTAAACCTTGGTCCAGCTGGATTCCCTCATTAAAAGTAACTGTAAAAGGGAGGAATGGTGTAGCCATCAGTCCAGCTAGATTCCCTCATTAAAAGTAACAGTAAGAAAGAGGGACAGTATAACCCCAGTCCAGCTGCATTCCTTCGTTAACAGTAACTGTAAAACGGAGGAATGGTGTAACCCTCGTCCAGCTGCATTCCTTCGTTAACAGTAACTGTAAAATGGAGGAATGGTGTAACCCTCGGTCCACCTGCATTCTCTCATTAACAGTAACTCTAAGAGGGAGGAATGGTGTAACAATTGGTCTAGCTGCATTCCCACATTAACAGTAACTGTAACAGTGACGAATGGTGTAACCCTCGGTCCAGCTGTGTTCGATCATTAACAGTAACTGTAAAAGGGAGGAATGATGTAACCTTTGGTCCAGCTGCATTCCCTCATTAAGAGTAACTGTAACAGTGATGAATGGTGTAACCCTCGGTCCAGCTGTGTTCGATCATTAACAGTAATAGTAAGATGGAGGAATGGTGTAACCCTTGCTCCAGCTGCATTCCCTCATTAACAGTAACTGTAACAGGGAGGAATGGTGTAACCCTCAGTCCAGCAGCATTCCCTCATTAACAGTAACTCTGAGAGGGAGGAATGGTGTAACCCTCGGTCCAGCTGTATTCCCTCATTAACAGTAACAGTAAGACAGAGGAATGGTGTAACCCACGGTCCAGCTGCATTCCCACGTTAACAGTAACTGTAACAGTGACGAATGGTGTAACCCTTGGTCCAGCTGTGTTCGATCATTAACAGTAACTGTAAAAGGGAGGAATGATGTAACCTTTGGTCCAGCTGCATTCCCTCGTTAACAGTAACTAGAAGAGAGAGGAATGGTGTAACCCTCGGTCCAGCTGCATTCCCTTGTTAACAGTAACTGTAAGACAGAGGAATGGTGTAACCCATGGTCCAGCTGCATTCCCTCATTTAAAGTAACTGTAAAAGGGAGGAATGGTGTAACCCTCAGTCCAGCTGCATTCCCTCGTTAACAGTAACTGTAAGATGGAGAAATGGTGTAACCCTTGGTCCAGCTGCGTTCCCTCATTAAAAGTAACTGTAAAAGGGAGGAATGGTGTAAACCTCGGTCCAGCTGCATTCCCTCATTAACAGTAACCGTAAGATGGACGAATGGTGTAACCCTTGGTCCAGCTGAATTCCCTCATTAACAGTAACTGTAAAAGAGGGGAATGGTGTAAACCTTGGTCCAGCTGGATTCCCTCATTAAAAGTAACTGTAAAAGGGAGGAACAATGTATCCCTCTGCCCAGCTAGATTCCCTCATTAAAAGTAACAGAAAGAAAGAGGGACATTGTTACCCTCGGTCCAGCTGCATTCCTTCATTAACAGTAACTCTAAGAGGGAGGAATGGCGTAACCCTTGGTCCAGCTGCATTCCCTCGTTAGCAGTAACTGTAAGCCAGAGGAGTGGTGTAACTCTCGGTCCAGCTGAATTCCCTTATTAACAGTAACTCTAAAAGGGGGGAATGGTGTAACCCTCGGTCCAGCTGCATTCCCTCGTTAACAGTAACTGTAAAATGGAGGAATGGTGTAACCCTTGGTCAAGCTACATTCCCTAATTAACAGTAACTGTAGAAGGAGGAATGGTGTAACCCTTGGTCCAGCTGCATTCCCTCGTTAACAGTAGCTGTAAAAGGGAGGAATGGTGTAACCCTCGGTCCAGCTGCAGTCCCTCATTAACAGTAACTCTAAGAGGGAGGAATGGTATAACGCTCGGTCCAGCTGCATTCCCTCACTAACAGTAACTTTAAGAGGGAGGAATGGTGTAACCCTCAGTCCAGCTGCATTCCCTCATTAACAGTAACTCTAAGAAGGAGGAATGTTGTAACCCTCGGTCCAGCTGCATTCCCTCATTAACAGTAACTCTAAGAGGGAGGAATGGTGTAACGCTTGGTCCAGCTGTATTCCCTCATTAACAGTAACTCTAAGAGGGAGGAATGGTGTACCCCTTGGTCCAGCTGCATTCCCTCATTAACAGTAACTGTAAGACAGAGGAATGGTGTAACCCTCAGTCCAGCTGCATTCCCTTATTAACAGTAACTCTAAAAGGGGGGAATGGTGTAACCCTCGGTACAGCTGTGTTCCCTCATTAACAGTAATTGTAACAATGAGGAATGGTGTAACCCTCAGTCCAGCTGCATTCCCTCGTTAACAGTAACTGTAAGATGGAGGAATGGTGTAACCCTCAGTCCAGCTGCAATCCCTCATTAACGGTAACTGTAAGATGGAGAAATGGTGTAACCCTTGGTCCAGCTGCATTCCCTTATTAAAAGTAACTATAAAAGGGAGGAATGGTGTAACCCTCAGTCCACCTGCATTCCCTCGTTAACAGTAACTGTAAGATGGAGAAATGGTGTAACCCTTGGTCCAGCTGCATTCCCTCATTAAAAGTAACTGTAAAAGGGAGGAATGGTGTAACCCTCGGTCCAGCTGCATTCCCTCATTAACAGTAGCTGTAAGATGGAGAAATGGTGTAACCCTTGGTCCAGCTGCATTCCCTCATTAAAAGTAACTGTAAAAGGGAGGAATGGTGTAACCCTCAGTCCAGCTGCATTTCCTTGTTAACAGTAACTGTAAGATGGAGAAATAGTGTAACCCTTGGTCCAGCTGCGTTCCCTCATTAAAAGTAACTGTAAAAGGGAGGAATGGTGTAACCCTCGTCCAGCTGCATTCCTTCATTAACAGTATCTTTAACAATGAGGAATGGTGTAACCCTTGGTCCGCATACTAAAAGTAACCAAGTAAGGAGGAATATGAAGGTGTAAACCTTGGTCCAGCTGGATTCCCTCATTAAAAGTTACAGTAAGAAAGAGGGACAGTGTAACCCTCGTCCAGCTGCATTCCTTCATTAACAGTAACTGTAAGACAGAGGAATGGTGTAACCCTCGGTCCACCTCCATTCCCTCATTAACAGTAACTCTAAGAGGGAGGAATGTTGTAACCCTCGGTCCAGCTGCATTCCCTCGTTAACAGTAACTGTAACAGTGACAAATGGTGTAACCCTCAGTCCAGCTGTGTTCGATCATTAACAGTAACTATAAAAGGGAGGAATGATGTAACGTTTAGTCCAGCTGCATTCCCTCATTAACAGTAACTAGAAGAGAGAGGAATGGTGTAACCCTCGGTCCAGCTGCATTCCCTCATTAACAGTAACTGTAAGACAGAGGAATGGTGTAACCCTTGGTCCAGCTGCATTCCCTCGTTAACAGTAACTGTAAGACAGAGGAATGGTGTAACCCTCGGTCCAGCTGCATTCCCTCATTAACAGTAGCTGTAAGATGGAGAAATGGTGTAACCCTTGGTCCAGCTGCGTTCCCTCATTAAAAGTAACTGTAAAAGGGAGGAATGGTGTAACTCGCAGTCCAGCTGCATTCCCTCATTAACAGTAAGTGTAAAAGGGAGGAATGATGCAACCCTCAGTCCAGCTGCATTCCCCTCATTAACAGTAACTGTAACAATGAGGAATGGTGTAACCCTCGGTCCAGCTGAATTCCCTCATTAACAGTAAGGAGGAATGGTGTAACCCTGGTCCAGCTGAATTCCCTCATTAACAGTAAAATGGTGTAAACCTTGGTCCAGCTGGATTCCCTCATTAACAGTAAGGGTTAAAGAGGGGAATGGTGTAAACCTTGGTCCAGCTGGATTGCCTCATTAAAAGTAACTGTAAAAGGGAGGAATGGTGCATCCCTCTGCCCAGCTAGATTCCCTCATTAAAAGTAACAGTAAGAAAGAGGGACATTGTAACCTTCGGTCCAGCTGCAGTCCTTCGTTAACAGTAACTGTATGAGGGAGGAATGGTGTAACCCTCGGTCCAGCTGCATTCCCTCATTAACAGTAACTCTAAGAGGGAGGAATGGTATAACGCTTGGTCCAGCTGCATTCCCTCATTAACAGTAACTTTAATAGACAAGAATGGTGTAACCCTCGGTCCAGCTGCATTCCCTCGTTAACAGTAACTGTAAGAGGGAAAAATGGTGTAACCTTTGGTCCAGCTGCATTCCCTCATTAACAGTAATTCGAAGAGGGAGGAATGGTGTAAACCTCGGTCCAGCTGCATTCCCTCATTAACATTAACTCTAAGATGGAGGAATGGTGTAACGCTTGGTCCAGCTGCATTTCCTAATTAACAGTATCTCTAAGAGGGAGGAATGGTGTAACCCTCGGTCCAGCTGCATTCCCTCATTAACATTAACTCTAAGAGGGAGGAATGGTGTAACGCTTGGTCCAGCTGTATTCCCTCATTAACAGTAACTCTAAGAGGGAGGAATGGTGTAATGCTTGGTCCAGCTGCATTCCTTCATTAACAGTAACTCTAAGAGGGAGGAATGGTGTAACCCTTGGTCCAGCTGCATTCCCTCGTTAACAGTAACTGTAAGACAGAGGAATGGTGTAACCCTCGGTCCAGCTGCATTCCCTTATTGACAGTGACTCTAAAAGGGGGGAATGGTTTAACCCTCGGTACAGCTGTGTTCTCTCATTAACAGTAACTGTAACAATGAGAAATGGTATAACCCTCAGTCCAGCTGCATTCCCTCATTAGCAGTAACTGTAAGATGGAGGAATGGTGTAACCCTCAGTCCAGCTCCATTCCCTCGTTAACAGTAACTGTAAGACAGAGGAATGGTGTAATCCTCAGTCCAGCTGCATTCCCTCATTAAGAGTAGCTGTAAGATAGAGAAATGGTGTAACCCTTGGTCCAGCTGCGTTCCCTCATTAAAAGTAACTGTAAAAGGGAGGAATGGTGTAACCCTCAGTCCAGCTGCATTCCCTCATTAACATTAACTCTAAAAGGGAGGAATGGTGTAACGCTTGGTCCAGCTGTATTCCCTCATTAACAGTAACTCTAAGAGGGAGGAATGGTGTAACCCTCGGTCCAGCTGCATTCCCTCGTTAACAGTAACTGTAAGACAGAGGAATGGTGTAACCCTTGGTCCAGCTGCATTCCCTCATTAAAAGTAACTGTAAAAGGGAGGAATGGTGTAACCCTCAGTCCAGCTGCATTCCCTCGTTAACAGTAACTGTAAAATGGAGGAATGGTGTAACCCTTGGTCCAGCTATATTCCCTAATTAACAGTAACTGTAGAAGGAGAGATGATGTAACCCTCGGTCCAGCTGCATTCCCTCATTAACAGTAGCTGTAAAAGGGAGGAATGGTGTAATCCTTGGTCCAGCTGCAGTCCCTCATTAACAGTAACAGTAAGATGGAGGAATGGTGTAACCCTTGCTCCAGCTGCATTCCCTCATTAACAGTAACTGTAACAGGGAGGAATGGTGTAACCCTTGGTCCAGCTATATTCCCTAATTAACAGTAACTGTAGAAGGAGGAATGGTGTAACCCTTGGTCCAGCTGCATTCCCTTATTAACAGTAACTCTAAAAGGGGGGAATGGTGTAACCCTCAGTCCAGCTGCATTCCCTCGTTAACAGTAACTGTAAAATGGAGGAATGGTGTAACCCTCAGTCCAGCTGCAATCCCTCATTAACGGTAACTGTAAGATGGAGAAATGGTGTAACCCTTGGTCCAGCTGCATTCCCTCATTAAAAGTAACTGTAAAAGGGAGGAATGGTGTAACCCTCAGTCCAGCTGCATTCCCTCATTAACAGTAGCTGTAAGATGGAGGAATGGTGTAACCCTTGGTCCAGCTATATTCCCTAATTAACAGTAACTGTAGAAGGAGGAATGGTGTAACCCTCGGTCCAGCTGCATTCCCTCATTAACAGTAACTGTAACAGTGACGAATGGTGTAACCCTCGGTCCAGCTGCATTCCCTCGTTAACAGTAACTAGAAGAGAGAGGAATGGTGTAACGCTTGGTCCAGCTGCATTCCCTCGTTAACAGTAACTGTAACAGTGATGAATGGTGTAACCCTCGGTCCAGCTGTGCTCGAACATTAACAGTAACTGTAAAAGGGAGGAATGATGTAACCTTTGGTCCAGCTGCATTCCCTCGTTAACAGTAACTGTAAGACAGAGGAATGGTGTAACACTCGGTCCAGCTGCATTCCCTTGTTAACAGTTACTGTAAAAGGGAGGAATGATGCAACCCTGAGTCCAGCTGCATTCCCTCGTTAACAGTAACTGTAACAATGAGGAATGGTGTAACCCTCGGTCCAGCTGCATTCCCTCATTAACAGTAACTCTAAGAAGGAGGAATGTTGTAACCCTCGGTCCAGCTGCATTCCCTCATTAACAGTAACTCTAAGAGGGAGGAATGGTGTACCCCTTGGTCCAGCGGCATTCCCTCATTAACAGTAACTGTAAGACAGAGGAATGGTGTAACCCTTAGTCCAGCTGCATTCCCTTATTAACAGTAACTCTAAAAGGGGGGAATGGTGTAACCCTCGGTACAGCTGTGTTCCCTCATTAACAGTAATTGTAACAATGAGGAATAGTGTAACCCTCAGTCCAGCTGCATTCCCTCGTTAACAGTAACTGTAAGATGGAGGAATGGTGTAACCCTCAGTCCAGCTGCAATCCCTCATTAACGGTAACTGTAAGATGGAGAAATGGTGTAACCCTTGGTCCAGCTGCATTCCCTCATTAAAAGTAACTGTAAAAGGGAGAAATGGTGTAACCCTCAGTCCAGCTGCATTCCCTCGTTAACAGTAACTGTAAGATGGAGAAATGGTGTAACCCTTGGTCCAGCTGCATTCCCTCATTAAAAGTAACTGTAAAAGGGAGGAATGGTGTAACCCTCGGTCCAGCTGCATTCCCTCATTAACAGTAGCTGTAAGATGGAGAAATGGTGTAACCCTTGGTCCAGCTGCATTCCCTCATTAAAAGTAACTGTAAAAGGGAGGAATGGTGTAACCCTCAGTCCAGCTGCATTTCCTTGTTAACAGTAACTGTAAGAAGGAGAAATAGTGTAACCCTTGGTCCAGCTGCGTTCCCTCATTAAAAGTAACTGTAAAAGGGAGGAATGGTGTAACCCTCGTCCAGCTGCATTCCTTCATTAACAGTATCTTTAACAATGAGGAATGGTGTAACCCTCGGTCCAGCTGCATTTCCTCATTAACAGTAACCGTAAGACGGAGGAATGGTGTAACTCTTGGTCCAGCTGAATTCCCTCATTAACACTAACTGTAAAAGAGGGGAATGGTGTAAACCTTGGTCCAGCTGGATTCCCTCATTAAAAGTAAATGCAAAAGGGAGGAATGGTGTAACCATCAGTTCAGCTAGATTCCCTCATTAAAAGTTACAGTAAGAAAGAGGGACAGTGTAACCCTCGTCCAGCTGCATTCCTTCATTAACAGTAACTGTAAGACAGAGGAATGGTGTAACCCTCGTTCCACCTCCATTCCCTCATTAACAGTAACTCTAAGAGGGAGGAATGTTGCAACCCTCGGTCCAGCTGCATTCCCTCGTTAACAGTAACTGTAACAGTGACAAATGGTGTAACCCTCAGTCCAGCTGTGTTCGATCATTAACAGTAACTATAAAAGGGAGGAATGATGTAACCTTTAGTCCAGCTGCATTCCCTCGTTAACAGTAACTAGAAGAGAGAGGAATGGTGTAACCCTCGGTCCAGCTGCATTCCCTCGTTAACAGTAACTGTAAGACAGAGGAATGGTGTAACCCTTGGTCCAGCTGCATTCCCTCGTTAACAGTAACTGTAAGACAGAGGAATGGTGTAACCCTCGGTCCAGCTGCATTCCCTCATTAACAGTAGCTGTAAGATGGAGAAATGGTGTAACCCTTGGTCCAGCTGCGTTCCCTCATTAAAAGTAACTGTAAAAGGGAGGAATGGTGTAACTCGCAGTCCAGCTGCATTCCCTCATTAACAGTAAGTGTAAAAGGGAGGAATGATGCAACCCTCAGTCCAGCTGCATTCCCTCATTAACAGTAACTGTAACAATGAGGAATGGTGTAACCCTCGGTCCAGCTGTATTCCCTCATTAACAGTAACCGTGAGATGGAGGAATGGTGTAACCCTCGGTCCAGCTGAATTCCCTCATTAACAGTAAGGGTTAAAGAGGGGAATGGTGTAAACCTTGGTCCAGCTGGATTCCCTCCTTAACAGTAAGGGTTAAAGAGGGGAATGGTGTAAACCTTGGTCCAGCTGGATTGCCTCATTAAAAGTAACTGTAAAAGGGAGGAATGGTGCATCCCTCTGCCCAGCTAGATTCCCTCATTAAAAGTAACAGTAAGAAAGAGGGACATTGTAACCTTCGGTCCAGCTGCAGTCCTTCGTTAACAGTAACTGTATGAGGGAGGAATGGTGTAACCCTCGGTCCAGCTGCATTCCCTCATTAACAGTAACTCTAAGAGTGTGGAATGGTATAACGCTTGGTCCAGCTGCATTCCCTCATTAACAGTAACTTTAATAGACAAGAATGGTGTAACCCTCGGTCCAGCTGCATTCCCTCGTTAACAGTAACTGTAAGAGGGAAAAATGGTGTAACCTTTGGTCCAGCTGCATTCCCTCATTAACAGTAATTCGAAGAGGGAGGAATGGTGTAAACCTCGGTCCAGCTGCATTCCCTCATTAACATTAACTCTAAGATGGAGGAATGGTGTAACGCTTGGTCCAGCTGCATTTCCTAATTAACAGTAACTCTAAGAGGGAGGAATGGTGTAACCCTCGGTCCAGCTGCATTCCCTCATTAACATTAACTCTAAGAGGGAGGAATGGTGTAACGCTTGGTCCAGCTGTATTCCCTCATTAACAGTAACTCTAAGAGGGAGGAATGGTGTAATGCTTGGTCCAGCTGCATTCCTTCATTAACAGTAACTCTAAGAGGGAGGAATGGTGTAACCCTTGGTCCAGCTGCATTCCCTCGTTAACAGTAACTGTAAGACAGAGGAATGGTGTAACCCTCGGTCCAGCTGCATTCCCTTATTGACAGTGACTCTAAAGGGGGAATGGTTTAACCCTCGGTACAGCTGTGTTCTCTCATTAACAGTAACTGTAACAATGAGAAATGGTATAACCCTCAGTCCAGCTGCATTCCCTCATTAGCAGTAACTGTAAGATGGAGGAATGGTGTAACCCTCAGTCCAGCTCCATTCCCTCGTTAACAGTAACTGTAAGACAGAGGAATGGTGTAATCCTCAGTCCAGCTGCATTCCCTCATTAAGAGTAGCTGTAAGATAGAGAAATGGTGTAACCCTTGGTCCAGGGGCGTTCCCTCATTAAAAGTAACTGTAAAAGGGAGGAATGGTGTAACCCTCAGTCCAGCTGCATTCCCTCATTAACATTAACTCTAAGAGGGAGGAATGGTGTAACGCTTGGTCCAGCTGTATTCCCTCATTAACAGTAACTCTAAGAGGGAGGAATGGTGTAACCCTCGGTCCAGCTGCATTCCCTCATTAACAGTAACTGTAAGACAGAGGAATGGTGTAACCCTTGGTCCAGCTGCATTCCCTCATTAAAAGTAACTGTAAAAGGGAGGAATGGTGTAACCCTCAGTCCAGCTGCATTCCCTCGTTAACAGTAACTGTAAGATGGAGAAATAGCGTAACCCTTGGTCCAGCTGTGTACCCTCATTAAAAGTAACAGTAAAAGGGAGGAATGGTGTAACCCTCGGTTCAGCTGCATTCCCTCATTAACAGTAACTGTAAAAGGGAGGAATGATATAACCCTTGGTCCAGCTGCATTCCCTCATTAACAGTAACTGTAACAATGAGGAATGGTGTAACCCTCGGTCCAGCTGCATTCCCTCATTAACAGTAACTGTAAAAGAGGGGAAAGGTGTAAACCGTGGTCCAGCTGGATTCCCTCATTAACAGTAACTGTAACAATGAGGAATGGTGTAACCCTCGGTCCAGCTGCATTCCCTCATTAACAGTAACCGTAAAAGAGGAATGGTGTAACCCTTGGTCCAGCTGAATTCCCTCATTAACAGTAACTGTAAAAAAGGGGAATGTTGTAAACCTTGGTCCAGCTGGATTCCCTCATTAAAAGTAACTGTAAGAAAGAGGGACATTGTTACCCTCGGTCCAGCTGCATTCCTTCATTAACAGTAACTGTATGACGGAGGAATGGTGTAACCCTCGTCCTGCTGCATTCCTTCATTAACAGTAACTGTAAAACATAGGAATGGTGTAACCCTCGGTCCAGCTGCATTTCTTCATTAACAGTAACTCTAAGAGGGAGGAATGGTGTAACCCTTGGTCCAGCTGCATTCCCTCGTTAACAGTATCTGTAAGACAGAGGAATGGTGTAACCCTCGGTCCAGCTGTATTCCCTTATTAACAGTAACTCTAAAAGGGGGGAATGGTGTAACCCTCAGTCCAGCTGCATTCCCTCGTTAACAGTAACTGTAAAATGGAGGAATGGTGTAACCCTTGGTCCAGCTATATTCCCTAATTAACAGTAACTGTAGAAGGAGAGATGATGTAACCCTCGGTCCAGCTGCATTCCCTCATTAACAGTAGCTGTAAGATGGAGAAATGGTGTAACCCTTGGTCCAGCTGCATTCCCTCATTAAAAGTAACTGTAAAAGGGAGGAATGGTGTAACCCTCAGTCCAGCTGCATTTCCTTGTTAACAGTAACTGTAAGATGGAGAAATAGTGTAACCCTTGGTCCAGCTGCGTTCCCTCATTAAAAGTAACTGTAAAAGGGAGGAATGGTGTAACACTCGTCCAGCTGCATTCCTTCATTAACAGTATCTTTAACAATGAGGAATGGTGTAACCCTCGGTCCAGCTGCATTTCCTCATTAACAGTAACCGTAAGACGGAGGAATGGTGTAACTCTTGGTCCAGCTGAATTCCCTCATTAACACTAACTGTAAAAGAGGGGAATGGTGTAACCATCAGTTCAGCTAGATTCCCTCATTAAAAGTTACAGTAAGAAAGAGGGACAGTGTAACCCTCGTCCAGCTGCATTCCTTCATTAACAGTAACTGTAAGACAGAGGAATGGTGTAACCCTCGTTCCACCTCCATTCCCTCATTAACAGTAACTCTAAGAGGGAGGAATGTTGTAACCCTCGGTCCAGCTGCATTCCCTCGTTAACAGTAACTGTAACAGTGACAAATGGTGTAACCCTCAGTCCAGCTGTGTTCGATCATTAACAGTAATTATAAAAGGGAGGAATGATGTAACGTTTAGTCCAGCTGCATTCCCTCGTTAACAGTAACTAGAAGAGAGAGGAATGGTGTAACCCTCGGTCCAGCTGCATTCCCTCGTTAACAGTAACTGTAAGACAGAGGAATGGTGTAACCCTTGGTCCAGCTGCATTCCCTCGTTAACAGTAACTGTAAGACAGAGGAATGGTGTAACCCTCGGTCCAGCTGCATTCCCTCATTAACAGTAGCTGTAAGATGGAGAAATGGTGTAACCCTTGGTCCAGCTGCGTTCCCTCATTAAAAGTAACTGTAAAAGGGAGGAATGGTGTAACTCGCAGTCCAGCTGCATTCCCTCGTTAACAGTAAGTGTAAAAGGGAGGAATGATGCAACCCTCAGTCCAGCTGCATTCCCTCATTAACAGTAACTGTAACAATGAGGAATGGTGTAACCCTCGGTCCAGCTGTATTCCCTCATTAACAGTAACCGTGAGATGGAGGAATGGTGTAACCCTCGGTCCAGCTGAATTCCCTCATTAACAGTAAGGGTTAAAGAGGGGAATGGTGTAAACCTTGGTCCAGCTGGATTCCCTCCTTAACAGTAAGGGTTAAAGAGGGGAATGGTGTAAACCTTGGTCCAGCTGGATTGCCTCATTAAAAGTAACTGTAAAAGGGAGGAATGGTGCATCCCTCTGCCCAGCTAGATTCCCTCATTAAAAGTAACAGTAAGAAAGAGGGACATTGTAAGCTTCGGTCCAGCTGCAGTCCTTCGTTAACAGTAACTGTATGAGGGAGGAATGGTGTAACCCTCGGTCCAGCTGCATTCCCTCATTAACAGTAACTCTAAGAGGGAGGAATGGTATAACGCTTGGTCCAGCTGCATTCCCTCATTAACAGTAACTTTAATAGACAAGAATGGTGTAACCCTCGGTCCAGCTGCATTCCCTCGTTAACAGTAACTGTAAGAGGGAAAAATGGTGTAACCTTTGGTCCAGCTGCATTCCCTCATTAACAGTAATTCGAAGAGGGAGGAATGGTGTAAACCTCGGTCCAGCTGCATTCCCTCATTAACATTAACTCTAAGATGGAGGAATGGTGTAACGCTTGGTCCAGCTGCATTTCCTAATTAACAGTAACTCTAAGAGGGAGGAATGGTGTAACCCTCGGTCCAGCTGCATTCCCTCATTAACATTAACTCTAAGAGGGAGGAATGGTGTAACGCTTGGTCCAGCTGTATTCCCTCATTAACAGTAACTCTAAGAGGGAGGAATGGTGTAATGCTTGGTCCAGCTGCATTCCTTCATTAACAGTAACTCTAAGAGGGAGGAATGGTGTAACCCTTGGTCCAGCTGCATTCCCTCGTTAACAGTAACTGTAAGACAGAGGAATGGTGTAACCCTCGGTCCAGCTGCATTCCCTTATTGACAGTGACTCTAAAAGGGGGGAATGGTTTAACCCTCGGTACAGCTGTGTTCTCTCATTAACAGTAACTGTAACAATGAGAAATGGTATAACCCTCAGTCCAGCTGCATTCCCTCATTAGCAGTAACTGTAAGATGGAGGAATGGTGTAACCCTCAGTCCAGCTCCATTCCCTTGTTAACAGTAACTGTAAGACAGAGGAATGGTGTAATCCTCAGTCCAGCTGCATTCCCTCATTAAGAGTAGCTGTAAGATAGAGAAATGGTGTAACCCTTGGTCCAGCTCGTTCCCTCATTAAAAGTAACTGTAAAAGGGAGGAATGGTGTAACCCTCAGTCCAGCTGCATTCCCTCATTAACATTAACTCTAAGAGGGAGGAATGGTGTAACGCTTGGTCCAGCTGTATTCCCTCATTAACAGTAACTCTAAGAGGGAGGAATGGTGTAACCCTCGGTCCAGCTGCATTCCCTCGTTAATAGTAACTGTAAGACAGAGGAATGGTGTAACCCTTGGTCCAGCTGCATTCCCTCATTAAAAGTAACTGTAAAAGGGAGGAATGGTGTAACCCTCAGTCCAGCTGCATTCCCTCGTTAACAGTAACTGTAAGATGGAGAAATAGCGTAACCCTTGGTCCAGCTGTGTACCCTCATTAAAAGTAACAGTAAAAGGGAGGAATGGTGTAACCCTCAGTTCAGCTGCATTCCCTCATTAACAGTAACTGTAAAAGGGAGGAATGATATAACCCTTGGTCCAGCTGCATTCCCTCATTAACAGTAACTGTAACAATGAGGAATGGTGTAACCCTCGGTCCAGCTGCATTCCCTCATTAACAGTAACTGTAAAAGAGGGGAAAGGTGTAAACCGTGGTCCAGCTGGATTCCCTCATTAACAGTAACTGTAACAATGAGGAATGGTGTAACCCTCGGTCCAGCTGCATTCCCTCATTAACAGTAACCGTAAGACGGAGGAATGGTGTAACCCTTGGTCCAGCTGAATTCCCTCATTAACAGTAACTGTAAAAAAGGGGAATGGTGTAAACCTTGGTCCAGCTGGATTCCCTCATTAAAAGTAACTGTAAGAAAGAGGGACATTGTTACCCTCGGTCCAGCTGCATTCCTTCATTAACAGTAACTGTATGAGGGAGGAATGGTGTAACCCTCGTCCTGCTGCATTCCTTCATTAACAGTAACTGTAAAACATAGGAATGATGTAACCCTCGGTCCAGCTGCATTTCTTCATTAACAGTAACTCTAAGAGGGAGGAATGGTGTAACCCTTGGTCCAGCTGCATTCCCTCGTTAACAGTATCTGTAAGACAGAGGAATGGTGTAACCCTCGGTCCAGCTGTATTCCCTTATTAACAGTAACTCTAAAAGGGGGGAATGGTGTAACCCTCAGTCCAGCTGCATTCCCTCGTTAACAGTAACTGTAAAATGGAGGAATGGTGTAACCCTTGGTCCAGCTATATTCCCTAATTAACAGTAACTGTAGAAGGAGAGATGATGTAACCCTCGGTCCAGCTGCATTCCCTCATTAACAGTAGCTGTAAAAGGGAGGAATGGTGTAACCCTTGGTCCAGCTGCAGTCCCTCATTAACAGTAACAGTAAGATGGAGGAATGGTGTAACCCTTGCTCCAGCTGCATTCCCTCATTAACAGTAACTGTAACAGGGAGGAATGGTGTAACCCTTGGTCCAGCTATATTCCCTAATTAACAGTAACTGTAGAAGGAGGAATGGTGTAACCCTTGGTCCAGCTGCATTCCCTTATTAACAGTAACTCTAAAAGGGGGGAATGGTGTAACCCTCAGTCCAGCTGCATTCCCTCGTTAACAGTAACTGTAAAATGGAGGAATGGTGTAACCCTCAGTCCAGCTGCAATCCCTCATTAACGGTAACTGTAAGAAGGAGAAATGGTGTAACCCTTGGTCCAGCTGCATTCCCTCATTAAAAGTAACTGTAAAAGGGAGGAATGGTGTAACCCTCAGTCCAGCTGCATTCCCTCATTAACAGTAGCTGTAAGATGGAGGAATGGTGTAACCCTTGGTCCAGCTATATTCCCTAATTAACAGTAACTGTAGAAGGAGGAATGGTGTAACCCTCGGTCCAGCTGCATTCCCTCATTAACAGTAACTGTAACAGTGACGAATGGTGTAACCCTCGGTCCAGCTGCATTCCCTCGTTAACAGTAACTAGAAGAGAGAGGAATGGTGTAACGCTTGGTCCAGCTGCATTCCCTCATTAACAGTAACTCTAAGAGGGAGGAATGGTGTAACCCTTGGTCCAGCTGCATTCCCTCGTTAACAATAACTGTAACAGTGATGAATGGTGTAACCCTCGGTCCAGCTGTGCTCGAACATTAACAGTAACTGTAAAAGGGAGGAATGATGTAACCTTTGGTCCAGCTGCATTCCCTCGTTAACAGTAACTGTAAGACAGAGGAATGGTGTAACACTCGGTCCAGCTGCATTCTCTTGTTAACAGTTACTGTAAAAGGGAGGAATGATGCAACCCTGAGTCCAGCTGCATTCCCTCGTTAACAGTAACTGTAACAATGAGGAATGGTGTAACCCTCGGTCCAGCTGCATTCCCTCATTAACAGTAACTCTAAGAAGGAGGAATGTTGTAACCCTTGGTCCAGCCGCATTCCCTCATTAACAGTAACTCTAAGAGGGAGGAATGGTGTAACGCTTGGTCCAGCTGTATTCCCTCATTAACAGTAACTCTAAGAGGGAGGAATGGTGTACCCCTTGGTCCAGCTGCATTCCCTCATTAACAGTAACTGTAAGACAGAGGAATGGTGTAACCCTAAGTCCAGCTGCATTCCCTTATTAACAGTAACTCTAAAAGGGGGGAATGGTGTAACCCTCGGTACAGCTGTGTTCCCTCATTAACAGTAATTGTAACAATGAGGAATGGTGTAACCCTCAGTCCAGCTGCATTCCCTCGTTAACAGTAACTGTAAGATGGAGGAATGGTGTAACCCTCAGTCCAGCTGCAATCCCTCATTAACGGTAACTGTAAGATGGAGAAATGGTGTAACCCTTGGTCCAGCTGCATTCCCTCATTAAAAGTAACTGTAAAAGGGAGGAATGGTGTAACCCTCAGTCCAGCTGCATTCCCTCGTTAACAGTAACTGTAAGATGGAGAAATGGTGTAACCCTTGGTCCAGCTGCATTCCCTCATTAAAAGTAACTGTAAAAGGGAGGAATGGTGTAACCCTCGGTCCAGCTGCATTCCCTCATTAACAGTAGCTGTAAGATGGAGAAATGGTGTAACCCTTGGTCCAGCTGCATTCCCTCATTAAAAGTAACTGTAAAAGGGAGGAATGGTGTAACCCTCAGTCCAGCTGCATTTCCTTGTTAACAGTAACTGTAAGATGGAGAAATAGTGTAACCCTTGGTCCAGCTGCGTTCCCTCATTAAAAGTAACTGTAAAAGGGAGGAATGGTGTAACCCTCGTCCAGCTGCATTCCTTCATTAACAGTATCTTTAACAATGAGGAATGGTGTAACCCTTGGTCCAGCTGCATTTCCTCATTAACAGTAACCGTAAGACGGAGGAATGGTGTAACTCTTGGTCCAGCTGAATTCCCTCATTAACACTAACTGTAAAAGAGGGGAATGGTGTAAACCTTGGTCCAGATGGATTCCCTCATTAAAAGTAAATGCAAAAGGGAGGAATGGTGTAACCATCAGTTCAGCTAGATTCCCTCATTAAAAGTTACAGTAAGAAAGAGGGACAGTGTAACCCTCGTCCAGCTGCATTCCTTCATTAACAGTAACTGTAAGACAGAGGAATGGTGTAACCCTCGTTCCACCTCCATTCCCTCATTAACAGTAACTCTAAGAGGGAGGAATGTTGTAACCCTCGGTCCAGCTGCATTCCCTCGTTAACAGTAACTGTAACAGTGACAAATGGTGTAACCCTCGGTCCAGCTGTGTTCGATCATTAACAGTAACTATAAAAGGGAGGAATGATGTAACCTTTAGTCCAGCTGCATTCCCTCGTTAACAGTAACTAGAAGAGAGAGGAATGGTGTAACCCTCGGTCCAGCTGCATTCCCTCGTTAACAGTAACTGTAAGACAGAAGAATGGTGTAACCCTTGGTCCAGCTGCATTCCCTCGTTAACAGTAACTGTAAGACAGAGGAATGGTTTAACCCTCGGTCCAGCTGCATTCCCTCATTAACAGTAGCTGTAAGATGGAGAAATGGTGTAACCCTTGGTCCAGCTGCGTTCCCTCATTAAAAGTAACTGTAAAAGGGAGGAATGGTGTAACTTGCAGTCCAGCTGCATTCCCTCATTAACAGTAAGTGTAAAAGGGAGGAATGATGCAACCCTCAGTCCAGCTGCATTCCCTCATTAACAGTAACTGTAACAATGAGGAATGGTGTAACCCTCGGTCCAGCTGTATTCCCTCATTAACAGTAACCGTGAGATGGAGGAATGGTGTAACCCTCGGTCCAGCTGAATTCCCTCATTAACAGTAAGGGTTAAAGAGGGGAATGGTGTAAACCTTGGTCCAGCTGGATTCCCTCCTTAACAGTAAGGGTTAAAGAGGGGAATGGTGTAAACCTTGGTCCACCTGGATTGCCTCATTAAAAGTAACTGTAAAAGGGAGGAATGGTGCATCCCTCTGCCCAGCTAGATTCCCTCATTAAAAGTAACAGTAAGAAAGAGGGACATTGTAACCTTCGGTCCAGCTGCAGTCCTTCGTTAACAGTAACTGTATGAGGGAGGAATGGTGTAACCCTCGGTCCAGCTGCATTCCCTCATTAACAGTAACTTAAAGAGGGAGGAATGGTATAACGCTTGGTCCAGCTGCATTCCCTCATTAACAGTAATTCAAAGAGGGAGGAATGGTGTAAACCTCAGTCCAGCTGCATTCCCTCATTAACATTAACTCTAAGATGGAGGAATGGTGTAACGCTTGGTCCAGCTGTATTCCCTCATTAACAGTAACTCTAAGAGGGAGGAATGGTGTAATGCTTGGTCCAGCTGCATTCCTTCATTAACAGTAACTCTAAGAGGGAGGAATGGTGTAACCCTTGGTCCAGCTGCATTCCCTCGTTAACAGTAACTGTAAGACAGAGGAATGGTGTAACCCTCGGTCCAGCTGCATTCCCTTATTGACAGTGACTCTAAAAGGGGGGAATGGTTTAACCCTCAGTACAGCTGTGTTCTCTCATTAACAGTAACTGTAACAATGAGAAATGGTATAACCCTCAGTCCAGCTGCATTCCCTCATTAGCAGTAACTGTAAGATGGAGGAATGGTGTAACCCTCAGTCCAGCTCCATTCCCTCGTTAACAGTAACTGTAAGACAGAGGAATGGTGTAATCCTCAGTCCAGCTGCATTCCCTCATTAAGAGTAGCTGTAAGATAGAGAAATGGTGTAACCCTTGGTCCAGCTGCGTTCCCTCATTAAAAGTAACTGTAAAAGGGAGGAATGGTGTAACCCTCAGTCCAGCTGCATTCCCTCATTAACATTAACTCTAAGAGGGAGGAATGGTGTAACACTTGGTCCAGCTGTATTCCCTCATTAACAGTAACTCTAAGAGGGAGGAATGGTGTAACCCTCGGTCCAGCTGCATTCCCTCGTTAACAGTAACTGTAAGACAGAGGAATGGTGTAACCCTTGGTCCAGCTGCATTCCGTCATTAAAAGTAACTGTAAAAGGGAGGAATGGTGTAGCCCTCAGTCCAGCTGCATTCCCTCGTTAACAGTAACTGTAAGATGGAGAAATAGCGTAACCCTTGGTCCAGCTGCGTACCCTCATTAAAAGTAACAGTAAAAGGGAGGAATGGTGTAACCCTCGGTTCAGCTGCATTCCCTCGTTAACAGTAACTGTAAAAGGGAGGAATGATATAACCCTTGGTCCAGCTGCATTCCCTCATTAACAGTAACTGTAACAATGAGGAATGGTGTAACCCTCGGTCCAGCTGCATTCTCTCATTAAAAGTAACTGGTCAGCTGGATTCCCTCATTAACAGTAACTGTAACAATGAGGAATGGTGTAACCCTCGGTCCAGCTGCATTCCCTCATTAACAGTAACCGTAAGACGGAGGAATGGTGTAACCCTTGGTCCAGCTGAATTCCCTCATTAACAGTAACTGTAAAAAAGGGGAATGGTGTAAACCTTGGTCCAGCTGGATTCCCTCATTAAAAGTAACTGTAAGAAAGAGGGACATTGTTACCCTCGGTCCAGCTGCATTCCTTCATTAACAGTAACTTTTTCTAAAATCCCAAAATTAAATTCTGTAAATTCCTTACACATTGTGGATTGTTTATATAGTGCATTATTCAAGTTTTTGTGGTTATCTGATATGTATGTTCGTAAATCCTGTCCTTAAGCCTACGTTCTGTTTTTCCCACATAAAAGGCCGGACAGGATTTGCAGATAGCCAAATCCACTATTCCTCTGGTTTGACAGTTTCCTTTGACGAAATTTATTGTGGATAACAATGTATTGTCTAAAATCATCTGATCATTACTAAATATGTATTTACATTGGGAGCAATGTCCACATCTTTTAGTTCCACCATAAATTTTTGTATCTTTTGTGCTTTCAAAATTCTTGTTTTGAAAGAGGGCATCTGGGGGCTGATGAGGGTATTTGTTATGTGTGCTTTGCCCAGCAAGTTTTTTGGAGTTTACATTTAAGTGCCTTCACGTATGTGGGTCTATGTGTCTGATCTGAAATGTATGTGATGAGTGCAGTGTGTGTACTACTGACAACCTTATTGGCATTAGGAGTACTTTTATGTGAGAGCTTTGCCTCCAGTGGTATTGGGTAAATACATCTGTCACATACCATATCAGTTTATATGAAAACTGACTGACTGTCAGTAAACATGAGGTAATTTCTACATTGCTTCAGGATGCCCATCTCCACCAAGCTGGTAAAGGAGCTAGTGGGAAAGTTCATATCCATGGCAACAGACCCTTCTTATTGATTAAAAGGTTGGAGTGAGAATAGAAAGTAATGTCAGGGAGTATCTGATTTGCACCTCTGGGGGCAGTACTTCTCAAGGAGTATCTGATTTGCACCTCTGGGTGCAGTACTTCTCACTACAGACTAGCTGCCCTGTGTGTAATTAGATTATGATGAAATTTCAAGGGTGCCTTTATAGGAAAAATGTCAACTCAAGGAATCTGCATGTATACAGGACACTGCTAAACACTTGAGGGGAAACTAATACGACGAGCCTGATGATTTATGGATAAATTATTTAGGCAGACATTCTGAAGTTAGAAGCAAATCAAGTAGTACTTACTGAAAACAAAGAATTAGCTTGTCAAGAATGATGAAAAGAGGGGAGTCGCATGCACAGCTACTGCCTGGCTACTACTAATGCTGGTCTCACCACAGCTTCATGTTGCTGGGATATAAATCTCCTTTTGCTTCTTCTGTTACCAGAAGCAAATCATTACCACCAATCCCAAGATGAGAAGCAGGCCCCAGCCTTTTGGGTGATCCACAGTCTTGTCCCAGGTGATGTGAGGGTCTGTAGGCTTGTTGTAGCCTTTTTCTGGTTGATGCCTTGAATAGAAACTTGGCCAATCAGGAGGGTCAAACACAGACACTCAATGCCCAACCAGAAACAGTCAGGTGTACTCTGCTCCGTCTCTTACCAA
>NC_056743.1:1904761094-1904863594 GCF_019279795.1 Protopterus annectens
GTGGGCACGAAGCCTGAGGCAAGGCTATGATTAAACATGACACTTAGGTGAGGTGCCAGTTCATTTTGTAGTTCATGTAGTACACAGCCTGGGATGTCATTTGGTCCCATGGATGCTGTATTCTTAGCTTTGGAGAGTGCGGTTTCTACCTATGTGGCCGTGATTACTGGAATTTGGCAATCTTTTGGTATTGAGATAGGCCCTTTAGGGGGTAAGAGGGGGGTGAAGTTGGCACTAAATTCATCTGCCAGGATATTGGCAATATCCTTGGGATCAGTATATTTAATGGCATTCTGTAGTAACTCAGAGCAGATCTGAGCATTGCCATTTAGATTCTTGACATAACTATAGAATGCCTTGTGGTTGTCTTTGGAATCTTTGGCAATTTTATTTTCGTAACTAGCTTTTGAGGATTTTATGAGGGATCTCAGCTTCTTACTGAGGCTGGTGAGGGATTTTCTTGCATCCTGGGATTTTCCTCTTTTCTGCAACAGTTTCTTCCTTCTGTTTTATAGTTTGTTTGTAGCAGGGGAGCACCAGAGGCTTCCTTTTTTTTTGAGAAGAGCATCTTGGTTCTATTTTGGATGGCACGATTCATGCACAAGTGGATGTGCTCATACAGTGCCTTAGTGTAGGATTCTGCAGTTGAACTTTCAGATCCCGTCTGCATGGGTGTTGTGAAGTTTGTCACTTTTGACTTCAGTAGCATGAAGTTGGCTTTGGAAAAGTTTTTTAAGGAGGTTTCCTTACTGGGGGTGGGAGTGGGATGTGGATGTCAAGGGTGATTTGATATGGTTAGACCTGACCAATGAGGGGGTGACCACTGGTGTGGAGCATCTATCTCCCATGTTGGTAATGACCAGGTCTAGGATATTGGAGCCCCTGGTGGGACAATGGATTAGTTGATCCAGGGCATTGAAATTTATGAATTCCAAGAACCGTTGGGAAAAGGAGTTGGTACCTGAGTAGTTTTCCCAGTTAATGGCAGGGTAGTTAAAATCACCCAGTATTAGGGTGTTTGGTTGTATCTTAATATTTTCCAGTATGTTTAGAAAGGTGTAGTGAGAATCCTGGGGCATGGTGGGGGATCTGTAGCAAGCTACAATTTGGATTGCAGTCTTACCTAGTGTTAGTTGTATAGTATTAGTTTGTTACAGGAGTAAGTGGTTGTCAGTATACATGAGACAATTGCTACATTCCCTCAGGATGCCAGTCTCCAGCTAGCTGGCTAGAGAGATGATAGGAAACTGCCCAAACATGATTGCAGAGTCCTACTGTGTGTTTTATTAGTGAAAGGAATGGGTTAATTAGACTGGACTATGAGTGGGCACTGTGCTTTATGTAGTCTATGGTTAACAAACAAAGCAATGCTGCTCGGCACACAAACAAGTTGCTCCTACAGCATCAGGGGGCTGATAGCTACACTGAAAACTTTATCTACAAAGAGTTTGCATCTATACAGGCACTGACAACCACCGCTACTCAGAGAGCAGCTTTGCACAAATGAAAGCCTTAAATATCAGCAAAAAATGACAAGTATAAAGTTATCTACCAATCGGGAAAGCACACTATGAGACTTCTACCAATCGGGAAAGCACACAATAAACCTTCCTGCAGCAATCCCCAACACTGATGGGTTTAGAGTGCAGAAAAAAAATTAATGTAAGATTTTAGAGCCCAAGTGTAATCAAACACACAATCTAGATACAGGAGTCCTGAATGTACTGGATACAATGTGATCTGGATCTAAAAGCAACAGTACATCTTTAAAAGTGCAGAAATTCAGCAAAAATATCAGCAATGCCAGTAAATAAATCACAGTGCACAAAGTGAAAATAAATCACAGTGAACAAAGTGTAAATAAATCACAGTGCACAAAGTGTAAATAAATCACAGTGCACAAAGTGGAAATAAATCACAGTGAACAAAGTGTAAATAAATCATAGTGCACAAAGTGGAAATAAATCACAGTGAACAAAATGTAAATAAATCACAGTGAACAAAGTGAAAATAAATCACAGTGCACAAAGTGAAAATAAATCACAGTGAACAAAGTGTAAATAAATCACAGTGCACAAAGTGGAAATAAATCACAGTGAACAAAGTGTAAATAAATCACAGTGCACAAAATGGAAATCAATCACAGTGAACAAAGTGTAAACAAATCACAGTGCAAAAAGTGAAAATAAATCACAGTGAACAAAGTGTAAATAAATCACAGTGCACAAAGTGAAAATAAATCACAGTGAACAAAGTGGAAATAAATCACAGTGAACAAAGTGTAAATAAATCACAGTGCACAAAGTGGAAATAAATCACAGTGAACAAAGTGTAAATAAATCACAGTGCAGAAAGTGTAAACAAATCACAGTGAACAAAGTGTAAATAAATCACAGTGAACAAAGTGGAAATAGATCACAGTGAACAAAGTGGAAATAAAGCTTAAATAATACTTAGTTTTGTTGTTTCAGTAGTGGATGGCTTTAGAAAGAGCAGAATTTGTCAGTCACGCGGCACAGTCGCCAAACAAAGAGCAGCCCAGTATAAGAGAATAATTAGCGTAATATACCTTGATAATATTCTTTTGACAGTTAGCTGGCCTAAATGAAAACCTTTCCTGACAACCATTGGTACATAATGATCAAAAGAGAGGGTGCTATAACCCCCAGTACCGAGGTCCCCAGCTATAGAGATGCATTGTCTACACAGTCTGATGAGAAGTGGGCCTGTCCACCAGACATGATTATACTATACTTTGTGGCATTTAATAAAAGAGAGGGTGCTATAAACCCCAGTACCGAGGTTCCCAGCTATAGAGATGCATTGTCTACACAGTCTGATGAGAAGTGGGCCTGTCCACCAGACATGATTATACTATACTTTGTGGCATTTAATAAAAGAGAGGGTGCTATAACCCCCAGTACCGAGGTCCCCAGCTATAGAGATGCATTGTCTACACAGTCTGATGAGAAGTGGGCTGTCCACCAGACATGATTATACTATACTTTGTGGCATTTAATATGAGCCCATTTTTAATACAACAAAAGTTTACTAGGACAGGTTCATTCTGGAAGGTTTGAATGTTATAGGGTTATTAACAACAATCCCCAGTTTGCAATTGTCTGCAAACTTTGTTAGCCAGAGGTCTTGGTTCTCTGCTTTGAGATTGGAGAAGTAAACACCAAACATGAGGTGGAGTATCAAGCTCTGAGGGATACTTCTGATCACTTTTATACTTTTGGATGAAGTGCCGACAGCTGGCACTGTGTAGGTTCAATCTTTCAGCCAATGCGTTGCCCATCATATCATGTATATATTGATTTTTACAGTATTTACATTGTATATGATACCAACATGGGGAATGAAGTCAACAGCATTAGCCAGATACAGGTATGCTACATATCTTGCCTGGCCACCATCTAAAGTCCCTGTAACCCTTTCAAAGAAATTCTCCATATTATATAGACAAGATGCACTCCTCACAAAACTAAACTGTTGAGAATCAAGCTTAGCAAAATTCTTGCTATCACAGTTTATTAAATAAGTTGCAATATGTTCCAAAGCTTTTCAGATGAAGCCTGTAAGGGTGACCAGTCAGTAATTACCCAGGTCAGTTGTCTGGCCATCCTTGATGGGGTATCACTAGTGTGCCTTCAACTGCCCCATTGCCACTGTGGTTAGAAAGTCCTTCTATGTGGCACATCTCATTACCAAGGGTTTTGCATCCAGGAAAAAATAGGTCATTGTCTCCTTCTACTCTTCCCTCATTAGGCCAGTCATTGAGTACAATGCCTCATTTTGCATGTACCTCACTAAACATCTGCAACAGCTGGAAAGGCCAGAAAAAAGTACCTCATGAAAAGGATCCTAGGCCTTAAACACGTCCTACATGGACAGATTCAAAAAACTCCAACTATTCTCTGTCTCATATTGTCTACTAAGAGGCGATCTCTGCTTGACTTACAAAGCCATGTCTGATCCAGCTCTGTTAGAAATGCTACATCTAAAGAAATCCCAATTGGTCCACACTACACACACTCCAGAGACCTCAACCTCATTACCACAATCAACAGAACACGATGGAGGGACAGGTTCATAACCCAGAGACTGCTCATGCTCTGGAATAGACTTCCCATACATGTCAAGCAGAGCACCTCACTGGCCGTCTTTAAGAGAAATCTTGATGGGTGGATGGGAAATAGAAAGTTCACCCCGGGGATCACCCCAGTGGCAGTTCTTGATAGAGGGACTGGGAACTAACGTCGGGCGGCACGATGCCAGGGCACTTCTATGGGCTAGGCTTTAAAGGCTCCAGGGCCATTAGCCTAGTACACACCTATGAACCTATGAACCTATGCCCCACAACCAGTCTTCGCCAATGCCTGAATGGTTTTAGTAACATCTCCCAGCTACATTCATTATTTTGTGACACTGCTTACCCTTTTCTTTCTACTTCTATTATAAACCTTATGACAGCAAATATAATTGTCTCTGAACCTGCTTTATAGCTCACTTCTTAAATGATATATTAACATTTTCTGCCCTACCTATTTTTTTCCCATGCCTCCATTTCTTTGAATTTCTAAGCACTAATCACATGATCTATTATCTGTTTGACAAACCCACTAATACACCTCTTCAAATGTTCAATGTTCAACATCTACTAATGTGCAAGCATCTTTTATACTGCAATAGTCACCTTTATTTCATGACTGTAATCTAATTAGCAAATATTTGTGTAATTATTCATGTATATCATTTAATGTCTGTTCATGTATATTACTGAATCTTCTTCTTCTTCTTTTGGCTTTTCCCGGTTAGGGGTGGCCACAGAGGATCACCTGTCCGCTCATGATTGGCAGTGGAGTTTTATGGTGTCGAGTTGCCAGCCCGGCACCCAACCTTCCACGGAAGGCACACACGTGCACTCACACCTAGGGCCAATTTAGAGTGTCCAGTCCACCTACAGCATGTCTTTGGGATGTGGTAGGAAACCGGAGCACCTGGAGGAAATCCACGCAATCACAGGGAGGACATGCAGACTCCACACAGAAGGCACCCCAGCCAAGGATTGAACCGGAGAACCTCTTGCTGTGAGGTGGCAATGCTAACTGCTACACCACCGCGACCCCCCTCATGTATATTACTGAATATCTGTTTAAACTGTTTGTAATATGTTGGAGCTTTTCTCCCCTGGCCTCTACTAAAAGAGGTTTTTGACTAAACCCACTTGGACAAACCCATGAACCAAAGCAAAATAAAATAAATATTTATTTTATTTATTTATTTTACATTTGTTAACTGGGGGTGTCTGACTGAGCTGAAAAGGCCCTTTTTCAGCAGAGGACTGGGGAGAAAAGCTCCACAAAGAAAAATTACAGACACATTTAGTTATTTAGACATGGTCAGTATACACACAAATTGCAAGAGACATGTTTTTACACTGGTATGCGGCACATAAACAGTTACAGTGGAGAGAACAAACAAAAAAAATATTAATTTTAAAAATAAAGGTAATTAATAGATTTGTGGTGTAGAGCTGAAATTTGGAACATAGGTAGAATACATACATAGTACACAGGTACAGTACATACATTGTAGATTAGCCAGTGTTTGTGAGTAAGATTGAAAACTATTATCAAGTGCTCTAGATTTAGTATGTATATGTTATCCGCTTTCACTAATAATAAACAATAAAAGGTATGTTATCAGGTCACGTGGCATAAATATTTTGGCTTTGGTTAGCATTTTCAGTAAAATGTCTTTAGAGATAATTAGAATGGAGTGAGGGATTCAGATATTTTAGGGCTTTGAATAGAAGTCCCTGGAAATTAATTTGGTAATAATCTATTGCTTATGACATATTCACTTCTGTTAAGGATTGCCACGACTACGAAATCATGGCCTGCAGTATATTTCTGAGACAAAGAAATGCTTTTGCCTTCTAAAATGTGTGTTGGGAATTTTCTGTGTAGAAAATCATTGTTGTTGAATCTGTTGTTCACATTACACTTATTTAATGTACAATGATCACAGGACTGCCATCTTTGCTTTAAATGTGCGTGAAATGCTTGCACTTGGTGTTAATAGATTTGGAAAAGCCATGTGTGGCTGTTTCTGTGAACGCTGATACAGGACTGTTGGTAAGTTTTTTTTTGCTAGAGTAATAACAGGCCTATCAGTTGTGATTCCCCCACCATGTCTGGCCCTCAGATCAGTTCTCTGGTGGGTGTACTCTTTGTGGAGGATACATATCCCCCATATGTTCACATCATCTTTCATTGGGTCTCCAGTTTCTCCCTACGTCTGAAAGACATTTTCATTTTTTTATACTTTGTTCACTAGGCTAGTCCCAGTAGGCCAATGACTTATTTTCATTGGAGACCCAATGTGGTATTCATATTGACTAGGGGAAATTTGGCCAGGACACAAGGCAACTTCCCCCGCTCTTTTCAGTAAGTGCTGTGGGATCTTTTACATCCACCTGTGCTACCATCAACTTAGGTAGATGGAGGTCCTAACATTTCTTCTGAAGGATGGCATACCCAGGAGTGCAGTACCTCCATGATGCATTGCAGTGTCAGTGTTAGCAGTTAATCCAACTGCCTGTTGTACAAACAGAGCCCACAACCTTTTGATCTTCCAACACCAAAGTTGAGTGTTCTACCTCTAGAGCTACTGAGATAGCCGACATGTAGGTATGTAAAGTGGCAGTCCTCTAAACTGACCATAAGTGTACCTGCGCATCCTATAACTGACCAGTTTTGAATGTAGTATCAGTTCTCTGTCGTATATCACTGTTTGCCGTAATATGTGCTATGAAATTGTGAATAGAATAACATGGATATTGGAAAGTGAATCACTGCATTTATATAGCAGTTATAATAAACATTTTAGCAGAGTTTAGCTTTAAGTTAGTAACATACCTCTTAGCACAAGAAATCTGGACAAAGCCTGCCATTGTGGGAGGCAAAGGAGCAAAAATAAGGACACATTTTAAATATTGCTCTTATAAACTTAGAAAGTTGCTAAAATAACAGGATTTGTGTTGACATTAATTTTCTGAAGAATATGGTCTGAATCTCAAATGCATGTCATTATTTAGTGACTTTAATCCTTAGACTATCCCAGTGATTTGCCAAAAAACAGTTTTTATAAGTAACAGACCAAAAATATGAATGAAAAATCTGGACATTCTGTGAATATCTGTACAGCGGAGAGGTACTGTAGTAACAAGACATTTGATGTAACTACATTGGTATGAACAGATTTTTGCCATCATTAAAGATGCCCTTTGAAGGAGGCATTTTTGTAGGTTTGGCTTCATGTAATGTTTTCAGATTAAATTGTTTATAAATGTTATTTTTAGATGGCAGTCAGACACTCCTGCTGATCTTTCCAGTCCATTTTTTTAATCATCCCATGCATAAGAAGAGATTTTATGAAAGGTTATTGGATGTAAAATGTCTTAAGAGAAATTTCCAGAGTGAATAAGGAAGTTTTCCTTCAGCCACTAGATGGCAGTACAGCAACAGAAAACAGACTGAAATATGATAACATTTCTGCATATGGTAAACATGAAATCAGACAAGGGCCTTTGTAAACAGCGGCACCTGTTAAAACCTGAGCCTAGTTCAGAATAACATTTTCTGGAGGTCCCAGTCTCTCTTTCTGGGAATGATGTTAGTAGAACAGAGGCTCAGAGGTTAAGGCTTTTGCCTCAGTCCTGACCTCTGGTCATTATCTGCTTACAGCCTGAATATTCACCTTCATTCCATATGATTAGCCCTGCTTCCCTTTCAGTTCCAAGAATTACGATGGTTGATGCCAGATATTTTAAATTTCCCATTAAATACTTTTCTTTACTCTTGCTCGTGAGGTCTGGATGGGTTGTGTCTGAAAAGGGTCCATTAGTTACCTAGCTAACAAATATTTTTTTTTATTTTTATTTTACATTTGTTGATTGGGATAGTCCGACTGGATACATGTCCATTTTCAGCGAAGGCCTGGGGAGAAAAGCTCCAACATACATACAGAAAATTATTTCATTTATACATAAGTACAGTTTGCAAATTTCATATCAGGATTACAATAAATTGAAAAGATAGGAAAACATATAATATTACTTGTTATTGCATAAACAGTTTATAGACTAACAGTAAGTTCCAGTCTGAGTGACATAAGGAATCTTCTTTTAACGTGTGGCTATGGGATAGAAGTTAGTCAGGGTTAGAGCAAGGACATAACCAATGTGTTTTAAAGTACTGTTTAAGGCTATTTTGAATTGGGTTATTGAGGGAACTGAAGTTCAGTAGGAAGATAGTTCCAAATTTTGCCAACAGAGTTGGCAAACAGAGTCACCAGCTGAGTTGTTGGTTTTGACTGTTTTTACTAGAAGCCTATTGGATGAGCATAGAGTCTTAAGGTTACTGAAGGGAGTGATAAGGTTTTAAGTATAGGCGTGTCCTCTACTTTGTATAAAATCTTATGTACAGCTATTATTTGGTTGTACTGGAGTAGGCTAGGCAGTTCAATCCACCCAAGTTTTGACCGTGGTGTGCTCTTTAGGCTGATCCAGTGTAAATCTAGCAATGTTATTGTAGCAGCTTGACAGTTTGTTGAGGTCAGCTTTACTCAGGTTTGTGAATAAACGGGAAGCATAAAGGCGGGTGGAGAGAAGATGTGTGTGGGCAACAACAGTCTTTGATAGTAGGGTTAAGAAGAGTTTAATCCTGTATAGGGAGCCAAGTTTTTTGTTGACTGTTTTAATAGATTGAGTAATGCGCATGTCAAACTTAAGGTTATTGTCTACTGTTACACCTAAAAGTTTAGAAGAGGGATCAGGTGAAATAATGGTGCCATTGTTATTCATAATAGTAATGGATGGAAAGCAGGTGGGGAAGAACAACAGCATCTTTGTTTTGTTAGGATTTAATATCAGTTGTTGATTAAGAAGCCAGTTTTCAACTGTACTAAAAGCAGTTTGGGTTAAAGTTTGCAGATCAACAGGGGAGGTGGCGGAGCAAATTAAAGTGGAATCATCTGCATAATGGATGCAGGTTGCGTGTGGATTGACGGCATACAGGTCATTGATAAAGATAGAAAATAGAAGGGATCCTAATATGGAGCCCTGGGGAACTCCAAGGGTAACAGGTAGAAGGGTAAATATTTTGTTCTGCCATAGGACTGCCTGTTGTCTACCTCTCGGGTAAGATTGGAGCCATTGGATACCCTGGTTGTTTAGGGAGAAGGTTCTTAGTGTATTTATGAGTAGATGGTGGTTTACCATGTCAAACACTTTAGAGAGATCAATAAAGATGGCTGAGGAAAGAATGTTATTATTGTAGTTTTGGTTTATGATGTTAGAGAAGGAGAGGAGGTCTGAGGTGGCGCTGTCACATGGTCTAACGCCATGCTGAGAGCTAGCAAGAAGATTGTTTTGGATGAGATAGCTCAATAGTTGTTTGTGGATACGTTTCTCCATAATTTTAGCCAAGGGGTATAGAACAGCTATAGGTCTGTAATTTCACAGCTCAGTAGAGTTACCACCTTTATGGAGTGGGATCATATGAGATATCTTCCAGATAGAGGGGATGGTAGCTTCTTGTATAGTTCTGCTGATCAGGATGGAGATGGGGTAGGCTATGGCATCCTCAGCTTTTTGTAGATACTGTGCCAGTAAGAGATCAGCAGAGAGGGTGGTTGGTTTCAATTTCTTTATTAGGGTTTGGATAAGTGATGTGGGGACTGGTTAAAGGTGAAAGGAGAGTTGGGAGCTGGGTGTGGTAGTAATTAGATTTGGGTCACCAGGAGATAACTGGCTGGCTAGGGATTGGATGGTCTCAGTAAAGAAGCTATTAAAGTTATTGGTGACTTCTTCTGCGCATTTTTGGTTGGAATCTGAGGGGGTAGGAGTGGTGGATTGTCCTAGGTGAAGACGTTTACTAATATCTGCCCAAAACATTTGAGGCTTGTTTTGGTGTGTTTGTTGTAGTTGGTAGTAAAAGTTTTTTGTGTCTACCATAATGGATCTTTTTGTTTCATTCCTTAGTTGTCTATATTTAAGTTGATCTAAAGGGGGTTTTGTGGTACACCATTTGGCCCAAACTTTGCTTCTACGATTTTTTGTCTGGTTTCTTTTGAAATCTATGGGGCTACTTTTGTTTTAGTTCTAATAGTATGAGATGGTGCGTGGCAGTCCAGAATGGCTAGGGATTTGGTATTACAGTATTTTACCGCTGCCTCCAGTGTCAGGTGTTTTAAAACTGACCAATCACGCACTTTCAGTTCGTTCTGGAGCTTTGTGGGGTTAAAGTTTTTATTGTTCCTTATTGTTTTATAAGCGGGCTGAGTGAGAATGTTGGCCTTATGCCTAATTATAAAGGTGAGAAAGTGATCACTTATATCATCAGGCAGGGTCCCCGCCTTGTACATATGGGGTGACTATTAATGAGTATCCAGTCTAAGGTACTTTCTTTTTTATTGGGTTTACTGATCCTAGTGCGAGAAGATATGATCTGTGTAAACCCATATAGGTTTACATGGGTAGTATGGTGTTCAGGGGAACAGGTTTTCCAATCGATGTTGAAGTCACCAAGAACAATGGTTTCTTGGGATTAGTTAGTTGACAATCAGTTTAGTATATCCTCTAGGGAGTTCGTGTTATTACCTGGGGGAATATAAACACAGATAATATTTATACTTTTGCATTTGTTGATTTGTAGTTTAGTAACAAGAATTTTGGCATTTCGATATATTAACAAAATGAAAATTAAAATTACGTACTTAAAGATAGCTACAAATAATGCATCTCTGGTAGTGGTAATAAAACAGAATCTCTGAAAAGTTAATTGTGTTTCACTGATCCCATTACAGCCAACATGACTGAATCACCTAGGAGAGAAATGGCTCCTGAAGGTACTAATAGCAGTGTGGAGAGAAAGGCATATCCCAGATGACTGGAGAATAAGCATACTTGTGCCAGTGTACAAGAACAAAGGGGACATCCACAACTGTGGGCAGTACAGAGGCATTAAACTCCTCTCACATTGCATGAAAGTTCTGGAGAGGGTGATTGATAAACGGATACTCAAAGTAGTTGTTAGAGAAATATGTATTAATGTGTGTGCTTAATGCTAATTAGAAGCTAAAAGAGTTAACATGTTTTTCATTCTATTTTATATACACTATTTTATATACAGCTTAGTTTTATATGAGACTAAAAGATGCTTTTGAAACTGCAGTATGCTTTCTGAAAACTTGCAAGATGCCCTCTGACCTGGTAACTGCTAGCACAGCAAAATTAATGTTTATGCCTTTTGGAAATGTACTTGAAAAACAGGTGATTATCTGCTAGATCAGGAAGCAATGAATGAACAATGCTATATTCTATAATGTTATGATTTTGAACAATTAGCTCTGTTCGTGGTATGAGAACGTGCACAGCTGCAGAAGGAAGAGATAAAGACAAACAAAGAACTGTTGGAGAAATGAATTGCAATCTATACTTGCTTTGTGCTCAAATTAGCCGTAGTACCTTGAATGGTAACATTGCATATATCTAACCAGTGGTAGCCAAGGCCACATTGCTTTTCTTCAGAAGTTTCTCACAAAAATTGATAGTACAAGCAGAAATTCACGAAAACAACTGCTATGTAATGATGATGTTAAAACTTGTGATTTGCTACGTCAGCTTGGTAGGCAATGTCTTATTAGAAAATGTATAAAAATGCTTGCATTTCCTGATTCTAGTCAGACAAACTCTGTATTAGCACGTTTTTGTCTCCTTGCTGCAAGATTAAAGTGCCTTAACCTGAACCTACCGTGTACTGATCATTTTTAAAGTATATTTTTCCTTTGACAGATTGGTCCTTTGAGCCGGAAATATCTCTCGCTCTAGCTCAGGTCAGATGGGCCCGGTGGCATGAAACCATATGGGGAAGAAGCCACATCGGTTCTTCTGCTTTGAAAGACCTCCGACTGAATTGTCATTCAAAAGAGGCCAGCCACTGTTTCTGATCTGCGATTGGAGGACGAGTCAATGTTCCGGTGGGATCAAACACGGAGGCTCAGGTAAGGAGGAATTTACCTTTTTCTGTTTTAGATCAGGGACTTGTTACAGTATTTTTGTTTTTGTTAGGGAGATTTGCAAGTGCAGATCAGGGACAAAAAATATTGCCGTCGTCATAGATCAGGGAAACAGAATAGGTAGGCAGTTATTCTAGATAAACTGTGAAGAAGTATAAGTCGTAGTACCACGTGATAAAAAAGGGTTACGTAACAATTTCTAACTTAGCTAAGACAACATGGGAAATCAGTGCACAAAAAGTTCCCGAGATCCGCCCTTAACCAAAGACGCGAAATATATGCAATTACAGCGTGCCGACAATGTTAGGTATTATACAAAATGGGTTAATAAATACAAATTTGATGGTAATTTAGATAAACCTTCACTTATTAAACTTGTTAGACAACTTAAAACAGACGCAAAAGGTCAGCTAAAAAAGCAACATCAATTAGGAGTCCCTCAGGCACACAGGTGGCTTGAGGAAGAAAACCGCAGGGAACAAAAGATTAAAAATTCAAAAGCAATGTTTTTAAATAAAGAAGACAATAATTTGGTAATAACAATGGCCCCACCACCGCCTCCGCTTCCCTTACCAGAATATGAAGCGAGTGGATAAGCTGATCCACCTCTGCTATACCCAGCTGTTCCTGCAAAACCAAAACCGTTTGTCAGAGATCCTATCGAGACCAGGTCTCGAACAAGCAACTTAAGAGGGGATATTGAATTGTATGAAATAAATAAAAATTCACAAGCTATGAGTGAGGGAGAGATATGTCCACTCATAGAAGTACCAAATCCACAGGCAGGACAGGCAGGACAGGACCCAACTCTTCCAGTATATAGACCGTGGACACCGGAAGATATCCGAAAAGCCACAGAGGGAATTCCCCATCCAAAAGTTAATTTTAGAAAATTCTTAGAAGACTTACAGGGCATGAGGTTAAGTTATCATTTGAATGGAGAGGAGGTAGAGAAAGTAGTCAGACAAATCGTGGGTCCAGATTGGCACATGATCAGTGGCAACTGGAATCCCCGTGACGCAGAACTTAGGCCACTCCCACATAGTAACGCAGAACTGGATAACAGAGTGAAAGGTCTGACAGACCGAATCTCTGAGAAATGGAAGCCTAGGGCTGATTGGACTTGCATTAATCAATGCATACAACAAGAAGGTGAAACTGTTGATAGATATTATGCCAGATTATTAGAATGCTTTAATAACCATTGTGGAATGCAGGTACCTGAAGATCAAACACATGATTCCCCATATGAGCAACAGCTAAAGAATGCATTTTTGAAAGGCAGTATTGCACCCATTAGCAGCTTTATTACAAAGCACATGGTAGATCATCGTACAAGTAGATTATAGTCATTACTTGAATATGCAAGACATGCCAAAAGGCATTTTAATAGCAAAAAGAAAAAGAAAACTCAAGTATTTGCAGTGGAAGATGGATCAGAAGTATTTGTAGTACAAACTGGGAAGAAGGGTAAGATAAATGCCCAGGGAAACAAACAATCTGATAAAGATCAGAGGATTTTGAAGAGAGAAAGAAAAGGGGTGAGTGTTTTAAATGCGGGAAAAAGGGACATTTAGCGAGGGATTGCAGGCAAAATAAAAAGGTAACCACAGAAGACAAGGAGGGTGAGGACTGACTATATGATAGTCTAGAATCACTGGAAAGGAATAAACAAGAAAAGACAAGTGAAAATGTGATAGAAGGGGTAGAGGATGTGATAGGAGAAATAGAGAATGTGCATGAAATCACAGATAATGAAGAAAATGAAATTTTGGACTTAGCATTATTGAGCCTAGAGCTCTACTTGGCAGACACAAAACCGGAAGTTACACTTCTGGTAGAGGGGAGGGAAGTTAAATTCCTGTGTGACTCAGGGGCTTCACGGACCCTGATACATCCTTCCAAACTACCAGAAAATTAAGAATCACTTGACTACATATTAGTGAAAGCAGCTAATGGACAGCTGCATCGGGATCCACTCTCCCACAACATAGCAATAACTGACCCTGTTTCAGGGATGACCCAGAAAAGCAAAATTGTTGTTTCTGCAAAATGCCCAGTAAATCTTTTGGGCAGAGACCTAATGCAGATATTTGGCATAGCAGTAGTTCCAACTATGCAGGGTATGGAAGCACAGCGACAAATGGATACTTTTGTAGTGCGACCGGAGGGTGAAACATTTTATTGTTACAGCCAGGACTTAGTTATGACTGGTCCAGGGGCAGTAACTGAAGAACTGATGAACGAAGCCATCAGTAAATCCCCCTCCTTTGACACTGATAAACAGCATTTGTTGCATTGCACTCTATATTACTGTAGCAAACCAGGACCTGATAAAGAATATGAGCAAGAACTGTTTAGAAATCATGCTAACAGATTAGTATTACGAAATTTGTACTGGGACACAGAAGGAAACAGTGTAGTGAGCTGTTCATTGCCCCAGGAATTCTTAGCACTTTACAAATCTAATCGATTACCACATGTGAGTTTGACTAAAGATAGAAATGTGAAGTGGGCAGACCTAGGAGAAAAAGTCACAAGGTGGGAAAAGCAGACAGAGTTAGAACTGTCAGAACAGGGAGTACAAAAGCAGAATCTGAATTGGATAACACAGACACACCCAGCTGTGCACTTACAGGCAAGTGAGGACAGCTGAGTAGCACTCTTAATAGAAGAAGAGGAAAAAGCCTTACGAGACATACCAGAGACTCTCTGGTCAACAGGAAAATCAGATGTAGGACTTATTCATACAGCAGGACCAGTCACTATCACGCCAAAATCAGCATTTAGACCTCAAAAGAGACAGTATCCCTTGAGAAAAGATGCAGAAATAGGAATCAAGCCTATAATAGCAGCCTTACTTAAGGAAGGAGTACTGATAGAATCTCCTGATTCACCATGTAATACACCCTTATTTCCTGTTAGGAAAGCAAACGGAGAATGTCGTATGGTCCAAGATTTACAAGCTGTAAATGATGCAGTTATACCCAGGGCACCTACAGTTCCAGATCCACACACCTTATTAAATGATTTGAAACCTCAACAAAAATATTTTTCTGTGGTAGATATTAACAATGCGTTTTTCTCAATACCGATACACCCTGACAGTCAACATTGGTTTGCATTTACATTTCAGGGGAAAAGGTATACATATACGCGACTACCACAGGGATATTGTGAAAGTCCAACAATATTTGCACAGGAAATGGCAAGTAACCTGGCGGGATTTATCCCACCGAAAGGCAGCCAGATTTTACTTTATGTAGACGACATTCTGCTGGCAGCCCCCACCCAGCAAGAATGCAGAGAGGATACCATAGCATTATTACAATTTTTAGCTACTCAAGGAGACAAGGTAAACAAGAACAAACTGCAACTTTGGAAAAAACAGGTCAAATACCTGAGATATGTAATATCCAAAGAAGGCAGAATATTAGATGAAGACAGAAAAACAGCAATATTACAAGCACCTAAACCAACTACCAAGAAGGAAATGATGTCCTTCCTAGGTACGACTAATTTTTGTCGGAGTTGGATTCCAAACTATGCCTTGGAATCTGCTCCACTGACCAACTTGATATTCAAAAAACCTATGGCAGCACAAGATTTATTACAATGGACACCAGAAGCAGAATTAGCTTTCTGCAAATTGAAACAACTGATAGCATCCTCATTAGTTTTAGGATTACCAAACTATCATAAACGATTTTTCCAAACTGTAGATTGTAATCAAGGTTATATGACATCAGTATTAACACAGCAGCATGGGGACAAACAACGTCCCATAGCTTACTATTCATCACAGCTAGACCCAGTGGCGTGATCCCTGCCCCACTGTGTACAAGCAGTAGTCGCAGCTGCAATGGCAGTGCAGGCTTCAGCCTCAGTAGTGTTATTCCACCCTCTCACATTGAGAGTGTCTCATGCAGTCACGATTATTTTACTGCATGAAAAAGTAGCATATCTTTCCCCTGCTAGACATCTTTCCTGTATGACTATACTGTTGAGCCAATCTCATATGACAATTGAATGATGCACAACTTTGAATCCATCAACCTTGCTCCCAACCCCTGCAGATGGCAAACCACACTGCTGCCTGCAGGAGATTGAGCAAAAGACACTACCTAGAAAAGATCTCACGAATGTTCCCTTGGATGATGCCGAGGTGACATACTATGTGGACGGCTCGTGTAGGAGGGGTCCTACAGGACAGAATCTAATGGGGTATGCAGTAGTTTCTGATACTGAGATTTTATAAGCAAAGTCTTTACCACACAACTTATCTGCACAAGCAGCAGAACTGATTTTTTTAACAAGAGCATCTACCTTGGCAAAGGGTAAACGAGTGAACATTTTTACTGACGGCTAATATGCCTTTTCTACTGTACATGTTTTTGCGCAGCAGTGGAAAAATAGAGGAATGATATCTACTGGTAAACCAATTAACCATGTGCAATTTATTCTAGATTTGTTAGACTCTATTCAGTTACCTCAGAAAGTAGCTATTTGCAAATGCATAGCTCATACCAAGCAACAGGATATAATTTCAAAAGGTAATGCGAGGGCTGATACAGCTGCAAAACAAGCAGCTTCAGCTTCAGAAGTATTTCTTTTGAGAGAGGAATTACAACCATCTGAGATTTTAGACTTAGAAATGTTAAAAACAATGCAGACACTTACAACAAATGTAGAAAAACAAAAGTGGATAAAACGAGGAGCAATCCTTGAGAAGGGACTGCACATCTCCAAAGAAAAGAAACCAATTTTACCATCTAACTTGTTTAGATATGCAGCTTTGTTGAGCCATGGGCAGTGCCATGTCTCAACAGGGGGATGGTACAGTTAGTGAATTGAGTGTTTACGACGTATAGATTTACAAACTACACAAAAAATGTTTGTGCAGCATGCCATGTTTGTAACAAGCATCATGCACAAGGGGCACTGAAACCTAAGCAAGGGAGTTTCCCTATACCATTGTATCTGTTCCATACTATCTGTATGAATTTTATAGAATTGAACAAATGTGAAAATAAGAAGTACTGCCTTGTCATTATAGATATGTTTTCCAAATGGGTGGAAGCTTTTCCAACTAAAAATCCAGATGCAGCTACTGTTGCAAAAGTCCTCATTAAAGAAATTATTCCAAGATTTGGCATACTGGAAAAGATTTATAGTGACAATGGCACACACTTTGTAAATCAAACTATACAACAACTTAGCCGTTACTTTGGGATTTCTCTGAAAAAACATTGCGCATACCAACCCCAATCTGCAGGATTAGTAGAGAGGCACAATGGAGTTTTGAAAAACAAGCTTAGGAAATTGATTAGTGAGACACAAAAGAACTGGGTACACTGTCTACCTCTGGCACTGTTGAGTATGAGAGCTGTTCCAAATGTAAAAGGGTTAACTCCTTTTGAAGTTCTGTTTGGGAGGGCATATTATACACCTCAGTGGAAATCTCTCATGCTTGCAGACCAGGAGGCTGACAGTTCACTTGCAGAGTATATGAGGTGATTTTTGAATAACAAACTTTTGCAGTTTCTGTTTCAGATAAAGAACAAACCAGACCATCGGAAGCAGCAATAACCCCAGGCACATGGGTCTGGGTGAAGGTTGTGAAGAAAAAGAACTGGAGTTCTCCGAAGTGGGAAGGACCGTACCAGGTGCTACTGTCAACGCTCACTGCAGTCAAGATCACAGAGCGAGCGTTCTGGATTCATCTGACACACTGTAAACTGGTTAAGAACTTTGAACTGGACAAAAACCTTGTTACTGTTGTACAACGAGAACAAAATGACCAGGTATAGAGCAAACAGAGATGCAGAACAACCTCAGACAATTTGCATGATTATTCTGGTAGCTATACTGATAACAATGATCTTTTTGCTGTGGCCTTTCCTTTTCCCAGCCACACGAGTTGAACTGAACAAACGTGATGCATTACTCATAGACTGGCATCCAAACTTTAACACTTACCAAACAATTAAATATGTGTATTTTGAGACTTTTAATGTTTCAAACTGCTGGATTTGCACAGCTATACCAACAGCATACGGGGGATTATTGATGACTGCTGTCCCCCTAGGGGTCAATGAGACCTGGGAAAACTTGATTTTTGATACTACACCTGTGAAATCACAAGACAAAATAGCATTGTTCCTACCTGTCACACAAAAAGGGATTGTATGTTTTTACAAAAATGAAACTATTCAGGTGGGTTGGAGTAATTGCAATGTGACTGCCTCTTATAAATGTTATATTAAGGCCAGTAAGACAAAAATTATTTGTGATACAAATTATGATGCATATTTTGAAAAGATGCATAGAAGTGTTAATGAAATACAACATAATCCTGTTCTTTTAAAACAGCTTTCTATTATTGATAAGAAAATGTTTCATGCAGGTCAAGCTTATATCAATACTAAAGTAGAGAATTGTTATTTTGTTTGTGGGAAAAAAGCATATAAATGGCTACCTGAGAATTGGTCCGGCAGTTGTTTTTTGGGTTACTTGGTTCCGGCCATACGACACACTGCAGCTTTGCCTCAAGGAAAAATTCAAAATGTCAGAGAGGTCAGCAGTAAACCTAGAAGTCCAATCAAGAGACCCGAGAATCCAGTGGGACGAATCGAAGCAGGGTGGAGAAACCATAACTCCATAAAAAACAAAGATAAACTGACACACATGGACTTGAGTGAAACCATTATATCGTGGGCAGGCATAGCCCCTGCATATGGCGCAGTGAAATCAATTTGGGAGCTGAGAAAACTGTCTAAACTTCTCGAAGTTATGAGCAATGCAACTTTTTCTGCTCTCGAATTAGTGACTGATGAACTGAATGCTATGTGAACTGTGGTACTTCAAAACCGCATGGCTCTTGACTTCACCCTAGCGGCGAGAGGTGGTACGTGCACTTTAATCAAAGAAGAATGCTGTTCATATATTCCTGACAACCAGCACGAGATAAACGACCATCTTGAGGTGATCCAGCAAGTGTCGACCATGACTAAACCAGGCTCAAACCCTCTGACGGACTTTTTCCAGAATTTGTTTGGGGGGGGGGGTTCCATTCTAATGAACATCCTGATTGCCATTTGTGTGGGATTACTCCTATTAGGAGCATGCATTTGTTGTGGTATTCCCTGCATGAAAAAGTTAATCAAAGATTTTATAGACATGTCAGTTTCTGAGACTTTGTATCAAAGTACTGAAATTGAAGAGTTGTTGACAAGTGAAACACTTTCATAAGTTTCAACTGAATGACTCTCTTAACTGCAAATCCTGAATGGAAGAGGTTAGGAGAAGAAGCGAACTGTTTATGCTTTTGAAAATAGAATTAAAAAGTATTAACAGGGGGGAAATGTTAGAAAAATATGTATTAATGTGTGCTTAATGCTAATTAGAAGCTAAAAGAGTTAACACGTTTTTCATTCTATTTTATATACACTATTTTATATACAGCTTAGTTTTATATGAGACTAAAAGATGCTTTTGAAACTGCAGTGTGCTTTCTGAAAACTTGCAAGATACCCTCTGACCTAGTAACTGCTAGCACAGCAAAATTCATGTTGATGCCTTTTGGAAATGTACTTGAAAAACAGGTGATTATCTGCTAGGTCAGGAAACAATGAATGAACAATGCTATATTCTATAATGTTATGATTTTGAACAATTAGCTCTGTTCGTGGAATGAGAACGTGCACAGCTGCAGAAGGAAGAGATAAAGACAAACAAAGAACTGTTGGAGAAATGAACTGCAATCTATACTTGCTTTGTGCTCAAATTAGCCGTAGTACCTTGAATGGTAACATTGCATATATCTAACTGGTGGTAGCCAAGGCTACGTTGTTTTTCTTAGGAAGTTTCTCACAAAAATTGATAGTACAAGCAGAAATTCAATAAAACAACTGCTATGTAATGATGATGTTAAAACTTGTGATTTGCTACGTCAGCTTGGTAGGCAATGTCTTATTAGAAAATGTATAAAAATGCTTGCATTTCCTGATTCTAGTCAGACAAACTCTGTATTAGCACGTTTTTGTCTCCTTGCTGCAAGATTAAAGTGCCTTAACCTGAACCTACCATGTATTGATCATTTTTAAAGTATATTTTTCCTTTGACAGTAGTAGAATGTAAGATGGTAGATGAACAGTTTGGATTCAGATCAGGATGTAGCACAATTGACCCAATGTTTGCAGTGAGACAGATACTTGGGAAGAAGCTATAGATAAGGAGAGAGTCTAACTGGGCATTCCTAGACTTGGAGAAAGCATATGACAAGGTCCCAAGAAAGTCGATCTGGGCAGTACTGTGGTGGTTTGAAGTACCAGAAACATTGGTAGAATTAGTGCAGGCTATGTACAATGACCCAATGACGCAAGTACAAACAGTGTTCAGACTCATAGAGGGGGTTCCCAGTGGGAGTGGGTGTACACCAGGGTTTAGCTCTGAGGCCACTGCTATTCATACTGGTGATGGACTACATTAGCAAATAGGTCAGAGGGGACAGATCAACAAAGTTGCTGTATGCAGACAATGTGGCATTACTGGCAGACTCTGAGCAAGAACTTCAGCAAAGGATAGGAGAATGGAATGCAAAACTGAAGGAACATGGGATGAAACTAAGTACAGATAAGACAGTGGTAATGGCAGCAAACTGGGGAAATCAGAAGAAACTGAAAATTAAGATAGAAGGGAAGATACTGGAACAAGTAAATAGCTTCAAGTATCTGGGAGGGGTGGTTGAGGAGAAGGGTAGTCTGAATGAAGAGGTCAAAGCTAGAATCAGAGGGGCTGCAGCCAACTGGCATAGAGTGTCAGGTTTAATATATCACAGAAGAATGCTAAAGAAGCTGAAAAGTAAGGTGTGCAACACAATGGTGCAACCAGTACTACTGTATGGTACAGAAATCTGGGCAGTAAAGGCAGAACAGATGAAGAAGCTAGAGGTGATAAAAATGAAGTGCCTGAGAAGGGTGGTAGGATGCACACTGTGGGACAGGCGAAGAAATGAGGACATAAGAGCAGAAGCCAAAGTAGCTCCAATTGCAGAAAACGTCAAAGAGAACAGATTATGGTGGTTCTGGCACATGTGGAGAAAAGCAGAAGACAATCTGGTGAGGAAGATTTGGGACAGACAGGAAGAAGGTAAGAGGAAGTGAGGACATCTGGCAAAGAGGTGGATGGATTGCGTGAAAGAAGATCTGTGACAGTCAGGCATGAGTGTCAAAGAAGGCAAGAGTGTGGCATTGAATTGAGAGAGTTGGTGACACTTAACATGATACCCCGACCCCATGTTGAAAATTGGAAAAATGGGGGCTGATGATGATGACTGATCCCATTACAGGCATATAAGACAGAAAATCTATAGCCCCATCTTGTTTATAGTGTATATATGATCTATAGTCCCAGCCTGTACATACAGTACATGATGTATATAGCTCTATCTTTTACACACTGCACATGGGCTCTATAGTCTCAGATTGTACATGCAGCACATGGGATCTATAGCTCTGTTCTTTACACATTGCAAATGGGGTCACATTTGGTTTATAGCCCCAGATTCTACCTACTGCACATGGGATCTATAGTTGTAGCATATTTAAAGGGTACATTCGATCTATAGCTCCATTCTTTACACACTGCACATGGAATCTGCATTGTCTGTACCTACTGCACATGGGATCTATAGTTGTAGCATATTTAAAGGGTACATTTGATCTATAGCTCCATTCTTTACACACTGCACATGGAATCTGTATTGTCTGTACCTACTGCACATGGGATCTATAGTTGTAGCATATTTAAAGGGTACATTCGATCTATAGCTCCATTCTTTACACACTGCACATGGAATCTGCATTGTCTGTACCTACTGCACATAGGATCTGTAGTCCCAGCCTCCACTACAATGCAGATGTTTTATATCCCCATCCTGTACTCACTGTATTTGGGATCTGTAGCCCCACCCTGATCATAGTTTAGAAGGCTACTATTGGGTCTTATACATGACTATCTTTTTAGCCTGACCATAGTGACGTTGGTTCTGTAGTTGGCAGGTTAGTTCCGGGTTTTTAAACGCTATCCTGAACATTCAATATACAGGATTCTATGATGGTAGCATGCATATTTTCTGTAAAGCTACCCTTTGCATGTTGTACAGCAGTTCAAATGCACCAGCCCATGAATCCTGGAATGTATTTTTTGTGGGGGATCTTTAATAATACTCAATGCTATATGGCCTGTATAGGTTTATAGGTTTATAGGTTTATAGGTTAGTACTAGGCTAATTGCTCTTGCAAGCCATTTTAAGCCTAGCCAGCTATCCCTTGTGAGAGTCAAACCCTGCACCTTGTGTTTGTAAGGCAAACACCTTAACCATTAGGCTACCTTATCTGCTGCTGGTGTGTATATCATGTGCATAAGTTTATTATTACCCCACTATGTACAGATTCACAGTGGCAGACCAAAGGCTCTGCACATGTTTCCTTCTTACTATTTAGTAGTTCAGCCCATAGATACCCTGCAGGAGTCTAATGCCCATTAGTCCTCCATGTGCGCAGGTTGTACAGTACCATTTCTCACATCCCATAATACTGTGTATGGATTCTTTTGTGAAAGACTGTTGATATGTAGACCTCTCTTCGTCTGCTACACTGGCTGGAGCTCCCTCAGCACCTTACATACATACAGCTAACAACTGCCCACAGCCTAATATTCAATCCATCTAGCTGCCCTGCCCTCTCTTCTCTACTTACACCATACCACCCCAACAGACCCCTCCATTCTGAAATAGTATGCTCTTGCAAGTAAAACAACCTAACCTCTGCTGTTTCAGTTGCTCCACTCCTACTCCACTTCTATTATGGAACTCTCTCCCACCTCCACTAAGATCCATTAGTAACGCTGCTGTCTTTAAAAACTCGCAAACACCATCTCTCCACACAATGGCTATGCTCTTGTCATAGTTTTTGTGATAGTTCCTCACAACCTATAACTTGACATTCTCCCTCCTTCCACTATTCCAAACTTCCTACCTCCATCCTTCCACCTTCCACTCTATCACCCATCCCTAAACGATAATCTATATCCACATGTACTGTCAGTAGACAGATGTGTGTATAGTTGCTTTGCCTTCTTAATGTAACAAATGTTAATTCCATTTGAGACATTGTTAATAACTTTGTTTACTTGTTATTGTAAAACACTGAGTTTGTCATTCAAAATGCATTGTATATTCTCTGTGGAGCTTTTCTCCCCAGGCATCCACTGAAAATGGGTACTTTTTGGCCCAGTGAACCTTCCCTGTAAACAAATGCAAATAAATAAATAAATAAATATGTGCACTGGTTCCATGGTCTCAGTTTTGACACCCTCTGCATTACTGCCAGATAGTACCAAGAGTGCAGAACATTTTCTAATGAAGTTCCATGTAGTCTGAGCATGAATGCTTTAATACCAGGCCAATCAAACTGGTGTGCCTTCTTTAATGCTAATCACCAGAGACATTTTATACCTGTCCTATGGTCTATTTTTAAAAATGTAACTAGCACAAGTAATGACAGAGCTGTCACAAAGACAGGAACCATATCTTTCTCTAGCAGTTGTTATACCAGCCCTCATTATTCATTTCTCTTATTTTTTTTTCTTATTAGTCATTTTACTTTGTAATTAGAAACTAGATGGCATAATGGTTAAGGTCTTTGCCTCCAATGCACAAGGTAAAAGGTTCGATCCTGACCTCCGACCAATGCCTGTTTGGAGTTTGCATGTTCTCAGTGTCTCTCTGTGGGGTTCCTCCCACCACTGAAAAACATACTGAGTTTTTCCATCTTAAAAATCAGTAATGAATGGAGCTGTGGGCAGCAGCACAGACTCTACATGGTTCCCTAAAGGGGGAAGAGTTCAATTGACCAACCACTTTGGGCATCTACTGTGGTGTGCAGTATCCTCAGGATAGGAGAACATGGATCACAGATTGTGTGCCGTGGCAGGGCTAGACACTCAATGGTGTAAAAATATGTCTCTAGGTGATTCGTCATCATGTTACCAAAATGGGCATGGGTAGTTACCAGTGATGAGTGGGTTGAGGACCCAGCCTAGTCTGACATACACCAAGGACTGATGTTAACAATGGAAGGGGTGTACGTGCCCCTATTGGCCATAAAGCCCTATAGCCTGGATCAATAAGCTACTGGCTTACTGGCTGGCCGGTGTCCAGTTACCCAGCCTGGGCTCCCCGGGATATCTCTGTTGAGCAATAGCTGGACATTAAACCAATCACCCTGCCAAACATGAACTGAGAATTGCTATACTTAATGTATGTTCACTGACAGGGCACAGCTTGGAAGTGGATGACATGATGATATGGAGGAGGCTGGACATCCTATTTATCCAAGAGACGAGATGGAAGGGCAGTGCAGCAAAGCCATTGGCTTGGGATCAAGAGTCTACTATTCAGGGGAGGGGCAGGCTATTAATTGTGTGGGAAATTGTGGTAAGAGAGAGGCTTCAGAAGGCAGTGAAGGATCAGAATTAATGGCAGACTCATGGCAGTCAGACTCCAGTGTAATGATAGGGCAGTATTCATAATCTCAATCTGTGTCCCACAGCAGGGTTGTGATAGTGAGGAAAAGAGTGCATTCAGGCAGCAGTTGCAGGACCTACTGGATAAAGCAGGACAACATGAATTGATGTTGATAATGGGTGACTTGAGTGCACATATCGGAACACGCAGAACAGGATATGAGGACTGCCTGGGTCCACATGGGAGGGGCAACAGGAATATAGAAAGAGAAGCCATTCTAGACTTCTGTCTGGCAAATGACTTGATAGTAGCCAACACATGGTTCAGAAAGAGAGAGTCACAAGATCACATACAAGTCAACATGCAACTCAGGTAGATTTCCTCCTGGTAAGGAAAAGGCACTGGGGTAGAATCCATGAGTGCAAAGTTATCCGCAGTGAAACAGTTTGCCCACAGCATAAACCACTAGTTGCCACAATCAGTTGCAAGCAGTGGTCAGAGATGTTTCTGAGGTCAACAGAGACAAGACTGAAGACCTGGAAGTTGACTGGAGAGAAAGTACAACAGTTCAAGGAATTACTGAGGGCTCTAACACCTCAAGAAGAAGAGGAAATAGGTGGAGATGAAGAAGAATGACAACGCCTAAAAACAGCATGTGTTAGGACTACAGAAAAGGTATGTGGCTGAGCCAGGTATGGAAATAAGGTACATAAGGAAAGCTGGTGGTGTAATGCAGAAGTCCAGGAAGTCATTAAAAGAAAGGAGGAGTGTAGGAAGAATTGTGAGATAGAAAAGACTGACCAGGCTAGGAAGGACTACTGGTTGGCTAACAAAGAAGCTGAGAAAGAAGTTGCACTAGCAAAGAAGAGGGCATTGGAGGCACTCTACCAACTTCTGGAAAGTGACTCAGGAAGGGGCACAAAGAAACCATATCAGGTTGCAAGGCAAAGACAGAAAGGTAAAAAAAGATAGTCAGACATCCTTCATAAGGGATGCAGGCAACAACCTGCTCACCAGCCCAGAGGAGGCATCAAAGGCAGATGTAAGGAGTATTTCTAGCAGCTTCTGAATGAAGAAAACCCCACAGATGCTGTACAGCCCTAAAAACAGCCTACAATGAGAGAAGAGGAGGAGCCCACCCTAGAAGAAGTAATAATAGCACTAAGGAAAATTAAATCAGGGAAAGCAGCAGGCTCAGATGAGGTCACAGCAGGTATGATAAACATGCTGAGTGAGATGGGGAGAAATGGCTCCTGAGGGTACTCATTGCAGTGTGGAGAGAAAGGTGTATCCCAGATGACTGGAGAATAAGCATACTTGTGCCAGTGTACAAGAACAAAGGAGACATCCACAACTGTGGGCAGTACAGAGGGATCAAACTCCTACCACATTGCAGGAAAGTTCTGGAGAGAGTGATTGATAAACATATATGCAGAGTAGAATGTAAGATTGGAGATGTGCAGTTCAGATTCAGATCAGGATGCAGCACAACTGACCCTGTGTCTGCAGTGAGACAGATAGTTGAGAAGAAGCTATAAATGAAGAAAGAGTCCAACTGGGTATTCCTAGACTTGGAGAAAGCATAGGACAATGTTCCAATAAAACTTATCTGGGCAGTACTGTGGTGTTTTGAAGTACGAGAAACATTGATAGAATTAGTGCAGGCTATGTACAAGGACCCAGTGACTCAAGTACAAACATTGTCCGGCCTCACAGAGGGGTTCCCAGTGGGAGTGGGTGTACACCAGGGTTCAGCTCTGAGCCCACTGCTGTTCACACTGGTGATGGACTACATTAGCAAACTGGTTGGATGGGGACAGAGCAACAAAGTTGTATGCAGATGATGTGGCATTACAGGCAGACTCTGAGCAAGAACTTCAGCAAAAGATAGGAGAATGGAATGCAAAACTGAAGGCACATGGATTGAAACTAAGTACAGATAAGACAAAGGTAATGTCAGCAAATTGGGAAAATCAGAAGAAGCTGAGAACTGAAATAGAAGGGAAGAGAGAGGAACAGGTAAAAAGCTTCAAGTATCTGGGGGGGTGGTTGAGGAAAAGGGAAGTCTGAATGAAGAGGTCATAGTTAGAATCAGAGGGCCTGCAGCCAACTGGCATAGAGTCTCAGGTGTAGTCTGACAGAAAAATGCCAAAGAAGCTGAAAGGTATGGTGTACAAGACAGTGGTGTGAGCAGTACTACTGTATGGTACAGAAAACTGGGCAGTAAAGGCAGGACAGTTGAAGAAGCTAGAGGTGATGGAAATTAAGTGTCTGAGAAGGGTGGTAGGATGCACACTGTGGGACAGATGAAGAAATGAGGACATAAGAGCAGAAGCCAAAGTAGCTCTAAATTGCAGAAAAGGTCAAAGAGAACAGATTAAGATGGTTTGGGCACATGTGTAGAAAAGCAGAAGACAATCTAGTGAGGAAGATTTGGGACAGACAGGAAGAAGGTAAGAGGAAACAAGGACATCCAGCAAAGAGATGGATGGATTGTGTGAAAGAAGATCTGTTACAGTCAGGCATGAGTGTAGAAGAAGGCAGGAGTGGGGCACTGAATCAAGAGAGGAGGTGACAGTTAACACGATACCCCGACCCCATGTAGGAAATGATGATGATGATGATGATGATGATGATGGTGATGGATGATGATGATGGTGATGATGATGATGATGATGATGATGGTGATGGATGATGATGATGATGGTGATGATGATGATGATGATGATGGTGATGGATGATGATGGTGATGATGGATGATGATGGTGATGATGATGATGATGATGATGGTGATGGTGATAATGATGATGATGATGATGATGATGATGACGATGGTGATGATGGTGATGATGATGGTGATGGTGATGATGGTGATGATGGTGATGATGATGATGGTGATGGATGATGATGATGATGATGGTGATGATGATGATGATGAATCATTTTAATTGCTTAAGCAGGTAAATCTACTAGTTCATAAGGTTCATAAGGTTCATAAGTTAGTACTAAGCTAACTGCCCTTGCGAGCCATTATAAGCCTAGCCAATTATCCCTTGTGAGACTCAAACCCTGCAACTTGTGTTTGTAAGGCAAACACCTTGATCATTAGGCCACCCTCCCATCCAAGAAAAATGATTCACATTATAGGTTAATAGGTTCATAGATTAATACTAAGCTAACTGCTCTTGCGATCCATTTTAAGCCTAGCCAATTATCCCTTGTGAGATTCAAACCCTGCAACTTGTGTTTGTAAGGCAAACACCTTAACCATTAGGGCACCCTCCCTTAGTTGTTAATCCCCCATTTCAAACTGACCCAAAAGTACTTTTTGGTTAAATAATGACTTGTTCAGAATCACACATATTACAAATGGAAGTTGAAGGGACTGAATCTCAGGGTTAATTTGTTAGCCGGCCATGGTAGTTAGAATTTGAATTTATTGTGCCATTTTGTAGAATGTCAGAGCAGGTACTAGATATCAGATTTGTTTTCTCATATGCATCCAATTGTTTCTTAATCATTCAGTTTTAGGTTTTCAGAAATTTGTTGTAAATAATAAATATGGAGTTACTCATAATTTGTTTACAGTCGGGGCTAACAGATTGTTCTAGAAAGAGGTGCATAAAGAGAAATGACTAAGAATCATGACATTATTAATCTAAGATGGGCTGAGCTGATCATTATGGGAAGGCATTCTTACATTAAGGAAGCACATAGACAGCTTAAGATAAGCTCACTATATTAAATAATTCAAGGATGCTGTTCCCACATTTAGGGAACACATGAGGCTACTGAAAAGAGTCTCATCTCTCTAAACAGACAAGAATATATTTGAAGATACGATATCTTATCTTTGTAGCTGTTTCCCTGAGATAAATAAAGTTCTTCAGAATGTACCAGGTCCTCATCTTGTCACAGAAGAAAGACGTTCCTATTACATAAATATCACAGCTTTTTACTGAAATTGTACCTTTACTCTCTTAAGCACCAGGTTTGCCTTCAGGGTACGATATACCTTACCAAGGCATTCAGGAGGACTACTGACAAACACTCTGGGTGTGGGATTAATGTATACCTCTGTGGTCTTGAATGTATGGACTGTGGGATTCTGATGAAGGAAGGCAGTGGTAAGCACTAGGTCACCTGTCTAACACATAAGGAGTGGTTCTGGCCCAGAAATTGCAGTTATTGGTCATTTGGGCAATCTCTTCCACTTCTCTCAACTTTCTGATTTGAAATCCTGCATTTGCACTTGTTTCTGTCCAGTAACTCGTCTAGTGCAGATACAGATTTTTAGTTTTAGCACTTAAATTTGCTTATTCATGCTCAGCACTTGTTCAGAATTTGTAAGCACTAAATAAGCTAATAATTACTATAGCACTCTATCATCCTCATTACCTTAGAGGAAAACAGTTTTTGTACTTACTTTTCTCACTGGTGTTGAGAAAAACAGCTCTTGTACTCACTTTCCTCACTTATCTAAAGGAAAATAGTTTTTATTCATGCATGTCCAAGGGTCAGCTCCCAGCATTCTCTCCTGTCTATCTGATGAATCTGGGCATCTTGAGGCAATGTAGAAATTGCCTCATGTACGCAGAAAACCCACTCCTCCTACCACCCAACACTACAACCTGTGAGAGCTGCACTTATCTAGCCAAACTGGAGGTAAAGCTCTCTCCAACCAAGACTGAACCTGACAGTCATGAGGAGAAGGTAAACATTTGCACCATACCACACTCGTCACATAGTCTCACTAAATCTACACCACCAAAATCCACACATAGTAACACAAAAACATTCGCGGAGGCTCTCAATAATAATCTGTCTAAGCAACAGAGACCTCCAAAGCATAAACACAAGAAACCTCCATCCCCCAACACAACCCAAATGACACATAGCCCAGAGACTCAGTGTGCCACTCAACCACAGCCAATAAGGCAAAACAACGTCCCCAACACTCTAGTCATAAGTGACTCTATAGTCAGACACACTGCTGTCCCACTCACCAGGCTAAACAAGGAGAAGGTTACTGTCAGCTACCTGTCGGGTGCCAGGATCCGCCACATAACCCACACACTCAGGTCACTCCACAACAAGTACAAATATGACTCTGTTATTGTCCATGTTGATGTGAATGACCTCAGACGTACCTCCCTGGACTACATGAAAAGAGACATGGAAGAGCTCTCCGATCTTGTAGCCCAGGCAGGTATGAGCCTAGCCCTGAGTAGCATTCTGCCATCACCCAGAATGATACCGCAGTACAATGACAAAATTATTGACTTCAACAATTGGCTAAGCTTCTGGTGTCATTCTAAGGGGATCCAGTATCTCTCTGCTTGGGATGACATGGTTGACAGACCACAATGCTTTGTCACAGATGGCCTGCACCTATTGCCCCAGGGATTCTGGATACTGGCTAAGGCTCTTGCTGCCCCTATAGTGCCTTTTTAGGCAAGGATCAAATAACAAATTCACCACCATAACAGAAACAGGCAAGCAAAAACTGAGGGTAATGCTACTCAATGCTAGAAGTCTAAATCTCAAAATGCACCCACTCTAGGCACTCCTTAAAATGGAGAACATCGATATCTGTGCAGTGACTAAAACCTGGTTTAAGGCTCCAGAGAGCACCCCTGCACTACCAGGCTATAACTCATACCACACTTTTTGGCCATGTAACCTTGACCGAAACACCAAAGGCAGAGGTGTGTCCATATTCATTAAAGATATCCACACCACCAGGCTAGTTGCTCAGCATAATGTATCCAAGGTTATCCAAGTGCAACTAACTCTGGGAAAATCTGCAATCCATATTGTAGCTTGATACAGATCCCCCACCATGCCCCAGGATTCCCACTCCTCTTTTCTTGATGTACTGGAAAATATTAGGGTTCAACCAAACACCCTAATAATGGGTGATTTCAACTATCCCACCATTAACTGGGAAAACTACTTGTGTACCAACTCCTTAGCTCAACGCTTTCTGGAATTCATGAACTCCAATGCCCTGGATCAACCTATATCGTAAATTTACCCCTGGGATCTCTTCTGTGTCACTGCTAGACAGAGGCATGGTAAACTAACCTTAAATGGGCTATCTTCCGTGACCTACTATACAGAGGCACAGTCAACTAATGTAAAAAGGGTGGCAAAAGCCAAACACACTCTGGCTAGGCTTGTAAATGCCCTAGGGCAGATAGCCTAGTATCAACCTATGAACCTATGAACATATCCACACCCCACCAGGGGAAACAATATCCTAGACTTAGTCATTATCAACATGAGTGACCGGTGTTCCACATCTGAATTCATCTCCTCGTTGGTCCGATCTGACCATAAGCTAATCACCCTTGATATCCACATCCCGCCCCCACCCCCAATTAAGGAAACCACAGTAAAAAATTTCTCCAAAGCCAACTTCATGCTACTTAAAACAGAAGTGGTGAACTTCATGACACCCATGCAGAAGGACAACACAGTTACAACTGTTGAATCCTACACAAATGCACTCTATAAGCACTTACACGAGTGTGTAGATCATGCTATCCCAAACAGAACCAAGATGCTATCCTTCAAAAAAAGGAAGCCAATCTGGTGATTCCCTGTCATAAACAAACTGTACAACAGAAGGAAGAAACTGTTGTAAAAGAGAGTAAAATCCCATGAGTGGAGGTGCTCCCTGGCCAGCCTCAGTAAGAAGCTGAGATCCCTTATAAGATCCTTCAAAGCTAACTATGTAAACAAAATTGCCACTAATTCTAAGGACAACTTTAAAGCATTCTATAGCTATGTCAAGAATCTCGATGGCAACACCCAGATCTGCTCTGAGTTACAACACAAAGGCACAAAAATTACAGAACCAATTGATATTGCTAGCACCTGGCAGATAGGTTCAGTGCTAACTTTACCCTCCCCGCACCCCCTAAAGGGCCCATATCTATACAGGAAGAATGCAGAGTCCCTGTAATCACAACTATGCAGGTAAAAGCTGCACTCTCTAAAGCCTAAAACACAGCATCCATGGGACTGGACAGCATCCCAGGTTGCGTTTTACATGAACATCAGAACAAACTTGCTCCCCACTTAAGAACCATGTTCAATAATAGCCTCGTATCAGGCTTTGTGCCCAATGAATGGCACACGGCATCAGTTATCCCACTCCACAAAGGGGGAGCCACCACTGATCCCAGGAGCTGTCAACCTATTAGCCTAATGAGCCTGATCTGCAAGGCCATGGAACGTATCATCAAGGAACTCATAAACAAAGACATCGGTAATCTCCAAACTCTGGATCCCACCCAGTTCAGGTTTGTGAAAGGCAGATCATGCCTCCTGAACCTTATTGACTTCTTTGAGGCAGTCACCAAAGCCGTAGATGAGGGTAAGGTGGTTCACACAGCCTATCTTGACCTCGCCAAGGCTTTCGACACCATCCCTCATTCTGGAATTACAGCTAAACCCACTAAACTAGGTATAAATCCCTACGTCACAAGATGGGTTGAAAACTGGCACACTGACAGAACCCACACTGTAAAAGTTGCAGACTCCAAATCTGACCTCAAAGCAGAGACAAGTGGAGTACCACAGGGTTCCATCCTGGGCCCTCTCCTGTTTGGTATCTACTTCTCTGAAGTACAGGATAACACAGAAGGCCTCTGGCTGATGAAATTCACAGATTACTGCAAACTAGGAGTCATAGTCAAGTCCTCAAATGATGTGGACATCCTACAGAAGGGCCTCGATGAGACAGATCCCTGGTGTCAGAGCCATGGCCTTAAGCTCAATGCCAAAAAGTGCAGTGTCATCACCTTTGGTAAAAATTCTGTACCCATGAACTACCACATAGGCAGCAATCTACTTAACACCGAATGTGTGATAAGAGACCTTGAGACCCAGGTTCATAGGTTCATAGGTTCATACTAGGCTATCTGCCCTAGGGCATTTATAAGCCTAGCCAGAGTGTGTGTGGCTTTCACCACCCCTTAGGATGAGAATACTATACCCATTAGTTTGCTGTGCCTCTGTCCAGCAATGATACAGAGATGATTCCCCGGGTAAACCTATGATCTCCCATCCACTCGTCAAGATTTCTCTTGAACAGAGTCAGTGAGGGGCTCTGCCTCACATGGACTGGGATTCTGTTCCATAGTGTAGGGAGTCTCTGGGTGATGAATCTGTCCCTCCAGCACATCCTATTTATATCCGTGTTGAGGTTTAAGTCTCTTGCTCTCGTGGCTCTGGTGGATTTGGATTTTTTGAGGTGGAGCATGTCCATTAATTCCGGGTTGGACATGGCCTTGTATGTCAGGCACAGATCACCTCTGAGCAGACGGTATGCGACTGAATAGAGCTGGAGTTTCTTCAGTCGGGCATCGTATGACATATGTTTGAGCCCCTTTATCCTTTTGGTGAGGAACTTTTGGGGTCTTTCCAACTGCTGCAGGTGTCGGGTAAGGTACATTCGAATGGGGCGTTGTACTCAATCATTGGTCTGATAAGTGAAGAGTACAGGGGTACAATGACCTCTCCTGATCTGGATGTGAATCCCTTCATGATCAGGTGGGCAATGTAGAAGGTCTTCCTAACCACTTTGGCAATGTGAGTGTCAAAAGAGAGGTTTCTGTCAACTTGGGTCCCCAGGTCCCTGATAACTTCTTCCGTGTTTAATGGATTACCACCTATGTGGTAATTAGGGGTTACCTTGTTTTTCCCAAAGGGTATGACTATACATTTTTGGCATTTAGCTTAAGGCCATGGCTCTGGCACCAGTTATCCATTTCTATGAGACCTCTCTGGAGGATGTCTGTGTCTGATGGAGTGTCAATTATGGTGCCCAGTTTGCAGTCATCTGCAAATTTTGTCAGCCACAATCCCCCTATGTTTGCCTGCACTTCAGAAAAATAAATGCCGAACAAGAGGGGGCCCAGGACTGAGCCCTGTGGGACACCGCTTGTGATCGGCTTAGAGTCTGACATGGCACCAGCAACTCTAACCCTGTGGGTTCTGTCCTTGAGCCAGTTTGCAACCCATCTTGTGACATATGGGTTTACATCTAAGCTGGTGAGCTTTTCTATGATGCCTGAGTGGGGTATTGTGTCGAACACTTTTTCTAGGTCAAGGTAGGCTGTGTGAACTGCCTTACCCTCATCAATGGCCTTAGTGACTGTTTCGAAAAAGTCGACCAAGTTCAAGAGGCAGGATCTGCCCTTGACAAAGCCAAATTGGGTAGGATCCAGTGTCTGTAGGTCCCCAATGTCTTTATTTATGAGTTCCATTATGATCCTCTCCATAGCTTTGCAGACAAGGCTCGTCAAGCTTATGGGGCGGTAATTTCCAGGGTCCATAGAAGCACCGCCTTTGTGGAGTGGGACCACAGTTGCCGTACGCCATTCTTTGGGTACGTATCCTGTAGTAAGGCTAAGATTAAACAGCAGCCTTATGTGTGGGTTTAGTTCCTCATTGAGTTCGTGTAGCACACAGCCAGGGACACCGTCCGGTCCCATTGATGCTGTGTTTATTGTTTTAGAGAGAGCAGCTCTCACCTGGGCATCTGAGATGTTTGGGAGGCTAGACTCTGGTGGGATAGATATTTCTCCTTTTGGGAGGGAGGGGAGAAATTTGCACTGAACCTGTCTGCCAGTATGTTGGCAATGTCTGTGGGTTCAGTGATTTTTTTATCATTTTGGACTAATTCTGAGCATATCTGGGAGTTTCCACCCAGGTTTCTAACATAGCTAAAGAAGGCTTTATGATTGTCTTTTGTGTCATTAGCGATTTTTCTCTCAAAGTTGGCCTTGGATGATTTTATGAGTGATCGTAGTTTTTGCTAGTATTGATCAGAGATGCCTTCCCTTTTAGGGATTTTGCTCTGTCATGTAGTAGCTTTCTCCTCTTGTTGCAGAGTTTGTTTATGGCTGGGGTCCACCAGACCGGCGCCTGCCTTTGGTGGAAAGGGTCTTGATTTTATTAGGGATTGCTTGATCCATACATTCCTGGAGGTGCTCGTAGAAGGCATTTGTAAGGGTTTCAGCAGCGTGGGTTGTGGTTTCCACTGGCTCGGGGCCTTGAAGGATACCACTCCAGTCTTAAGAAGTGTGGTTTGCTTTTGAGAAGTTCTTCACTGTGGTCTTTTTGCTGGGGTGGGGCGGGATGTGGATCTCCAGTGAGATTAATTTGTGGTCTGATCTCACCAATGAGGATATACTTCCAGTGTGGAGCATTTTGCCCCATGTTTGTGATGATCAGGTCTAGTATATTTTCTCCTCTTGTGGGAATGGTGACTAGTTGTTCCATAGCATTTGAGTTTATGAACTCAAGGAACCTTTGGGCTAGGGTGTTGGGGCTTGAGTAATGTTCCCAGTCTATGTTTGGGTAGTTGAAGTCACCCAATATGATGGTGTTTGGAGAGACATTCATACTCTCCAGTGTCTTCAGGAAGGCTGTGTGGGTTTCCTGAGTTTGAGAAGGTGGTCTGTAGCATGTTACAAACTGTAGGGCAGTTTTACCTATGGTTAATTGCACCTGGATGGTCTCCGATGCTTCGTGCGTTGCCACTAACCTGGAGGTGTGGGTATCCTTTATGAATATGGATACCTTTTGTGGTTCGGTCCGGATTTTGGGGCCGGAACGCATGATATGAGATATAACCTGATAGTGCTGGGATGCTCTCAGGAGCCTTGAACCAGGTTTCAGTCACAGCACAGACATCGATGTTCTCCATACTGAGGAGGGCTTCGAGGGCGTGCATCTTGAGGTTTAGACTTCTGGCATTGAGCAGTATTACCCTTAGTTTTTCTCCATTTTTGTTTTCTAGGGTGGTAGGTTTATCATTTGAGCCTTGCCTAAAAAAGGCACTATGGGGGTGGCAAGAGCCTTTGCCAATATCCGGAAGCCCAGGGGTGACAGGTGCAAGCCATCCCTTGTGAAGCAGCGTGGCTTGTCAAGCATGTCACCCCAGGCAGACAGACATTGGATCCCCTTAGAATGACACCAGTAATTAAGCCAATTATTAAAGCTGATCATTTTGTCTCTGTATTGTGGCATCATTCTTGGTGAGGGTAGGATACTGCTCAGGGTCAGGGTCATACCGGCCTGGGCCACATAATCTGAGAGCTCCTCTATGTCTCTTTTCATGTAGTCCAGGGAGGTACATCTCAGGTCGTTCACACCGGCATGGACAATGACTGAGTCATACTTGTACTTGCTGTGGAGTGACCTGAGTGCTTGTGTTATGTGGCGGATTCTAGAGCCTGACAGGCAGCTTACTGTGATCTTTTCCTTGTTCAGTCTGGTGAGTGGGACGTCAGTGTGTCTGACTATGGAGTCACCTATAACAAGTGTGTCTGGCATTGTGTTTGGCCTTAAGGGCTGTGACTGTTTAGCACACTGACTTTGAGAACTATGTGTCTTATGTCTTGAGGTGGCAGTTGCTTGGGTGTCTGCTTTGGAGGCCTCTGTAGTTTTGGTAGATTTTTGATCAGTGCCTCGAGTATGTCTTTGTGTGTTTATGTGTTTGTTTTGCAGTTGTGATAGTTCTATGTGAAACTGGGTTTGTGGTGTGCGTGGTTTCCTTCTCCTCCTGTCTGGTCTTGCCAGTCCTGAGTTGAGAGAGCTCAGCCTCCAGTTTGGCTATATAGTTGCATCTCTCACATGTATTTGTGTTTTGTGGGAGAAGGAGTGGGTTGTCTGTGTACATGAGGCAATTGTAACATTGCCTCAAGATGCCCAGATTCACCAGCTGAACAGGAGAGGACGCTAGCAACTGACCCTTCGACATGCTAGAAAAAGTGAAAAAGTTTGCTGTGTAACTGAGTCAGAAGGGACCTATAGGGAAATGGGTACTCAAGGGGATTCTAGGCTAATGTAGTACTTTGTTTAGTATACAAGTACTTTACCTATATAAAAATGCTTTGATAGTCACATCGCCACAGTAGTCAGGAAGTCCTTCTACGTGGCACACCTCATCATAAAAGGGTTCTCATCCAGGAAAAAAGAGGTCATTGTTCCCCTCTACTCAACACTCATTAGACCCATTATAGAGTATAATGCCCCTTTTGGAATGTACCTCACAAGACATCTGCAGTAGCTGGAAAGGCCACAGAAGTACCTCACAAAGAGGATTACTGGCCTCAAACAAATGCCCTACACTGACCACCTCAAAAAACTCCAGCTTTGCTCTGTAGCATATCGTCTACTCCAAGGTGATCTCTGCCTAACATATAAAGCTATGTCAAACCCAGAGCTGTTGGACATGCTACACCTAAAGAAATCCCAATCCCTCCAAGCTACATGCACTAGGGACCTAAGCCTTGTCACCACAATAAACAGGACATGCTGGAGGGATAGATTCCTGTCCCAGAGACTTCCCATACTCTGGAACAGGCTACCCATCTATGTCAAGCAAAGTTCTTCATTAGCACTCTTCAAGAAAAATCTTGATGAGTGGATGGGAAATAGGAAATACACCCCGGGGATCACTTTTGTGTCTCTGCTCGACAGTGGCACAGGAAAATAACTTTCTTAGGTGGCGTAAGCCAGGGAACCTTGTTGGCTAGGCTTACGTAGGCCCTTGGGCCGATAGCCTAGTACCTACCTATGAACAAATGAACCTATGATAGAATTTGAGTTAGCTGACGGTATTCAGCCATGTTGTTGAAAATCAAATTATTACAAAGAGGTCACAGCAAAGCAGGATTGCTTCCTACTCCCATGGGGTAGTGTTTGTCAATCATTAGAGTGGAGGTAAAGAAACACAGACACACGTATGGAGATGGTGGTAATAGAGTTGTCCTCATAAAAGCAGATACATTGTAGGAAGGCATAACATTTTTATTCCTATTTCCTTTTGAAAGCCTATTGATTTCATTTGCATTTGAGAGATGTTTAAGGATCCTTTTGACAGGTTTTGCAGGTTTTTATTCCATATGTCTGTGTATGTTTTCACTAAGAATATGTATATGTATGTGTATAGGTATTTAATAAGGCATCTAATTTCTGCTAGATAAAGGTACAGTCATGTTTAATCATACCCTCACCTCAGGCTTCATGCCCACTGAGTGGCACACAGCTGCAGTTATCCCACTCCACAAGGGGGATCCACCTTGGATCCCGGGAACTACCGCCCCATCAGTCTGACGAGCCTGATCTGCAAGGCCTTGAAACATATTATCATGGAACTTATAAACAAAGACATTGGCAACCTTCAGACACTGGACCCCACCCAGTTTGGGTTCGTGAAGGGCCGATCTTGTTTCCTGAACCTGATTGACTTCTTTTAATCAGTCTCCAGAGCCGTGGACGAAGGTAAGGCAGTCCACACAGCTTATCTGGACCTCACCAAGACCTTTGACACCATCCCCCACTCTGGAATTATAGATAAACTTACTAAGCTGGGCATTAATCCCTATGTCACTTGATGGGTTGCCAACTGGCTTACTGACAGAACCCACGCTGTAAAAGTAGCTGACTCCAAATCCAGCTCCAGACAAGTGACAAGTGGAGTACCTCAGGGTTCAGTCCAGGGACCTCTCTTGTTTGACATCTATTTCTCTGACGTACAGGCCAACACTCCAGATGACTGCAAACTGGGATCCATTATTGAATCCCCAAATGATGTTGATACTCTACAAAAGGGCCTTACAGAAACAGATGCTTGATGCTAGAGCCATGGGCTCAAGCTCAATGCCAAGAAATGTATAGTTATCCCCTTTGGGAAAAAAACATGTACCTGTGAATTACCACATAGGTGGCAGTACACTAAACACCGAAAGAATGATAAGAGACTTAGGGACACAGGTAGACAGTGGTCTCACCTTCAATAACCACATTGCCACAACAGTCAGGAAATCCTTCTATGTGGCACACCGCATCACTAAGGGCTTTTCATCCAGAAAAAAGGAGGTCATTGTCCCACTGTACTCATCCCTCATTAAACCCATTATAGAATACAACGCCCGATTTGGTATGTACCTCTCAAGACATCTGCAACAACTGGAAAGACCGCAAAAATGCCTCACTAAGAGAATCACAGGCCTAAAGCAGATGCCTTATGCTGACCGCCTTAAAAAACTCCAGCTATACACTGTTGCATATCGTCGACTCCAAGGCAATCTCTGCTTAACATACAAGGCCATGTCAAACCCAGAGCTGTTGGACATGCTACACTTAAAGAAATACCAATCCCTCAGAGCCACATGCTCCAGGGATCTAAACCTTGTCATTGCAATAAACAAAACATGCTGGAGGGATAGGTTCCTGACCCAGAGACTCTCCAGACTCTGGAATAGACTGCCCATACATGTCAAGCAGAGCACCTCTTTGTCCCTCTTCAAAAGGAACCTTGATGACTGGATGGGAGAAAGGAAATTCACCCCAGGGATCACGTCTGTTGCCCTGCTAGACAGGGGTCCAGGGAAGTAAATTGTGTGGGATGAAATAGCCAGGAAATTGTTATGGCTAGGCTTCTATAGGTCCTAGGGCCAATAGCCTAGTATCAACCTATGAACCTTAGGGTTGCCAGCTGTCCAGTTTTTGACCGGACTATCCAGTTTTCTGACAAATTGTCAGGTTATGAATATTATTCCAAACTGGACACGTGAAGTCCGGGTTTTGTGCCACCATGAGCGAGCGACCTCCCACTTTTACAGCTGCAGGGGTACCATTGATTGCAATTGCTTACTACAAGCCAGAGATAATGCCTGGAAGATCTGGAAAAAGAACAATACTAGCTTAAATAGACAGAACTATCAACAACTTCGCAATCAAGCCAAAAGGCAAACAAAGCTAGACAAACAAAGCTACTTCCTTCATCTCCAAAACAAACACTCTAAAAAACCCCCAAAATTCTGGCATGCTATTAACTCCCTTCCAAAACCTGGTAAAACTACTACCCCAGCTCCCAACACAAATTCCACTACCGACAGCTTAGCCTCTCAATTTAACCATAATTTCATAGACTCTATTCTATCACTATCTACTCAGCTATCTAGCAATAACCCTATATCCACCCCCACTAAGGACCATAGTAATATACCACCTTTTACCCTCTCTCCCATACCAACCTCCATAGTCAAAAAGCTACTCTCAAAATTAAAACCTACCACTCTTGCAGCTGATGGCCTACCCACTAATTTCCTAAAACTAGCATCTGAATCTCTAGCCTACCCTGTCTCAATTCTGATTAACCGCTCCATAAAAGAGGCTTACATCCCTCATCTATGGAAGGAATCACATATTATCCCCCTACACAAAGGTGGTAACTCCTACGAGCTATCAAACTACCGCCCCATTGCTATCCTATCCCCCCTGTCCAAACTTCTGGAAAAATGTATTCATACCCAAGTGATACATTTCTTAACCTCACATAATCTCCTCTCCTCAACCCAGCATGGCTTCTGCCCAAACCACAGTACAACCACTGCTCTTCTGTCTTTCACTAACCAGGTTAACCAACTCAGAAATACCAACAACTTTGTATCTGCCATATTCTTAGATCTCTCTAAGGCATTTGACATGGTCTCACATAACCTACTACTTGACACACTAACATCATTATCCTTTGCCCCCTCTACAACTGCTTGGTTCAGAAACTATCTCTCTGATAGGAAACAATCAGTCAAATGGCAAGGAGCCCTATCACCCTTACTATCATCCACCATAGGCGTTCCACAAGGCTCAATAGGAAACAATCAGTCAAATGGCAAGGAGCCCTATCACCCTTACTATCATCCACCGTAGGTGTTCCACAAGGCTCAATAGGAAACAATCAGTCAAATGGCAAGGAGCCCTATCACCCTTACTATCATCCACCATAGGTGTTCCACAAGGCTCAATAGGAAACAATCAGTCAAATGGCAAGGAGCACTATCACCCTTACTATCATCCACCATAGGTGTTCCACAAGGCTCAATAGGAAACAATCAGTCAAATGGCAAGGAGCACTATCACCCTTACTATCATCCACCATAGGTGTTCCACAAGGCTCAATAGGAAACAATCAGTCAAATGACAAGGAACCCTATCACCCTTACTATCATCCACCATAGGCGTTCCACAAGGCTCAATAGGAGACAATCAGTCAAATGGCAAGGAGCCCTATCACCCTTACTATCATCCACCATAGGCGTTCCACAAGGCTCAATAGGAAACAATCAGTCAAATGACAAGGAGTACTATCACCTCTACTATCATCCACCATAGGCGTTCCACAAGGCTCGATACTAGGTCCATTACTATTCACTATTTTGGAACCCTATCACGCTTACTATCATCCACCATAGGCGTTCCACAAGGCTCAATACTAGGTCCATTACTATTCACTATTTTGGAACCCTATCACCTTTACTATCATCCACCATAGGTGTTCCACAAGGCTCAATACTAGGTCCATTACTATTCACTATTTTGGAACCCTATCACCTTTACTATCATCCACCATAGGTGTTCCACAAGGCTCACTACTAGGTCCATTACTATTCACTATTTTGGAACCCTATCACCCTTACTATCATCCACCATAGGCGTTCCACAAGGCTCAATACTAGGTCCATTACTATTCACTATTTTGGAACCCTATCACCCTTACTATCATCCACCATAGGTGTTCCACAAGGCTCACTACTAGGTCCATTACTATTCACTATTTTGGAACCCTATCACCCTTACTATCATCCACCATAGGCGTTCCACAAGGCTCACTACTAGGTCCATTACTATTCACTATTTTGGAACCCTATCACCCTTACTATCATCCACCATAGGCATTCCACAAGGCTCACTACTAGGTCCATTACTATTCACTATTTTGGAACCCTATCACCCTTACTATCATCCACCATAGGTGTTCCACAAGGCTCACTACTAGGTCCATTACTATTCACTATTTTGGAACCCTATCACCCTTACTATCATCCACCATAGGTGTTCCACAAGGCTCAATACTAGGTCCATTACTATTCACTATTTTGGAACCCTATCACCCTTACTATCATCCACCATAGGTGTTCCACAAGACTCAATACTAGGTCCATTACTATTCACTATTTTGGAACCCTATCACCCTTACTATCATCCACCATAGGCGTTCCACAAGGCTCACTACTAGGTCCATTACTATTCACTATTTTGGAACCCTATCACCCTTACTATCATCCACCATAGGCGTTCCACAAGGCTCAATACTAGGTCCATTACTATTCACTATTTTGGAACCCTATCACCCTTACTATCATCCACCATAGGTGTTCCACAAGGCTCAATACTAGGTCCATTACTATTCACTATTTTGGAACCCTATCACCCTTACTATCATCCACCATAGGTGTTCCACAAGGCTCAATACTAGGTCCATTACTATTCACTATTTTGGAACCCTATCACCTTTACTATCATCCACCATAGGTGTTCCACAAGGCTCACTACTAGGTCCATTACTATTCACTATTTTGGAACCCTATCACCCTTACTATCATCCACCATAGGTGTTCCACAAGGCTCAATACTAGGTCCATTACTATTCACTATTTTGGAACCCTATCACCCTTACTATCATCCACCATAGGTGTTCCACAAGGCTCAATACTAGGTCCATTACTATTCACTATTTTGGAACCCTATCACCCTTACTATCATCCACTGTAGGTGTTCCACAAGGCTCAATACTAGGTCCATTACTATTCACTATTTTGGAACCCTATCACCCTTACTATCATCCACCATAGGTGTTCCACAAGGCTCAATACTAGGTCCATTACTATTCACTATTTTGGAACCCTATCACCCTTACTATCATCCACCATAGGTGTTCCACAAGGCTCAATACTAGGTCCATTACTATTCACTATTTTGGAACCCTATCACCCTTACTATCATCCACCATAGGTGTTCCACAAGGCTCAATACTAGGTCCATTACTATTCACTATTTTGGAACCCTATCACCCTTACTATCATCCACCATAGGTGTTCCACAAGGCTCAATACTAGGTCCATTACTATTCACTATTTTGGAACCCTATCACCCTTACTATCATCCACCATAGGTGTTCCACAAGGCTCAATACTAGGTCCATTACTATTCACTATTTTGGAACCCTATCACCCTTACTATCATCCACCATAGGTGTTCCACAAGGCTCAATACTAGGTCCATTACTATTCACTATTTTGGAACCCTATCACCCTTACTATCATCCACCATAGGTGTTCCACAAGGCTCAATACTAGGTCCATTACTATTCACTATTTTGGAACCCTATCACCCTTACTATCATCCACCATAGGTGTTCCACAAGGCTCAATACTAGGTCCATTACTATTCACTATTTTGGAACCCTATCACCCTTACTATCATCCACCATAGGTGTTCCACAAGGCTCAATACTAGGTCCATTACTATTCACTATTTTGGAACCCTATCACCCTTACTATCATCCACCATAGGTGTTCCACAAGGCTCAATACTAGGTCCATTACTATTCACTATTTTGGAACCCTATCACCCTTACTATCATCCACCATAGGTGTTCCACAAGGCTCAATACTAGGTCCATTACTATTCACTATTTTGGAACCCTATCACCCTTACTATCATCCACCATAGGTGTTCCACAAGGCTCAATACTAGGTCCATTACTATTCACTATTTTGGAACCCTATCACCCTTACTATCATCCACCATAGGTGTTCCACAAGGCTCAATACTAGGTCCATTACTATTCACTATTTTGGAACCCTATCACCCTTACTATCATCCACCATAGGTGTTCCACAAGGCTCAATACTAGGTCCATTACTATTCACTATTTTGGAACCCTATCACCCTTACTATCATCCACCATAGGTGTTCCACAAGGCTCAATACTAGGTCCATTACTATTCACTATTTTGGAACCCTATCACCCTTACTATCATCCACCATAGGTGTTCCACAAGGCTCAATACTAGGTCCATTACTATTCACTATTTTGGAACCCTATCACCCTTACTATCATCCACCATAGGTGTTCCACAAGGCTCAATACTAGGTCCATTACTATTCACTATTTTGGAACCCTATCACCTTTACTATCATCCACCATAGGTGTTCCACAAGGCTCAATACTAGGTCCATTACTATTCACTATTTTGGAACCCTATCACCTTTACTATCATCCACCATAGGTGTTCCACAAGGCTCAATACTAGGTCCATTACTATTCACTATTTTGGAACCCTATCACCCTTACTATCATCCACCATAGGTGTTCCACAAGGCTCAATACTAGGTCCATTACTATTCACTATTTTGGAACCCTATCACCTTTACTATCATCCACCATAGGTGTTCCACAAGGCTCAATACTAGGTCCATTACTATTCACTATTTTGGAACCCTATCACCTTTACTATCATCCACCATAGGTGTTCCACAAGGCTCAATACTAGGTCCATTACTATTCACTATTTTGGAACCCTATCACCTTTACTATCATCCACCATAGGTGTTCCACAAGGCTCAATACTAGGTCCATTACTATTCACTATTTTGGAACCCTATCACCTTTACTATCATCCACCATAGGTGTTCCACAAGGCTCAATACTAGGTCCATTACTATTCACTATTTTGGAACCCTATCACCCTTACTATCATCCACCATAGGTGTTCCACAAGGCTCAATACTAGGTCCATTACTATTCACTATTTTGGAACCCTATCACCTTTACTATCATCCACCATAGGTGTTCCACAAGGCTCAATACTAGGTCCATTACTATTCACTATTTTGGAACCCTATCACCTTTACTATCATCCACCATAGGTGTTCCACAAGGCTCAATACTAGGTCCATTACTATTCACTATTTTGGAACCCTATCACCTTTACTATCATCCACCATAGGTGTTCCACAAGGCTCAATACTAGGTCCATTACTATTCACTATTTTGGAACCCTATCACCTTTACTATCATCCACCATAGGTGTTCCACAAGGCTCACTACTAGGTCCATTACTATTCACTATTTTGGAGCCCTATCACCTTTACTATCATCCACCATAGGCGTTCCACAAGGCTCAATACTAGGTCCATTACTATTCACTATTTTGGAACCCTATCACCTTTACTATCATCCACCATAGGTGTTCCACAAGGCTCAATACTAGGTCCATTACTATTCACTATTTTGGAACCCTATCACCCTTACTATCATCCACCATAGGTGTTCCACAAGGCTCAATACTAGGCCCATTACTATTCACTATTTTCACTAATAGACTACACACCTCCACACTGCATGCATCACTCATACAATATGCGGATGACTCCACATTAATCTGCTCAGCCCCATCCCTTACCACTCTTCAAAATCTTACCCAGGAATCCTTCAACGCCACGGAAAAATGGATTACTGATATCCAACTGATCCTTAACCCCAACAAGACAAAACTACTACTATTCACCCCAACCAAATACAAACCCACACCCCTCTTTTTCACTATCACTTCCAAAAATGGCACCACAATCTCCCCCTCCCTCCACACAAAACTCCTTGGCATTGAAATAGATAATGACCTCCACTTCGATGTCCACATCTCCCAAACTATTAAGAAAGTACATAAAAAATTAGGAACACTGTATAAACACAAACACTTCCTAACAGACCAAGCTCGAATCACCCTAGCCCAAACCCATCTTCTGTCTACACTACTGTATGCATCTCCAATCCTAACCCACATTAAGAAAACAGACATGAACAAACTAGTCATGTTACAATAAGATTGCAAAATTCACCAATAACTCTGCTTTTCATAGCCATCATTGCCTTGCGCTAAAAGAATTACAGTGGTTAGAACTTCCTCATTTAATTAGTTTCCACCAACTTGTCCTCACCTATAACATCCTAAAGAATCCCCACAAGACTCCAGCCCTGAACCAACTACTTAAACAATACTCAGCAAACCGTCCACTCCGCTCATCCAACAAAACCCTGCTGCATATAACTCAAGCCAACAACACTGCAGGAAAAGCTCTATTTGCTCATACCATAGCAAAGACATGGAATAATCTCCCCCAGAATATCTCCTCAGCTCCATCTATCTCACTGTTCAAAAGATCACTTAAATCACACCTCCTGCATTCCTGGCTCTGTCCTTGCATCACATAAATGCTTTCCTGCTCTACCCAAATACTTCCTACCCACTCTATATCCTGCTTTCTATCTCTATACTACAGTACTAACTTCTCCTCAAAACTGACATACAGGGCCTTCCTGCGCTCACGCTCAATCCTGCATCAGCAAAGTTTGTCTGGTCATGCTGTCATATGTGATATATCTGATGATTGTATTGATACAATGTAGTCCTTTCATTAGTTTTATACAAATCACTTCTTCATATTGTTTTTATATCTTGTATTATAAATAATATCTAGTATTGTGTATATTACCACCAAACATGTAGTTGTATTAGTGGAGCTTTTCTCCCCGGGACTCCGCTGTAAATGGACCTCCCTCCAGTCGGACTTTCCCAGTCAACAAATGTAAAATAAAATAAAAATAAATAAATAAAAATTGCAGTATTAGCGCTGTCTTCTCCTTTAAGGATAATCATGCATGCTTACAACACCACACCAGCGTGGAAGTAATTCTAATTTGCAGTCGCGCCAAATTTTAAGCTAGCAGTTCTGGGACCGTGAAGAGGGGGCTAACTAAGCCCATGTGGCAGCAGCTGGTAAAGGACATTGTCCAGCACACGAGAGCTCTGGAGCTGACCAGAGAGAACAAGATATGTTCCTCACCCTCATTACTTGGAATGTATGGTACGTACCTCATTCAGGGTCTTAAAAAGTTCATGTTCCTCGGTTCCACATTGAAAGGGTTTGCGACACATTCGGTGGGAATTTTTCAACTGATATCTATGTGCTAAATAAAAATGAATCATATTAATTTATCAAAAAAAATCTTATTTTATAAGTAAAACTAAAAACTTATATTATCCTATGACTTTTCTAATGGAGTTAGTAGTAAGCTGTTAGTATGTGTCTCACATTTTGCCCATTTCTTCCACATAGTGACTGCAAGTGTGTCCCTCATTTTGGAAATGGAAGGTTGAGACCTATGTATTGCTCCTTTAACTTTGATGGCTCTGTTTTTCTTTGAGAAGGCATCGACTCCCAAACATTAAACTCAAGTGTTAGTTGAAACTTGAAAACAGTGGAACTTTGGATTACACGTGCTAATAGATAATTTAGGGTCATTAGCCAGCCTTGTCTGTCATTAAATACAGGCGTAAATAAGTGTATAACCATAAATTTAGTCATTTCCAAAGTACACTTCAGCAGATATTTACGAGAACCTGCTTGGAACAAAGTGAATCAAGATTGTAGGTTTTAAAAAAGCTATGTTTGAATGCAGATATTTATGCAGGTTGTTTATTAAGTTGTATTGAAGTTAATAGCGATACGTTTAGTAAGCCTGTGGATCAGCCATGGACAGCCACTATGGATCAGCCGTGGACAGCCCCTATGGATCAGCCGTGGACAGCCCCTATGGATCAGCCATGGACAGCCCCATATTCTTATTATTTACCTGCTGCTGCTTAGTGCTAACTTGGATCTTTAGTCCCTAAACATTATTAAGTGTAGACAGAGAAAGAAGGAGCAAGTAATTTACAATTGTTTTTTTGATCTAGACATGAGCTGCCTGCAAACCACTAGCATATGTGTATAGATCAAGCCTGTCATCCCCAGATAGATCTCCTAAACACATGGCCACTATCTGAAAAATAAAATAAATTAAAAATGTGTACATAATAGCAACTGGGTTTTGTGTTGATGAAAATCAGACAACTTTTTAAGAAGTTTTTGGACAGTGTTTGAGTTTTTGGTGAGCGCATGTGTGTCTGTACATCTCTCTCTCTCTCTCTCTCTATCTGTCATTGCCTCTGTGTATATGTATATGTATACACACACACACACACACACACACACACACACACACACACACACACACACACACACACACACACACACACACACACACACACACACACACACATATAGGTTAGCAAACAAATTGCAAAAACAGGGAGTACACTGATTTCTGAGTAGATAATTACAATAAATTATGCTACAGCACTCCTGTCTTCTCCCATTCGATTCTCGGCTGGAGTGCGGGGGCTGCCTTCTGTGTGGAATCTGCATGTCCTTCCCGCTGTTGGGTGGGCGTTCGAAAGACATGCGTAAATGGGCATGCCTTCGTTGAAGATTGAACGTCGAGCTGGCACCTCAGCGTTCGTGAAAAGCTACTGCCAATCATTAGCAGACCGGAGTTCCGCTGTGGTGACCCCTAACCATGAAATAGCCGAAAGACAAACAACAACAACAACTCACTGTCTTTGCAATTTGTTTGCTAACCTCCTGCAAAATACTTTGCCAAGTATTTTGCATAAATTGTTGTCTATAGACAGCTTCTCCGTTAGCATTCACTAGAATGAAATGTTAACCCTCCCATTGTGAACCCATTATGAGTTAAATGTTATGCCCACTGATTTATGGGCATTACAAAATGATTTCCTTTGGTAGCAGTGTTGTAGCATTGAGGTCAGATTGACAGTAAATGCAGTTTCATCATTACTGGGTTGTACACTTTGCTTCATTGCTTACTGGAAAAATGTTCAAAACTACAACTTTAAAACGCACTCTAACAGGTGGTGCTTTATTATACAAGGAACTACAATCAGGAAGGTGGATTAAAGAACACATACATGCCTGCATGGCCATAAAAATGTGTTCAAAGAGACTATAATTTGAATACAGCCCAAAGGTAAACTTCATTCTCCATTGGCCAGATGCATTTTATTTGAATCTGGGTTTTAATACTGTTTTAATGAATGTGAGCTTCAATGGCACAGAAGTTTAGTGCTTGTGCTAAGTCTATTTTCATTGTGGGACTGTTTTGTTTAGAAAATGGCTATCGGTGTTTGTGCATTTTATTTTAATATCTGTAATCATTGCAGAAGTAAATAAAACAGCTGCTTACCTATTTAATGGTGAAGAAATACAAATATACCAAGAAAGGTTTACCAATTTGCCATAAGCTCAGATCAGAGTAATTTATTTAAAATAAGTGACACAGCTTTGCCTTGTGTTGTATATGAGTAGATCCAAGGATTTAAATTTTGCTTGTGACATAAATAGGCCATGTTGATGAGACACAAATGTGTCTCAGAGAGTCCCCATGCGCTGGAACAAGCTTCCCATCCATGTGAAGCAGAGTCCATCCCTAGCCCTATTTAAGCATAACTTTGACCAATAGGTGGGAAATTGGAAATCATCCCTGTTGCCACCTATCCGTTTATTTTCTGGACTATCCACAAATCAATTCAAGTCTCTAGTAGTCAGGAAAACACTATACAAAGTCCAATATTCTATTTCACAAAAGGAAACAGACTATCAGTGTTTGTTAAATTGGCTGATTTATTATGCTTTTTTACAGAAAAGCATAGTAAATCAGCTGAAAGCAGGCATCCAAAACAGAAAAAGAGGGCGCTCCCATCATCTGATGTCACAGTGATGTCACAAAAGGGGTAGGGCATGGGTGGGAGAGGGGGTGGGAATGGGTGGAGTTACAGGTGATGCAAGGGGCGTGACCTTAGTCTGGTTTTAGCCACAAAGAAATCTGGCAATCCTAATGAACCTATGAACCTATGAACCTATGGTTGAATATTTCATCCTTATCTATGCCATCCTTTTAGAAGGTATTATGAATAATTTATTTTATCAGGTTTTGCTCAACTTACACATGCCATACAGGAAGTACAAGACTGACAAATTATTTGTTGGAATAATACTGAAACTCTGGAAGATTTTATTAAATATTTAAATGGAAGTGGATTTGGTCTTAAGTTTAGAGCAGAGAGACTGTACAGCTGAGAAAGTTGCGTTTTAAAGTATTAACAAATTTATAATAATTTTGTAGTGGCTTGCAAAGGTCACATTTGAGACAGGTGAGGAAACATCCACCTTGTAGTTGCCTTGTACTGGTTAGCGTCCGCAGCCCTTAACTTGGTATAAGAACATCATTTACTCAAATTTTGATAGGGCATTACATTCATACTCTGACTGGATTAAACTTATGCTGGAAATTATTTTTGCCCGTGGTTAGAGTGAGGCCTTGGATGCAGCTCTGATGTGTGTTGAATCTTTGGCTAAGAAAGAGCTTGTGATGTAGGTAATGTGCCACTCTCAGAAGATCAGGTCTAGAAGTTCCTTAGTAACTCCAGTCTGTGTTATGGAAGAACTGGATGTGACAAGTCATAGTAGTTACTCTGTGCACTGAAAACATTTACATCAGGTTATGCTAAAGGTATTTTGGGTTTCATTCAAAAGCCTTTAAAATGTTCAAGATATACCACCCAACTAATATGTTAGTGATAGAGCACATACCACCTTACCACCTGCATAAGCACATACAGTTGTACAGACATAGACACACACACACACACACACACACACACACACACACACACACACACACACACACACACACACACACACGCACACACACACACACACACACAGAGTCCATTTTAATCTTGTTGACAACGAATGTTGTAGCAACTGTGTGAATTCTAAATCTACTGCATACAAAATATGTATGTGTTGCTAAAAAAAATTTAATTGGTTATCTCATTTCTTTTTCCAGCCTGTGAGTTTCATACAATCTGTTTTATATACATTGTCGGTAGAATTGGAAAATCATAAGAAAACTCAAAGCAGCATGTTTGAATATTTATTAAATCCTAGTTTAAGAGATGATATGAAAATCACAAATCTATGTTGTTTAAATACGTGGAAATAGAGCACATTATCAGAACCTTTCATTCTAAGAAAAGTATTTTGGAGAAAATCCTGGACAGAAGGAAGATATTTTATCTTTTGAAGACCATTACTCACTTATGGTGGCCCTTATCATTAAGAAATGTAATTCTGTGTTTTACATGCATATTTTTCTAATTGCATTTTAAGGTCTATATGCTTATTTCACTTTATCAGGTTCTTTAGTATCAGAAACAAGAGGAAGATGCCTATAGATGTCTAAATACGCAGAAATTATTTTTTTTGTTTGTTTTTAATCCCCTCTCACAGTGAGATTTCCCTACTGGCTCCCATTCACGTGTCCCACTGGCTTACTAATTTCTTCCACACTTCCAGAGACAAGAACCAGACATCCCCAGACCGGCCAAAACCATATAGACCCTTTGTGGCATAATTGTATTGTAGTACAGGCCCCCCCCGGTCAGTTTAAGAGAAGGTAGAGCGAACGTGCACTTTTAAAAACATTCTTTTCCCGAGGATGTTTCCTGCTAAAGTAGCATTTCCCACTTTATAGATGAATGTCACGTATCCTGCTCTTTCAAATACAGGTTAGTCTTAGCACCTGGCACAGAAGAGAAAAGCCTAACCCTAACCCCACTGAAGGATTGTGTTCAGTATTAAAAAATATGCACCTCCTATTCCTGTCCATTAGTTAGTATTTTATTAAACAGAGTTCATCATAAGAATGCTTGTCAAGTGCCTCATTTCTGCTCATAGTTTAGGAGTTCTCTTCCATCTTCAGGTAAGTGAGAACAATTGTGTATTTATTTCTTTAGTAAGTCAGTTTACAGTTATAGTGCTGGCATACATTTTTGGTGTTATACAAGTTGTGCCATTCGATAGACGAAGCAGTTAGAGATGCACGTTTCCTTCAGCTGTACGTAAACAGTTATACAAGTTGTGCCATTCGATAGACAAAGCAGTTAGAGACGCACATTTCCTTCAGCTGTATGTAAACAGTTATACAAGTTGTGCCATTCGATAGACAAAGCCGTTAGAGACGCACGTTTCCTTCAGCTGTACGTAAACAGTTGTAATGCTCTTGCTTCAGTCATAGTCTGAGTAGTATTTATTTATTTATTTCTCCAGAATTACTTTTACGAACTGACTTTAAAAAGCAATGTTGACTTCAATATTTTGTTATTTAGTTCAATATTTACTTCCCCGAGCTAACGTACCCAATACCCAATGAATATTCATAATGACTTCTCCATGAATTGAAGAAAAACCATACCAGAAGGCAGGAAATGTGAATACTTCAGTGGTGTATAGAAAATGTAAACTCAAATGTTCTGAGTCTGTTTATCCATGGAAAACACATTTTATTTAATCAAAGCACATAAAATTAGTGCTTTTGTTTCTACCATAAGAAACTTCTTCAGACAGTTTAAAGGACAGTTTAAAAGACAGTAGTCCATGTTTAAATACCTTCAATTAGTGATGACTTCATACAAAAAAAAAAAAACATAGACTGAGAACACTGGATTTTACATTTTTTTTTTTTTGTACACCACTAGCGTATTCATATTTCCTGCTTTCTGGTCTGTTTTTCTTCAGTTTTTGGTTTTCTGAACTTCTTCACGAATATGCTGTAATATTTGTACCCATGTTGGGTGGTGGGCGGGCCTTGCTACTGCGCATTCCAGGGGGGTTATTAGGATATAATTATGCTCCCTTCATTCCTATCAAGGATCCTTACCAGCCCCACTCTTTCCCTTAGAATGCAAAAGCCAGTTGTGACGGACTGAGCTAGGTGTTGGTCTTGTAGTAGCCCTGGCCTAACCCTCTTCACGTAGGTGGCTTGTGTACCTCTGTGATAGCTGTCCAGTTGGTGAAAGATATGTGGTTCACTCATCTCTTGAGAGTTTCAGTCTGTCTTGCCTGTTCCATGAGTGATCACCCACCAACTAGCAGATGTTGCAAATGTTGGTATTGAGGTAGGTCTAGTTACTTTCCACCCCCAGGATGGGCAAGCAGGCAATGGTCGCTCAAACCCATCATCTCTGCCTGACCTGTCCAACACACATACAGCTAATGAACCCAAGTCACCTGGGCTGCAGTCAGAGCTTTATCCTTCTATCCAATGGGCTGAGGTGACTGATAATTTATTGCTGAAATTGACACAATTAAAATAACAAGTAATGCTGGTTTTACTGTTACAATGGAGTGCCTTCATTCAAAATATCGTCCACTCTCAGCCCGACATAAGTATATGTTTGTATATGGAATATGTGGGGATCTGCAGGGTGATATATGAAATATTTTGTACTGTAGGTTTAGTCACTAAATTTCATAATCAGCAGTGAAACCGTAAGTCATTACTTGAGTTCCCTAATTCTGCAGTACAAGATATCGCTTGCAGAATAGATCCTGACATAGTCCATAATTCTGTTCTTTCTATATTTTTAATGTTATGTTGTTTGCCATTGTCTTCAAGGCACTGCATTAACTGCCACAGCTTCTATGGAAAATGGCTCTAGAAAGTATGTTCTTACAACCAGGGTGTCTTGTGAGGGTTTTTCTATTGCACTTTCTCCAGTTTTTATTTTCTTTTTTATTGTTTTGATGTATCTTAATAGCTTAGTGAAGGTTACTTTGATTTGTTAACTTGTAGACTAAACCAACAAAATAAGATTGAATGTGAAAATGGTAACTCCAACCTGAAGCAAAAAGAAGAAAAAACAGTAAAGGCACAGGAGGAACACAAAGGAATTACTGTAAAAAGCTTTTTATTAACCATTTTGGTCACAAGACTTCTTCAGAATTATTTTACCCCCCTCAAGACTTCTTCAGAATTATTTAACCCCCCCCAAAAAAAATACAATCTTTGAGAAAAGCAAGCTTTACTTCAGAAGTGGTATCATCAAAAATCATCAAACAAGGAGTTACTGCCAGACTTCTACAATAAAAATATTTTGTTATTTGTTCAACAAAGAAAATCCAGCTATGAATCATTGTCTGTCTATATATTAGGGTCTGGGAATGTCTCCGATGTGGATTACGACTAAAAATGCCCTGTTTATTCAAAACAGCAATGCCAATTAGCATGAAATCAGAGGCAAGCAAAGAGGGAGAAAATATTTTGATATGTTTGACTAGGCAAAGTTTATTATACAAAAATCTCTCCATTTTTTTAATTTCTCCAAGTCTTTTGAGTTTTGACTACCATGATGGGAGTGAACCTCATTCCTAAGTCAAAGTATGATTAAAATTCATGAAATTAGTATTGTTTCATTCTTTGATGTCAGCCAGTAGTGCTCTTCGCAACACCCGCAATGTGCCCACTAATGACTCCTTCTGCAGTTCATATGCAGTTACATGGTTACCATTATATATATGTATAGGGCATTTACAAGCCTAGCCCATAGCCTTGTGTCTAGTTCTGGGTACCTTTAGTATGAGGAAGGATACCCATTATTTTGCTGTGCCTCTGTCGAAAGCAGTACCACTGAGGTAATCCTAGGGGTATATCTGCATGCCCTCTCCCAATCCTCTGTGTTCCTGAGACATCTCCAGCGGGGTGCTCTGCCTCACAATCAGTGATTTATTCCACCAGCATACGGATAGAGTCTTTTATTGATCCAGCATCCAGCATGTTTATGTGTGTTTAATAGTTTGTGGTTTAAGCTCCGCTCCCTGGGTGTGTCCTGATTTTAGTATTTTTGTGTTGCAGTCTATTATCATTGTCTGGGTTTGACATCTAGATGTAGTTTGGCAAAGGTCACCTCTGAATCTGGTGTTTCACTGAATAGAGCTGAGTTCTTTCAGCAGGCAGCATAGGACAGATGTTTGAGACCCTAGAGCCTTTGGTGAGGTACTTTTGTGGCCTCTCCAGCTGCTGCAAGTGTCGGTTCAGGGCTTCATATGGGGGCATTTCATTGGTCTCTCCAGTGGGTGAGATAGTGAGGAGTAGGACAACTATGACCTCCCTTGATCTAGATGAGAATCCCTTCATGATATAAGGTGATCAAGACTATGACTTCTTCTAACTTAGCTTGATACATGTCACTACAGAATACTACTTGGGTGTTTCTAGGTCCCCAGGTCCCTCTTCTCATGGGTCTGGATGTCCAGGATACTTTCAGCACTAGCTAGTAGGGTACCTTGTTTTTCCCTAAGTGGTTTTTTTTTTTATTTTTTTTTAGGGCCATTGGAATGGTCCGCCAGTTTGGAGACTCTTTTTCTGCCCTTCTTCTGAAGGATATCTGTCTATGTGTATTTTTTCTCTTGGGAGCTAGTTTGCAGTCATCTGCAAACTTTGTCAGCCATGTGTTCCTGTGTTACTGTTTTGTAGAAAAAAAGATGCTAAACAAAAGTGGCCTGAGGACTGAGGTACACCACTTCACTAGCCCTGTGGTAAGAGTGTCTGGACATGCTGAGCCTGACTCTGACCCTGTGGGTTCTGTCACAGTTGCAACCCATCACCTCTTTTGATGGTTGTGGGTTAATTTAAGCTGATGATTTTTTTTCAATGACCCCAGTGGGGTATTGTAAAGGGGCTCTTAGCCAGATCGAGGTAGGCTGTATGGACCTTTCCTCATCAATGGCTTTGGTGACTGTTTGAAAAAAAAAACCAAGTTTAGAAGTTTGCATGATCTGCCCTTTGACAAAAGCCAAACTGATGGATCCAAAGTCTGCAAAATTCTATGTCTTTATTTGATATAGTCATTATGATCCTCTCCATGGCTTTGCAGCAGATAAGGCTTAATAAGCTAATTTCAGGGTGGGGTAGGGTCGGGTGAGGCACCCGCCTTTGTGAAGTGGTTGCAGTCAGCAGGGCGCCACTCCCTAGGCACGTGTATGATTAGGCAGCTCGCCCAACTAACAGCTGTTAATAGCTGTGGAGTTCTGCTGGAGTTTTGGGAGCACACAGCCACGGGACACCCCAGTCCCATGTTTGTGCTGCTTTTTTGTTGAGAGAGCAGCAGTTCTCACTTGGGATGGAGATGATGTCAGTTGGTATAGATGGTATCTCTTTCTCTCTTGGGGGGGGGGGAGTTTGCACTGAACCTGTCAGCCAGTATGTTGGCAAGCAATGTAGGAAGGATAAATGTCACATCATTTTTGAACTAGTTCTGAGCATATCTGGGAGTTTCTCCCCAGGTCTTTCTATAGCTAAAGGCCCCATTTTTGTCTTTGAGTCTTTCTTTATTTTTTCTTTTCAAATTTTTTTGCTTTGGATGATTTTTTGAGAGAGGTTTAGTTTTACTTATAGTTTTCAGGGGTGTCTTACTTTTTGGATTTTTTTGCTCTATCTTGTAGTAGCTTCCTCCTTTTGTTGTAGAGTTTGTTTATGGCTGGGGTCCACCAGACTTATTATATAGTTACATTGGTACCATATTTAAATATGATTGGAAATTATTTTTTAGGAGACCTGTTGCTCCTTCTACTATTGAAACTGTCTGTTATCTTTCTTCCACATGGCTCTCGTTTCTGCCTGCAGATCCTGATATTTTATGACTTTGTGTCTCTCTGTATGCAGAACACTGTAGTCACTGGGTATGGCAGTTTCAATGATCAATGCTACTCTTGTCTTATTTTCTTGCATCTGTCTTTTGAGCTGTTGGTAACAGGTGATCCCATGTGACGTAACTTCTTCATTTTCTATGATGCTTTGTGGTTCATGTTTCCAGTGTTTTTTGTCCACTTCAATACCATAATGTTTGCACAATCCCCAGTGCAACAGCCTCACCACATTATTATGCCTTTCAGTATAAAGTTCTTCTGCCATTAGTATGTCACAACCAGAAACAAGATGTGCAACTGTTTCCAATTCGGTTTTACAAAACCTACATTTGTCTGTTTCTCCCACATGTTCAATGGACTTTATAAATCAGCGCATATGCAGCCCACTATCTTGTGCCACCAATATTAACCTTTCATCTCTTGGTTTAAATTCGTCTCTCCTTAACCATTCCTGTGTTCATTCCTGATCAACATGAGGTTCTTCCAGAAGTTTCTGTACTTGCAACTATATTTATGCCACATTTCTTGCCTTCTCATTTGATCCTTCACCTTATATTTTTTCTTTTGTTTTTTGGCACATTCAGTTGCTGCCTGATTTTTATCTACTTCTGGTTTGATTTCTATTCCTGTTTGACGTCGATATGCTTCTGCTAGATTAAGCAGAGAAGTCATCTTAGATTTATTCTCCTCATGTTTCAAAACTTTCACTACATTTTGTCTTGTGAGGTCAGCAGATATGTGTGGAGTCCCACAATTGCAGATCTATACATGTAATCAATTTCAAGGAGGCCCATCCCTCCTTCAGAAGGTACAGTTGTGTACACCTACCATAAATGTAGATGTTCGAGTGTATTCACTGTTGCAGTCATCACATTTGGGTTATCCCTGCCAGGGTAGCCCTCAGTCAGCCCAAATACCAGAGGCTTAGTATTTCTGCATCAGTTACTGTTGCTCCAGGACTGACGTCAGGTCGTCAGTGGTATAAAATCAGGCAGCTGACACCATTACATCAGTTTTTCTTGCCCTAACTGTCAGGAACCCCCAGTAGAGAGCTAGGTTATGGTGGAAGAACACCACCAGTAAAAAGTAAATACCAAAAAGTCCTTGTAATTAGAGAGAGAGAGAGAGAGAGAGAGAGAGAGAGAGCAAGGAGGATGGAGGGAGGGTAACCAGGACTGCAACGGTGAATACACTCGAACATCTACATTTATGGTAAGTATACACAACTGCACTATGTTCTTCGTGTTTCACTGCTGTAGTCATCACATTTGAGTTGATTCCCAAAGCTGAAGAAAAGGATGGAGGCAATCAAGAAGACTCGGGGCTGGCTAGGATGCCCTGCAAGACTGCGGTGGCAAAGCCTGCCCTGGATTTGGAGAAGATAGGCAAGTGATAATGCTTGTTGAGGGTATGAGCAGATGTCCATGTTTCAGCCTCCAGGATGTCCCTGGTGGGGACCCCTCTGATGAAAGCTGCAGAGGTGGCAGTTGCTCTGGTAGAATGTGTCCTGACCCCCTTGGGGGGGGGGGTTCCCATGCTGTTTGTAGCAGAAATGAATGCAGTGTGCTAACCATTTGGAAATTGTTTGTTTGGATATGGCCTTGCCATCTGCTCCTGCAGTGAAGCTGATTAGCAATTGATCAGTTTTTCTAAAAGATTTAGTCCTGTCTAGGTAGAATCTGAGCTGTCTGTGCACATCTAGAGAGTGCAGAATCCTTCCCCCCTTGTTTTGTGGGTTCAGGAAAAAGGTGGGCAAATGAATGGATTGGTTGAGAGCCACACTGGACACCACTTTTGGCATGAATTATGGGTTAGTCCTGAGGAAGACCCTGTCAGCATGGAAAATGATGAAGGGCTCTACAACCATAAGTGCTTGTAGCTCTGATACTCTTCTGGCTGAAGTGATGGTCAGCAGCAAGGCTGTTTTCCAAGAGAAATGTTAACTCTGCTGAAGCTGCAGGTTCAAAGGGGGGCAGGGTGAGCTTTTCCAACACAAAGTTTAGGTCGTAAGCTGGGGTAGGTGCTCTTCTAGGTGGCCTCAGGTTGTTAGCCCCTCTTAGGAACTGTTTGATGAGAGGGTGTGAGAAAAGAGGTGACTCTGTGTTGAAATGAGCAGAGACAGCCGAGGCATGAATTGTAATAGAGGAGAAGGATAGACCACTGTGTAGTAGGTCAGCTAGGTAATCCAGGATGAGAGGTAGGGAGGGCTGTGCCATACCGGCTCCCACCGCTGTGTAGTAGGTCAGCTAGGTAATCCAGGATGAGAGGAAAGTAGGACTGTGCTGTTCCAGCTCCCTTAGCCTGGATCCAGCAGCAAAACCTTCTCTACTTGTCAGCATAAGACTTTCTAGTACTGGGGCGTCTGGACTCACGTATAACATCTAGAAATTGTTTGCTTAGACTGGCAGCTTGAGTAGAGGTCAGGAAATAAGCCAGGCTGCCAAATTGAGGGTCTGCAATTGGGGAATGCAGAAAATCTCCATTCCTCTCGGTCAGGAGTGTTGGAATCTGAGGTAGGTGCCATGGTGGCAGGGGTGACAGGCTGTGCAGCAGTGGGTACCAGTGCTGGTATGGCCATTCTAGGGCGATCAGGATTGTCCTCAGTTTTTCCTCCCTTATTTTGAGCAGTACCCTTGAAATGAGTGGTAGAGGGGGAAATGCATAGACTAAGAAGTTTACCCACTGGAAGGATAAAGCATCCACTTTCCAGGCCTTGCTGTGAGGTTCCCTGGTGCAGAATTTGCTGATCTGAGGATTGGAGTGGGAGGCAAAGAGGTCGACCCTTGGGGTGCCCCATTTCTGGTTACAAGGGTGAAGATTCTTGGGTCTAGCTGGCACTTGAGTGGGTCCAGCAGATTTCTGATTAAGTTGTCTGCCAGAGAGTTTAGAGAGCCTGGCAGGAATTGTGCTAGCAGGTGTAATTGCATGGCTAAGGCCGTGTGCCAAAGGGTCATGCCAAGCCTACAGAGAGGATAAGAGTGAGTCCCTCCCTGCTTGTTGATATACCACATCACTGTGGTGTTGTCCATCTTGATCAGTAGAGACCCCTGAGGAGAATAGGGGTCTGAAAGCTGTCAGGGCATGCTGAATAGCTCACATCTCTTTTTTGGTTGATGTGCAGATGTGTTTGATTTGGGCTCCATTGGCCATGAATGCGGCTGCCATCCAGGTGTGCACCCCAGGTATAGTCTGATGCATCTGTGGTGAGGGTCTGGGCAGTGTGGGGTTGTGAGAAGGGAAGTCCCTTGTTGTGGTAGTATGCTGCTGCCCACCAAAGAAAATCTTTCCTTAGACAAGGTATCATTGGTATAAGAGTTTCCAGGTCCTGAGAGTGCTGACACCAAAGGCTTTTTAGGTACCATTGTAGTTTCCTCATATGCAGTCTGGCATATGGAATGAGTAGAATGCAGGAGGCCATGAACCCCAGAGCTTGCAGGATTTTCCTTGTGGATAACTGGGTTCTCGTGGTGAGTTGAGAGAAGTAGGCTGTCAGGTAGGCTTGTTTTTCCGGAGTAAGGAATGCCATCTGGGATGCTGTGTCCAGGCTTGTTCCCAGGAATACAATTTTTTGTGTGGGAACTAGTTCGGATTTCTTTTCATTGATAGTATAACCTCAGGGAGGTCAGTAGGTCTTTTACAAAGGTCAGGTGCTTTAGCAGCTTTTCCTGACTGTCTGCCTGAATCAGGCAGTCATCTACGTATGGGTAAATTTGAATATTTCTTTGTCTGCAAAAAGCAATGACGAGAGCCAGACATTTTGTGAAAACTCTGGGAGCAGTGGATAAGCCAAAGGGAAGCACAGAAAACTGAAAGTGCAGTGATCCTGCCCTGAAACATAGATATTTCCTGCATGATTCCCTGATTGGGATGTGTAGGTAGGCCTCTTTTAGGTCAAGGGTGGCTAGTTGTGAGGGTGGCCTATTAGTTAAGGTGTTTGTCTTACAAACACAAGGTGCAGGGCTTGAGTCTCACAAGAGGTAATTGGCTAGGCTTATAATGGCTCGCAAGGGCAGTTAGCTTAGTACTAACTTATGAACCAAGCATCCTTGGAAAGCATAGGTAGAAGCTGCTGGAAAGTGAACATTTTGAATTTTGGTATCACCAGAAAGGTGTTTAGAATGGATAGATCGAGGATGGAGTGCCATGTGCACTCTTTTCTGGGTACCAGAAAGAGTCTGGAGTAGAAATCTTGGCCTATCTGTTCTGCAGGAACATTCTCTATAGCCCTCATAGAGAGCAGGGAAAGTATTTGCTTTTTGGCCTCTGCCCAATGGTTTGGGGGAAGATCTGGAAACCCTTTTCGGGTTGGCACAGTATGGAAATAAAATTTGTATCCCTGGGACACTATGTTGAGGACCCAGTGGTCATTGGTATTGGTGGCCCAGTTGCTTGTGTGGAAGGATAGTTTCCCTCCTAGGAGCAAGAGCAGGTGGGCAGAGGGAGGGGATGGAAGTGTAAAGTCACTGTGAGTTCTTACCATATGGGGGTGGCTTTGCACTCCCTGGTTTTGAAGAGGAGGAACTCCATTTCTTAGATCTCTGCATTCCCTGGGTTTGTTGTCTGGGGGGTCTGCTTCCCCTGGGTCTGAGATGAGCGGACTTGGAGGAGGCAGGAAAGGACCAGTGCTTGGAGGGCAATGCCTACTGAACCTCGGTGGCTAGACCTGTAAGAAGTCTTTAACTGTCTGCATAGATTTAGCTTTTTCTTCCATCTTTTTTAAGACCTCTTCTGCCTTGGTGCCAAATAAGTTGTCTTTGTGCAAGGGTGCCTCCAATAATTTGGATTTGACATGGTCTGGCAAGGGCTTTTCCTTAAGCCAAGCATGCCTTCTAATGACAGAACCAGTGACTGCTGCCCTGCAAGATGCTTCTAGGGCATCAAAACCACAGTGTAAGGTGTGCTTAATTACTTGACTTGCAGAATGCATTAGCTCTTGTAACTCTTTATTTTCTGCACAAGCAGGGAAAGAAGATATTTTTTTTGTTTGAGGAGTTCCATGGTATGTTGCTGATATTTCAGCATATGAAACTGAAAATTTAATGCCCTATTAGCAAGATTAGCAGAGGTATATACTTTTTTACCTCATCTGTCTAAAGCTCGGGAATCCCTATCTGAGGGGGTGGGATTCTTAGCTGAAGTTGCTTTGATTCCTTTAGGTCCTTGAGAGATGACCTTGGGGTCAGCAGTAGGGTTTTTGAAAAGACATTTGTGAGAGTCAGGGACTCTATAGTACCTGTCAGGTTTCCTGAGAGTAGGAGGGAGGGTGTCAGGGGTCAGACTGGATTCCATAAAACCATCATCCACAACATCCAGGACAGGAGGGATGGCCAGAGGTCTGTGCGGTGGAAGAGCTAAGAATTCCTTGAGTCTCTTTTTTGACTGAGGATAGTCCTGACATTCCCATTGGAAATGCTCCCTTAAAGTATGTAGGGTTTCCCCAAAGGAAAAGTCCTCAGGTGGAGAGGCTGAAGGGGTGGATTCCTCTGCATTAGAATCCTCATAAACAAGAGAGGGGTTGCATATCTTCATAGTCAGATGCATCAGAGTCATCAGACTCCTGTTCAGATAAACCACTGGGGACAAGTCTATTTTTCTTTTGGAAGAGGTAACCTGGCTTCCCCTGATAAGCATTATAAGGTCTTCCTCCATTTTAAGCATTTGAGACTAAGGCAAGGAAGCAGGTGCCTGAGCTTGGGTCATCATTTTTTTGGGTGTGGTTCATATCCTGGGCCTCAGAAACTTGGTAGTTTTTGAAAGAAATAAAGACACGAAAGAAGTTGTTGGTCTGTGTTGAGTATCAGTAGTGCAAAGTACTTCCCCCATAAGCAATTGCCTGCTCAGTGGCTCCGGACCCATCCAAGGTAAAGGCATCCACAGGATTCTTAGTCGAAGAAGAGTCTCGCAGCATACCAGACCCTGAAAGAGTCTCAGTAGCAGCTTGTGACTCCACAGAAGCGTGCATCAGGAGCTGCGAAAGTGTCTCACTGAGGACCGGAGAACTGATGACTAGCTTAACGGAAACGTTGTCGGCAGTTTTGGACCTGTGCGGTCTGTCTCTGTTTTTATCCTTACATTTTTTGGAAGATCTGTTGTTGGATGGCTTACCAAAGCCATATCAGAATTCGAGAACTGAGAGCGAAAATATCTAGCTACAATAAGGGCCCGATGACGCATAGTTCTGGTATTAAACAAAGCACAAAAGCGACAGTGGGGGATGTCGTGGGCTGGGCCTAAACAAGTGATGCAGTAAGAATGAAAGTCTCGGTGTGGTATTTCTAAGACAATTGCTAACTTTTTCTGACATCGGTTAGAGCAAGAAAACAGGATCCCCAACGGGTTACTTAGCTTTAGAAGACTTCAACTTCAATTTGGAAATGAAAAATTCAGGTAGCAGCCAACCGGCACTTGTGCGAACTGCTTCCGCTTCGGGCTCCTTGGCAAGAAAGACTGATGTAATGGTGTCAGCTGCCTGATTTTATACCACTGACAACCTGATGTCAGTACTGGAGCAACAGCAACCAACACAGAAATACTAAGCCTCTGGTATTCAGGCTGACTGAGGGCTACCCTGCCAGGGATAACCCAAATGTGATGACTGCAACAGTGAAACATGAAGAACATCGAGGAGTATATAATCTTGGTATGCACTGATTTTTATAAATCATTTGGTGAGCATGAAGCATCCTTCTTGTTTTCCTATCTAATCTATCAGTCAATCACTCCAATACTGTAAGTTTGGACAGGAAGAGCAAATTGGTTTATAGCCTGGATTTTGTTCATAGATGTCAGTGCTGTTTTCAGGATTAAAGTCTTTTGAAGTATTCCCTCCTAAGTTCTATTCACATTTGTTCATGTTTTATTGTTAATCCTTTATCATTTACCAAATATTTATATACTCCTTCTTGCTCAAGTTCTTTTATATCACATTCTTGTCCCAAACTGATGTTTTCTTGGTGCTGCAGTTTTCCTGCTTTAATGGTTGCTTTTGCACATTTATCAACACCAAATGACATTCATATCATCTGAAAAAGTTTTGACAACTTGCAGTTGTACTTTCAGTTCCTCATCTGATGGGCTATACAGTTTTAAATCATCGACAAAGAGAAGATGAGAAGTCTTTATATTTTGTTGTTTTCTAGGAGACAGATTATAGCCATGGCCTAAGCTGTTAAGTAAACAGCTTAATGGATTAAGGGCAAGGCAGAATAGTAACAGTGACAGAGAGTCAACCTGGAATATCCCCCTTTGAATTTTTATCTTTGCGGACAACAATTTGTCCTTTATCATGGCTTAATTGCAAAGTGGTCTGCCACTGTATCATGGTCACTGTAATGTAGTCGATCAGTGTGGGGTGTATCTTATACATTTTAAGCACTCTTTTATCCATGAATGAGGGATACTATCAAATGCTTTTTTGCAGTCAATCCATGCTACATTTAGATTCTCCCCCTTTATACATTCTCCACTATGACTTTATTTAACAACAAATGATCCTTTGTTCCTTATGACTTTCTTTTATTGCCCATTTGTTCTACTGCCTTAATTGAGTTTTCTTCTAAATGATTATAAACTCTGTCAGCATAAATTCACGTGTATAGTTTACATGTTGTCAGAAGGCAAGTTATTGGGCTATAGTTTTTAGGGTAGCTTGCAGGTTCACTCTTAAGTAGGAGCATTGTTTTTCCTGTTGTTAGCCAGGTTGGTGTCTGTTCTGGGTGCACATATAAATAGTTCTTACGCATGGCTAAATCTTCGTGCAAAGATGTTAATACTTTTAACCAGAAGTTAGGTACTGCATCTGGGCCTGGGGTTTTCCAATTACAGGCTTTTCTTAACTTTGTTTCAATCTCTCTGGGTGTTACTTCATCCCATTTCATATCCTGTACCTTTAAACTTCTTATTCTTTCTTTTACTTCTTCTATCCATTTAGCATCTTTGTTATGTTCCACAGGATCTTCATAAGTAGTTCTCTTAAATGTATCTACTTCTTCTTTTTTTGACAGTCTTTCAATTCGTTTTACCTTATTTCCCATTTCTCTATAAAACCTTTTTTGGTCCTCAATAAATTGCTTATTTTGTACTTTTCCTTTATATTTATCTGTGTATCTTCTAAATTTTTCCACCTGTGCGGATATTTCTAGTTTGTTATTTGCGATAGTGCATAATAAATCCGGGTCTGTTCTAATACTTCACATTGCTTTTATCACATCTATCTTTCTTAGTATTTTTGTTGCTCTGCTCCCTCTTCTATACTCTTCTAACAGTGACACTTCTTGTCTTAATTGCTTTATAGTTTTCTCTGTTCAGTACTTCCATGGTGGTATTCGATTTCTCCCCTTCCTTTCCCTCACTACCCCGTGTTTTTGTGGTAGGACTTTATCAGTTATTAGTTTAGCTGCACAGTAGTATATCCTATCTACTTCTGTTATATTGAATGGACAGTCCTAATTACTGCATTCATTTGTTTTATCAGACTTCTTACTTTTTCAGTTTTATTGATCTTCTGAAGTCTATTCTCTCATTGATCTTAATATATCTATCAATGTCTATTAAATCAAGCAACTCTTCTCTTAACTCCTTTTCTTCCAAACCGAGGGCAAATCCCTTGTTTTCCACTTCCTGCAGGTATTTTATAGAAAGTTCTATATCATCTTCCTGTGGCACATTCTCTTTTCAATTTCATCCCGTGTCATCTATTGTTCTGTCATATGGGAACTCACCGGCCTATCACTCCTCAACATTGACTGCATCAGAGTTTCCACAGTTTCCTGTTCCTTCCCTTCAGTCTAGCTTCAGGTGAACATTTATACTGGTTTCCTGTGGAGGGCTCCAAATTGCCTTTGTATGGCACCTGACCAATTTCTTCCTGTTCCACTGACTTTCCCTTCATTTGGATATCCATTGCTCTGTCCTGTTGAGGTGCTTTCTGAATTAGATTTTCTACACTGAATCCTTCACTTTGCAGGTACTCCATGACCTCAGTTTCTATTTCTTTAACTTCTCCGTTACTAATCTCCTTTTCTACTTTTCCTCTTTGTCTTCTTATTTTTTTGTATTGTAAAGTTTTCCATGTCCGGATTCCTTTGAATGTCTTTCTCTTCAAATATCTTTGGTGCTGCTCTTTTTGTATTGGTTAGTTTGCTTTCTCCTTTGCATACATATTACACCATGTTAAATTTCTTTTACTTTCCCATGTCCATATTTATTTTTTATATTTTTCAAATATCTCTCGGTTTTGTTGTTTATATTTTCGCACTTCCTCAGATGCTTCTTTTTCCAAACAGATCAAGGTTTCTTGATCTATGTACTGTTTTTCACAAATCTGTTGTATTAATGAACACAAATTTTTATTTGAAGCTTCTGACAGTTTTTCTTGTGGAAATATTTTTCTTTCCTCTAGTTTCTCTCTTAATCATTTTGTATATCTTGTGTCTGGAATTTCTGGGCTTTTTGCATAACAGTAACAATACATAATTTCTTTCTTATCTTCAATAGTCCACTTTATCATCTTTATGGCTCTTCTTTGGCCTATCAGTTTTTGTGATTTTTGTGGACTGCTACTTCCTTCTACAACAGGAGGTCCATCCTCCCCCTGGGCCTGGCCTGGCCCCATTGTAGGAATGTTTCTGTATTTTGAAGATTCTACACTGTCATCTTTTCCAGTCCTGGCACCAGTGTGCCTACCAGGTTTGGGCACTTTTTTATCCTGGATCTTGTGCATCCAGCTATCTTTTTTAGTTTTTGACTTACTTCTGTCCATTATATATGCTATATAAATACAGTCTATATATTAGTGCCGCCTTGGTGAGATTTTGTGAAAACAGGGTCCACCTCATGAAGGTCCTCACCAAGACTTGAGGACGAATTCAGTTTTAGCACTACGACTCTCCTTTGCTTGCTGACTTTTCATCTCTCCATTTGGACCCCAAGAGTGATGCCTCTGCTTAGACCTCAGATTATAATTATCAATTTAGTTTATTGGTAGAGGAATTGTGGCTGCAATTGATGATGGATTTATAGGAGTAAGGGATATACTTGAACATGGGTACACATACAATTATAGAAAAAAAAACTTTTTACTCAGCCTGTTCTTCTTTCACTTCTTACCAAAAGCTCTCTTCTCTACATGTATATCTATATTCCTTGCACTGTCTCATGTTTGTCCCCTTATTAACTCATGGTTTGGTAATTAGGACACTTGAGTGACCAGTGTTCACTTTTATTACATAAACTGATAAACCTTAATAAACATGGATGAAAGTTTTTAAAAAGTAATCAATAACTTTTAGGCATAACAATGGACAAGAGAAACACCTTCTAGAGTTTCATCATTTATGCCATTAGGTCACACCAGTTAAAGGCAGTTTAGGAAAAATGATCATTATCCCTGATCTACAACATTCTGCTGCTGTAAGACTGCCCCCTGGCTGACCCCTTCGCTCACTCATTTCACAACTCATCCTAAATCCACTTACCTTCACCCTTTCACAACAATGATTTCAGTGTTTCTCTGTGGACCTTTCGTTCTGAGACTAGTTATGCAACACCCTCTGTCAGTGCATGTTGACTTTTTCCGCTTTCCAACAATTTAGAGTTAACCTAAATTGTTAGCCTGCTCTGGCTACCTCTAACTGTGTCAGGTGACATTAGTTTTGCATGCTTTAAGATTATGATACTTATCTTTGTAAATATTAGATATTTATTTATAGTCTTGCACTGTGCACCCATCAGGCCTAGCCTTTACTAACAATCCCATGTTGCCATGTATGCACTAGCCTTTACTGACAGCCCCATGCTGCTGTATATGTATTAGGCCTTTACTGACAGTCCCATGACATTGTGCATGTGTCAGTCCTTTACTGACAGTCCCATGACATTGTACATGTATCAGACCTTTACTGACTGTCCCATGACACTGTACATGTGTCAGGCCTTTACTGACAATCCCATGACATTGTACATTTTATCAGACCTTTGCCGACAGTCCCATGACATTGTACATGTTATCAGACCTTTACCGACAGTCCCATGGCATTGTACATATGTCAGGCCTTTAATGACAGTCCCAATAAATTATACACAGATCAGGCCTTTACGGATAGTCCCATAAAACAGTTTGCAGGGAGGTTAGAGAGTCATACATTTGTCATTTGTCAATCTTCTGATATACTGGCCTTAATAAAGATTGAATGGTAGAACCCATGTTGAAAATTTCTACACACAGAGACACACACACACACACACACACACACACACACACACACACACACACACACACACACACACACACATGCATCTACACATGGACACACACACACACACACACACACACACACACACACACACACACACACACACACACACACACACACACACACACACACACATATATATATATATAGATGAACCCTTTTATCAGGCCTTTGTTTGCATTCTGTTATGCTGTACCGGTATCAGGCCTTTACTGGTAGTGCCATAGTACTGCATACGCATTAAGCCTTTAGTTATGGTCAGACAATAGTCCAGGCATATTTAATACACAACCGTTATCAACAGTTAAGACAGGCACTGGGTGGCAGCAAAGAGTTACCAAATAGCTGGGTAACTACAGCAGAGCTAGTAAGGGAGATGGCTAGAAAGGTGCTTGGTATGACATCTGGACAGAGAAAGGAGGACAAGGAGACATGGCGGTGGAATGAAGAAGTACATGAGACCATACAGAGAAAGAGGTTGGCAAAGAAGAAGTGGGATTGTCAGAGAGATGAAGAAAGTAGACAGGAGTATTTGCTGCCCCTATAGTGCCTTTTTTAGGCAAGGTTCAAATAACAAATTCACCACCATAACAGGAACAGGCAAGCAAAAACTGAGGGTAATGCTACTCAATGCTAGAAGTCTAAATCTCAAAATTCACTCACTGGAGGCACTCCTTAGAATGGAGAATATCGATATATGTGCAGTGACTGAGACCTGGTTTTAGGCTCCAGAGAGCACCCCTGCACAACCAGACTATAACTCATACCACACTTTTTGGTCATGTAATCTTGACCAAAACACCAAAGACGGAGGTGTGTCCATATTCATTAAGGATATCCACACCTCCAGGCTAGTTGCTCAGCATAATGCATCTGAGGTTATCCAAGTGCAATTAACTCTGGGCAAAACTGCAATCTAAAATTGTAGCTTGCTACAGATCCCCCACCATGCCCCAGGATTCCCACACCTCTTTTCTTGATGTACTGGAAAATATTAGGGGTCAACTAAACACCCTAATAATGGGCGACTTCAACTACCCCACCATTAACTGGGAAAACTACTCATGTACCAACTCCTTAGCTCAACGCTTTCTGGAATTCATAAACTCCAATGCCCTGGATCAACTTATCCACACCCCCACCAGGGACAACAATATCCTAGACCTAGTCATTACCAACATGAGTGACCGGTGTTCCACACTTGAAGTCAACTCCTCGTTGGTCCGATCCAGCCATAAGCTAATTACCCTTGATGTCAACATCCCACCCCCACCCCCACCCCCATTAAGGAAACCAGAGTAAAACATTTCTCCAAGCCAACTTCATGCTTCTTAAGACAGAAGTGCTGAACTTCATGACACCCATGCAGAAGGACAATACAGTTACAACTGCTGAATCCTACACAAATGCACTCTATAAGCACTTACACGAGTGCATGGATTGTGCTATTCCAAACAGAACCAATATGCTATCCTCCAAAAAAAGGAAGCCAATCTGGTGGTTCCCTGCCATAAACAAACTGTACAACAGAAGGAAGAAACTGTTGCAAAAGAGAGTAAAATCTCATGAGTGGAGGAGCTCCCTTGTCAGCCTCATTAAGAAGCTGAGATCCCTTATAAGATCCTCCAAAGCTAGCTACGAAAACAAAATTGCCACTAATTCCAAGGACAACCACAATGCATTCTATAGCTATGTCAAGAATCTCAATGGCAACACCCAGATCTGCTCTGAGTTACAGCACAAAGGCAAGAAAATTACAGAACCAACTGATACTGCCAACATCCTGGCAGATAGGTTTAGTGCTAACTTTACCCCCCTCTCACCCCCTAAAGGGCCCATATCTATACAGGAAGAATACAGAGTCCCTGTACTCACAACTATGCAGGAAAAAGCTGCACTCTCTAAAGCCAAAAACATAGCATCCATGGGACTGGACAACATCCTAGGCTGCGTTTTACATGAACTTCAGAACGAACTGGCTTCCCACTTAAGCACCATGTTCAATAATAGCCTCGTATCATGCTTTGTGCCCACTGAATGCCGCACAGCAACAGTTATCCCACTCCACAAAGGGGGAGCCACCACTGATCCCGGGCACTATCGACCTATTAGCCTGATGAGCTTTGTCTGCAAGGCCATGGAACGTATCATCATGAAACTCATAAACAAAGACATTGGTAACCTCCAAACTCTGGATCCCACCCAGTTCAGGTTTGCAAAAGGCAGATCATGCCTCCTGAACCTGATCGACTTCTTTGAGGCAGTCACCAAAGCTGTAGATGAGGGTAAGGTAGTTCACACAGCCTATCTTGACCTCGCCAAGGTTTTCAACACTAAACTAGGTATAAATCCCTATGTCACAAGATCGGTTGCCAACCAGCTCACTGACAGAACCCACAATGTAAAAGTTGCAGACTCCAAATCTGACCTCAAAGCAGTGACAAGTGGAGTACCACAGGGTCTGCCCTGGGACCTCTCCTGTTTGGTATCTACTTCTCTGAAGTACAGGCTAACACAGAAGGCCTCTGGCTAACGAAGTTCGCAGATGACTGCAAACTAGGAACCATAGTCAAGTCCCCAAATGATGTGGACATCCTACAGAAGGGCCTCGCTGAGACAGATGCCTGGTGTCAGAGCCATGGTTTCAAGCTCAATGCCAAAAAGTGCAGTGTCATCCCCTTTGGTAAAAACTCTGTACCCATGAACTACCACATAGGCAGCAATCTACTTAACACCAGAAGTGTGATAAGAGACCTTGGGACCCAGGTGGACAGTAGTCTCTCCTTTGATAGTCACATCGCCACAGTAGTCAGGAAGTCCTTCTACATGGCACACCGCATCATAAAAGGGTTCTTATCCAGGAAAAAAGAGGTCCTTGTTCCCCTCTACTCGACACTCATTAGACCCATTATAGAGTACAACGCCCCTTTTGGAATGTACCTCACAAGACATCTTCAGCAGCTGGAAAGGCCACAGAAGTACCTCACAAAGAGGATTACTGGCCTCAAACAAATGCCCTACACTGACCACCTCAAAAAACTCCAGCTTTACCCCATAGCATATCGCCTACTCCGAGGTGATCTCTGCCTAACAAAGCTATGTCAAACCCAGAGCTGTTGGACATGCTACACCTAGAGAAATCCCAATCCCTCCACACTACACACTCTAGGGACCTAAACCTTGTCACCACAATAAACAGGACATGCTGGAGAGATAGATTCCTGTCCCAGAGACTTCCCATACTCTGGAACAGGCTACCCATCTATGTCAAGCAAAGTTCTTTATTAGCACTCTTCAAGAAAAATCTTGATGAGTGGATGGGAAATAGGAAATACACCCCGGGGATCACTTTTGTGTCTCTGCTCGACAGTGGCACAGGAAAATAACTTTCTTGGGTGGCATAAGCCAGGGAACCTTGTTGGCTAGGCTTACATAGGCCCTTGGGCCGATAGCCTAGTACCTACCTATGAAACTATGAACCTATGAGATGAGGTGCATGGCAAAGAGAGAGGTGGCGAAGGCTAAGGATAAGACGTATGAAGAGTTGTATGAATTGGCTAGACAGAGGGACAGAGCTAGGAAAGATGTGCAACAGGTAAGGGTGATAAAGGATAATGAGGGAAACGTACTCACAAGCGAGGAGAGTGTGTGGAGCAGATGGAAAGAGTACTTTGAAGGGTTGATGAATGAAGAGAATGAGAGGGAGAGAAGGTTGGATGATGTGGGGATAGTGAATCATGAAGTGCAATGGATTAGCAAGGAAGTAAGGATAGCTATGAAGAGGATGAAGAATGGAAAGGCTGTTGGTCCAGATGACATACCTGTGGAAGCATGGAGATGTTTAGGTGAAATAGCAGTGGAGTTTTTAACCAGATTGTTTAATGAAATCTTGGAAAGTGAGAGGATGTCTGAGGAATGGAGAAAAAGTGTTTTGGTACCGATTTTTAAGAATAAGGGTGATGTGGGATTAAATTGATCAGTCACAGCATGAAGTTATGGGAAAGAGTAGTGGAAGCTAGGTTAAGAAGGGAGGTGATGATTAGTGATCAGCAGTATGGTTTCATGCCAGGAAAGAGCACTACAGATGTGATGTTTGCTCTGAGAGTGTTGATGGAGAAGTACAGAGACAGTCAGAAGGAGTTGCAATGTGTTTTTGTTGACTTAGAGAAAGCATATGACAGGGTGCCTAGAGAGGAGCTGTGGTATTGTATGAGGAAGTCAGGAGTGTCAGAGAAGTATGTAAGAGTGGTACAGGATATGTATGAGGGTAGTGTGACAGCAGTGAGGTCTGCGGTGGGAGTGATGGATGCGTTTAAGGTGGAGGTGGGATTACATCAAGGATCAGCTCTGAGCCCTTTCTTATTTGCAATGGTGATGGACAGGTTGACAGACGAGATGAGACAGGAGTCCCCGTGGACTATGATGTTTGCAGATGACATTGTGATCTGTAGTGAGAGTAGGGAACAGGTGGGGGAGACCCTGGAGAGATGGAGATATGCTCTAGAGAGAAGAGAAATGAAGGTCAACAGAACTAAGACAGAATATATGTGTGTGAATGAGAGGGAGGATTGAGGAATGGTGAGGATGGAAGGAGTAGAGGTGGCGAAGGTGGATGAGTTTAAATACTTGGGATCGATAGTTCAGAGTAATGGTGAGTGTGGAAGAGAGGTGAAGAACAGAGTACAGGCAGGAGGGAGTGGGTGGAGAAGAGTGTCAGGAGTGATTTGTGACAGACGAGTACCAGTGAGAGTGAAAGGGAAGGTCTACAAGAGGGTGGTGACACCAGTTATGTTATATGGGTTGGAGACAGTGGCATTGACAAAATGGCAGGAGTTAGAGCTGGATGTGGCAGAATTAAAGATGTTAAGATTTGCACTGGGTGTGATGAGGATGGACAGGATTAGGAATAAGTATATTAGAGGGTCAGCCCAGGTTGGAAGATTTGGAGACAAAGCCAGAGAGGCAAGATTACATTGGTTTGGACATGTGCTGAGGAGGGATGCTGAGTATATCGGGAAAAAGATGCTAAGGATGAAGCTTCCAGGTAACAGGAAAAGAGGAAGGCCTAAGATAAGGTTTATGGATGTGGTGAGAGAGGACATGCAGGTGGTTGGTGTGACAGAGCAAGATACAGAGGACAGGAAGAAATGGAAACAGATGATCCACTGTGGTGACCCCTAAAGGGAACAGCCGAAAGAAGATGATGATCAACAGTCTCATTCCTGGACACTCTCTTATCAACAATCAAATACTGCACACATATATTAACGTCTTAGCAATACTCCCTGATACTGTAACCTCACCAGTCCTTTACTGACAATCCTGTTGAGTCATACAAATACACACACACGCACACACACACACACACACACACACACACACACACATGCGCGCACATACACACACACACACACACACACACACACACACACACACACACACACACACACACACACACACACACACACACACACACACACACACACACACACACACACACACATACACATGCGCATTCACCCACACACACGCGTGCACACATACACACACACACACACACACACACACACACACACACACACACACACACACACACACACACACACACACACACACACACACACACACACACACACACTCACACACCCACAACAGATTTACACGATTACTTGCTATAATCTCCTGACACAACGCATCCTTCAGTCCTTTAACTGAGTATTTTCATTCTTTGTGACAGTCCCTTATATTACCATGTAGACTCATTATAACCTAATGAAGGTCCTTGCCTAACGACCCTTTGTGAACATATATCATGTCTTTTATGTAGATACTAGCCTGGCACTGAACTACCCCTTTCTTCTTACAAACTACCAGTAAAACATTTAATAACTATGATCTCCTTGCCTTTTTGTCTTATTTTATTTATTTAATATGTGATTTTTTTTTTGATTAGATGCAAATGTGACATTTTTGTGCCTATGGCATAACTGACAATATCTAAACTGAAGCAACAAGCTCATCCATTATCAAGTAAATAAATTGTTCTTTAAATGGTACACTTTGTGCCCTCATTAATCCTGTGAAAATTGTTCCTACCTGTACCTTTTCAGTCTTTATCTGGTGCTGTATGTGAATCACTTAGTGGCACTTCTGTAAGTAACATGGAGAATAAAGCCTTGCAGTTAGTGTAGTAGGTTAAGGTTATGAGATTTGCAGCATTTAGTGGCACTTCTGTAAGCAACATGGAGAATAAAGCCTTGCAGTTAGTGTAGCGGGTTAAGGTTATGAGATGTGTGGCACCTCTGTAAGTAACATGGAGAATAAAGCCTTGCAGTTAGTGTAGCGGGTTAAGGTTATGAGATTTGCAGCATTTAGTGGCACTTCTGTAAGCAACATGGAGAATAAAGCCTTGCAGTTAGTGTAGCAGGTTAAGGTTATGAGATGTATGGCACTTAGGGGCACCTCTGTAAGTAACACAGAGAATATGTGGGTCACTTAGTGTCACTTGTGGCACTTCTTGTAAGCAACATGGAGAATAAAGCCTTGCAGTTAGTGTAGCAGGTTAAGGTTATAAGATGTGTGGCACTTAGTGGCACCTCTGTAAGTAACACAGAGAATAAAGCCTTACAGTTAGTGTAGCGGGTTAAAGTTATGAGATTTGCAGCATTTAGTGACACCTCTGTAAATAACACAGAGAGTAAAGCCTTGCAGTTAGTCTAGCGGGTTAAGGTTATGAGATTTGCAGCATTTAGTGGCACCTCTGTAAGTAACACAGAGAATAAAGTCTTGCTGTATGTGAGTCACTTACTGTCACTTCTGTAAGTAACACAGAGAATCAAGCCTTGCAGTTACTGTAGCGGGTTAAGGTTACGAGACGTTAACTAGCTGCTTCCTGTAATTCACGGTATGGTTTCTTCAGACTCCATTTGCTTGCTGTACGATTCTGAGCAATTCACTTAAACAGAAAGTGGTGCTGAAAGGTTGTCCCTGGGTTTGTAATTCTTTTTTTTTTCAAACACCTTTATTGAATTATCACTTGTGACTTAGGCAAATTTGCATTCATATAAAAGTAATTACACTATAATTAACATAACAAGCATTTACTTTATATATATTGCTATATGTCATGTAACCTAAGCAACATTACATACATTATTCAATTCCTGCCTTTTATTTTTCTTTTTTCAAACAAGAAATATCTTTATTAAACCATTACTTACAACACAGGCAATCATACGTTTATACAAATGAAAACAAACCACACTGACACAATCTTAGTTGCAAGTATTTTGCATCACAAACCATACTGACAGCCTCTCAGCTGCAAATATTATACATTACTTATAATCAACCCAGTCTTTCTTACTCAAACATTACAATTGCTCATTTCAGTCCTGCTGTCTTTTAAACCTTATTCCTCCCTTGTATGAATTGTTCTCACAATTCCCATTTTTCCTATGTAGTTTGCTCCTACCCTTTTTTAAAGATCTCAAGTCCAGATGTTTTATCTCTGTTACTATATTCACTACTTCTAGTATCGTTGGTTTAGATTTTGATTTCCAGTTTCTAGTAATTGCTTTTTTTGGCAGCCGCTATAATTAGACAAAGTAGGCAATTACAATTCTGTATCATAACTAACAAAAATCATCTCTCTCATCACACTAAACTGCCCACCCAGCATCATCAACAGTACATTCTGCAGGGAATCCTTAAAGTCTGCCAACTCACCGAACTCCCAGAAAATATGTTCCCAATTACCTCTTCCTGGATTTCTAATTCTGATATTAACTTGATAATAAGTCTTTTATGTTGGTGGAATATGTGCAGTGTCCTACTAAATGTCATTATTTCATAAAAAAAATCCCAATTATTTATCTAATTCAGACAGATTACGCACTCAAAAAATAATTAAAATATAACACATGGCAGAGTTGAAATTGGTTGAACCTTGGCTGACTAAGCAGAATGTCAACAGGTGCACAAGCTTGCACAATTCTTGGGATGGGGAATATTGCCTTTCCCCAATATTGTGCAATTTTAGAGTTAGTATGCATAATTAACATGGGGTAGAAGGGTATTGGGGGCCTGTCCCCTTCCAAAAAAATATGCTTTAACGTATTTTTTTCTCTGTTATGTTTTTCATGCATCATAGTTGTTGCACAGCACTTGTGTAGAAATGTGTCAACTTTCACACTGAGAACCTTTTATAATTGGTATTTTGACAGTCAGCATTTGGGTTTGTCAGATGAATTCATGTAGAGCTCTCACTCTCTCTCTCTCTCTCTCTCTCTATATATATATATATATATATACATATATATATATATATATATATATATATCCACTATATATATATAAAATGGGTGTATATTACTTCATCAAAATTACTCAAAATTCATGTGATCGAATTTTTGAAACTTGAAAAAAATGTTTTTGTATGGGGGCAAGACCCCCCCTGCTCCCCCTGCAAATTATATATACCAACTTCGAGATCGTACTACACTGGAGAAAAGGGTAAATTTCTTGATCCCTACTGTACCACTATCTACAGAGAACTGCTTCAAAAGAGAATTTACCCTTTTCCCCACTGTAGTACAATCTCAGTGTATAATTTGCAGGGAGGCTTATCCCCCTGCAAAAATGTACATTTGTTTGTTGTTTTTGTTTTTTTGTTTTTATTTCAAGTTTTTAGAAACTTGAAATTCATATGGTTGACACCATATGATCGAGTTTCCAAAAACTCAATCAAATAATATATATATATATATATATATATATATATATATATATATATATATATATATATATATATATATATATATATATATATATATATATATATATATATTTAGTGTTATATTTGATTTTATACTTCATGTACATAAAATAAAGCTTAGAACACACTCCCTTTTTGCAGGACAGACCTGTTTTGTACAGCTATGCTCTAAAATAAATGTGAAAAAATTGCAAATATCTTGATACTTCAGAAGCAAATATATTTTCTTACTTTAACCTTCCTTAACACAACAGGCAACGTAATACTGCAACTATTGCATTGTTTTGATGACATGAAATAATGTAAATAAATATTCTAGAGCTAGAATTTCTAATTCTGATATTAGCTTGATAACAAGTCTTTTATATTAGTAGAAAGTGTACAGTATTGTATCAAATGGCATGCTTTCTCATAAAAAATATGCCACTTAATCACTGGAAAAATTAATCCAAGCTCCATCTGTAAAGTAGGGGAATTCTGAAAATCCAGTTAGGACACAGAGAGTGCAGATGCCATCCAAGTTCAGAAATGCACTGCACCGGCGTTCTAGTACAAAAATGAAGAGAAAAAACAGCTAAAGATCAGAAAAGGGAAGAAAAAACAAGTGAGAGAAGGTAGGGAAAGTTCTGCTCACTAAAAGAGGAAGTGAGAACAAGCTTCTCACAGAGAACAGAAGAAAGAGCTGAGTCAGTTTAGGCCACTTTTACAGAGATATATATTCAGGGTTCACACTGTGAGACACATTCTCACAGCAGGAGAAAATTGGAAATTTTCTGGTCATTTAGGAGGTCTGTAAGCAGTGAAAGGCAGACCTCCCACTAGAGCATAGCATTGTGGCAATTCTTCCCCCGCCAGGCAAGATAGGGAGAAAGAAACATGCTCCAGTAGTGAAAAGACAAATTGGCAGAACTACTTAGCACTGTGTTGGCCTGAATAGTCATTAGACAAGGAGGATGACAGGCTATGACCCCATCCTAATTGCTAACAAATGACCTTCACTGGTATTTTTTAGTCCATCAGATCTACAATTTATCTTTTCCAAAGTTATGGGAGGAGAAGAATTATCTCATGCATTTCTGCCTTTTTCTCCCAACCCCCACATTCAGCCACTTCACTCTGACATTCTCATTCTTAAGGGATTTAATGTTTTTGGAAACTGTACATTTGGTATTTTAAATACATTAAACTATTTTACCAGCGCATCCTATACCACCAAACCTCTCAACTTCAGAGTGTAAGAATTCTGGGCAAAGCCAAAAATAACAGGAGGGGCAAAGGCCTAAAATCAGATTCTAAGTATTGCTCTTATAAACTTAGAAAGTTGGTTCAGTAAAAGGTTTTGCGTTAGCAAGTATTTTCTGAATAGCATGAGGTCTGAAAATGAAATGTCTGAAATTATTTACTGATTGAAATCCTCAGTGATATTCCAGAAAACCACAAGGGAATGATGAAAAATGTGAGGGGAAAATCTGAGCATTGTTAGCTTCGTTATGTTCATAGGTGTACACTAGGCTAAGGACCCTTATAAGCCTAGCCACTCAACACAAACCTGACCCACAAATTTGATTTATACAGGGAGTTAAATTCTGGGCAGTTGAGAGGCATATATTCCACTAAGGAAGACCAGTGCAGGAATTACTGCTTGCTCCTTATAGCCAGCCTTCATACCGTCACATGTCCCAGTTTTTTGTGGGACAAAGCTAAGATTTTAGTAACAGAAGAATTCTTTTCAGATATGGTGTCCCAACACCACTCACAACATTTAGTTACAGCGATGTTCAAATAGGTCAGCACTAGAAAATATGTGAGCTTCCCAATACCCGGTGGTTTAACATACTTACCTACAGTGACTTGGAACAGTCTGGAACTGTAATAACTCCAGGTGTGCCATCACCTGCACACCTGTGAATCATTACCTGCTGATGTCTTGTTTGGGATGACAGAACAATAATAACAGTGTCACAACCTGCAGCATACCTGCATAACCACCTACAAGACATGCACCTAGAGGAAGAGTTTGAAAACATAACAACTCTTAAATATTACCACCCGGCATTTGCTAGCAACATTAAATGCAGTGAGTTCAGAAGGGAGCTGCCAAGACTGCATTTTTACTTCATTTTGTCACTTATTAACTTTTCAATAGGTAATAATCAGTGGCAATTACGAAATGCTAGTCAGGTTAAATGGTGTGCTAGACATCACAACATATTCAACTGCAATCTGTATGAATCAAACCTAAATCCTTAGCCTTGGGTCCTCTACTGCTAGGCCTAAAACACTAGAGAATGTGGACATTGGTCTACTCTTCTCTGCTGGGTGATTGCTGTATGATTATATCTAATTGCCAGTAAATGTAAAAGTTCTCATCTACAGAGTTAATATACTATTCCCTGCAGCTTCTTGAAAATTTCTCATGCAGTTTTCCTACACTGTTCACATAGTGTTCCTGCATCATTCCCAGCAGCGTCCCTGCTCTACTTCCTGTGACATTCCAAACAGTGTTCCTGCAATATTCCCATGCAGAGCTCTTGAGTGGCTCCAACAAGGCTTTCTCAGCCATCCCTCAGCAGTGTTCTAGCACCATTCCCATGCAGTGTCCCTGCATCATTCCCATGACATTCTTATGCAATGTTCTTGTGCCATTCCCATGTAGTGTTCCTGCATTATTCCTACAGTATCTGTGTAATTCTCATGCAGCGTTTCTGTACATTCCCATGTAGTGCTCCTGGACTATTCCTACAGTGTCTGTGTGATTCTCATGCAGTGTTTCTGTCCATTCCCATGTAGTGTCCCTGCACTATTCCTACAGTGTCTGTGTGATTCTCATGCAGTGTTTCTGTTCATTTCCATGTAGTGTTCCTGCACTATTCCTACAGTGTCTGTGTAATTCTCATGTAGTCTTTCTGTTCATTCCCATGTAGTGTCCCTGCACTATTCCTACAGTGTCTGTGTGATTCTCATGCAGTGTTTCTGTTCATTGCCATGTAGTGTTCCTGCACTATTCCTACAGTGTCTGTGTAATTCTCATGTAGTGTTTCTGTTCATTCCCATGTAGTGTCCCTGCACTATTCCTACAGTGTCTGTGTGATTCTCATGCAGTGTTTCTGTCCATTCCCATGTAGTGCTCCTGCACTATTTCTACAGTGTCTGCGTAATTCTCATGTAGTGTTTCTGTTCATTCCCATGTAGTGTCCCTGCACTATTCCTACAGTGTCTGCGCTATTCTCATGCAGTGTTTCTGTCCATTCCCATGTATTGCTCCTGAACTATTCCTACATTGTCTGTGTAATTCCCATGCAGTATTTCTGTTCATTTCCATGTAGTGTTCCTGCATTATTCCTACAGTGTCTGTGTGATTCTCATGCAGTGTTTCTGTCCATTCCCATGTAGTGCTCCTGCACTATTCCTACAGTGTTTGTGCAATTCTCATGCAGTGTTTCTGTCCATTCCCATGTAGTGTTCTTGCATTATTCCTACAGTGTCTGTGTAATTCTATTGCAGTGTTTCTGTCCATGCCCATGTAGTGCTCCTGCACTATTCCTACAGTGTCTGTGTAATTCTCATGCAGTGTTTCTGTGCATTCCCATGTAGTGCTCCTGCACTATTCCTACAGTGTTTGTGTAATTCTCATGCAGTGTTTCTGTCCATTCCCATGTAGTGCTCCTGCACTATTCTTACAGTGTCTGTGTAATTCTATTGCAGTGTTTCTGTCCATGCCCATGTAGTGCTCCTGCACTATTCCTACAGTGTCTGTGTAATTCTCGTGCAGTGTTTCTGTCCATTCCCAAGCAGTGCTCCTGCACTATTCCTACAGTGTTTGTGTAATTCTCATGCAGTGTTTCTGTCCATTCCCATGTAGTGTTCCTGCACTATTCCTACAGTGTCTGTGTAATTCTCATACAGTGTTTCTTTCCTTTCCCATGTAGTGCTCCTGCACTATTCCTACAGTGTCTTTGTAATTCTCATGCAGTGTTTCAGTTCATTCCCATGTGGTGTTCCTGCATTATTCCTACAGTGTCTGTGTAATTCTCATGCAGTGTTTCTGTTCATTCCCATGTAGTGTTCCTGCACTATTCCTAAAGTCTGTGCAATTCTCATGCAGTGCTTCAGTCCATTCCCATGTAGTATTCCTGCACTATTCCAACAGTGTCTGTGTAATTCTCATGCAGTGTTTCTGTCCATTCCCATGTATTGCTCCTGCACTATTCCTACAGTCTGTGTAATTCTCATGCAGTGTTTCTGTTCATTCCCATGTAGTGTTCCTGCACTATTCCTACAGTGTCTGTGTAATTCTCATACAGTGTTTCTGTTCATTCCCATGTAGTCTTCCTGCACTTTTCCTACAGTGTCTGTGTAATTCTCATGCAGTTTCTGTTCATTCCCATGTAGTGTTCCTGCACTTTTCCTACAGTGTCTGTGTAATTATCATGCAGTGTTTCTGTGCATTCCCATGTAGTGTTCCTGCATTATTCCAACAGTGTCTGTGTAATTCTCATGCAGTGTTTCTGTGCATTTCCATTTAGTGTCCCTGCACTACTTTTACAGTGACTGTCTAATTCTCATGCAGTGTTTCTGTAAATTCCCATGTAGTGTTCCTGCATTATTCCTACAGTGTCTGTGTAATTCTCATGCAGTGTTTCTGTTCATTCCCATGTAGTATTCCTGCACTATTCCTACAGTGTCTGTGTGATTCTCATGCAGTGTTTCTGTTCATTCCCATTTAGTGTTCCTGCATTATTCCTACAGTGTCTGTGTAATTATCATGCAGTGTTTCTGTGCATTCCCATGTAGTGTTCCTGCACTATTTATACAATGTCTGTGTAATTCTCATGCAGTTTCTGTTCATTCCCATGTAGTGTTCCTGCACTATTCCTACACTGTCTGTGTAATTCCCATGCAGTGTTTCTGTTCATTCAAATGTAGTGTTCCTGCAATTTTCCTACAGTGTCTGTATAATTATCATGCAGTGTTTCTGTGCATTCCCATGTAGTGTTCCTGCATTATTTCTACTGTGCCTGTGTAATTCTCATGCAGTGTTTCTGTTCATTCCCATTTAGTGTTCCTGCATTATTCCTACAGTGTCTGTGTAATTCTCATGCAGTGTTTCTGTGCATTCCCATGTAGTGTTCCTGCACTATTTATACATTGTCTGTGTAATTCTCATGCAGTGTTTCTGTTCATTCCCATGTAGTGTTCCTGCACTATTCCTACAGTGTCTGTGTAATTCTCATGCAGTGTTTCTGTTCATTCCCATGTAGTGTTCCTGCACTATTCCTACAGTGTCTGTGTAATTCTCATGCAGTTTCTGTTCATTCCCATGTAGTGTTCCTGCACTTTTCCTACAGTGTCTGTGTAATTATCATGCAGTGTTTCTGTGTATTCCCATGTAGTGTTCCTGCATTATTCCAACAGTGCCTGTGTAATTCTCATGCAGTGTTTCTGTGCATTCCCATTTAGTGTTTCTGCACTACTTCTACAGTGTCTCTCTAATTCTCATGCAGTGTTTCTGTAAATTCCCATGTAGTGTTCCTGCATTATTCCTACAGTGTATGTGTAATTCTCATGCAGTGTTTCTGTTCATTCCCATGTAGTAATCCTGCACTATTCCTACAGTGTTTGTGTGATTCTCATGCAGTGTTTCTGTTCATTCCCATTTAGTGTTCCTGCATTATTCCAACAGTGTCTGCGTAATTCTCATGTAGTGTTTCTGTGCATTCCCATTTAGTGTTCCTGCACTACTTCTACAGTGTCTGTCTAATTCTCATGCAGTGTTTCTGTAAATTCCCATGTAGTGTTCCTGCATTATTCCTACAGCGTCTGTGTAATTCTCATGCAGTATTTCTGTTCATTCCCATGTATTATTCCTGCACTATTCCTATAGTATTTGTGTGATTCTCATGCAGTGTTTCTTTTCATTCCAATTTAGTGTTCCTGCATTATTCCTACAGTGTCTGTGTAATTCTCATGCAGTGTTTCTGTTCATTCCCATGTAGTATTCCTGCACTATTCCTACAGTGTTTGTGTGATTCTCATGCAGTGTTTCTGTTCATTCCCATTTAGTGTTCCTGCATTATTCCTACAGAGTCTGTGTAATTCTCATGCAGTGTTTCTGTTCATTCCCATGTAGTGTTCCTGCACTATTCCTACAGTGCCTGTGTAATTCTCATACAGTGTTTCTGTTCATTCCCATTTAGTGTTCCTGCATTATTCCTAAAGTGTCTGTGTAATTCTCATGCAGTGTTTCTGTTCATTTCCATGTAGTGTTCCTGCAGTATGCCTTCAGTATCTGTGTAATTCTCATGCAGTGTTTCTATTCATTCCCATGTAGTGTTCCTGCACTATTCCTACAGTGTCTGTGTGATTCTCATGCAGTGTTTCTGTTCATTCCCATGTAGTGTTCCTGCATTATTCCTACAGTGACTGTGTAATTCTCTTGCAGTGCTTCTGTGCATTCTCATGTAGTGTTCCTGCACTATTCCTACAGTGTCTGTGTAATTCTTATGCAGTGTTTCTGTTCATTTCCATGTAGTGTTCCTGCATTATTCCTACAGTATCTGTGTAATTCTCATGCAGTGTTTCTGTTCATTCCCATGTAATGTTCCTGCACTATTCCTACAGTGTATGTGTGACTGTCATGCAAGTTTTCTGTTCATTACCATGTAGTGTTCCTGCATTACTCCTACAGTGTCTGTGTAATTTCCATGCAGTGTTGCTGTTCATTCCCATGTAGTGCTCCTGCACTATTCCTACAGTACTGTATAATTCTCATGCAGTGTTTCTGTTCATTCCCATGTAGTGCTCCTGCACTATTCCTACAGTACTGTATAATTCTCATCCAGTGTTTCTGTTCATTCCCATGTAGTGCTTTTGCACCATTCCTAGAGTGCCTGTGTAATTCTCATGCAGTGTTTCTGCTCATTTCCATGTAGTGTTCCTGCATTACTCCTATAGTGTCTGTGTAATTCTCATGCAGTGTTTCTGTGCATACCCATGTAGTGTTCCTGCACTATTAATACAGTGTCTGTGTAATTCTCATGCAGTGTTTCTGTTCATTCCCATGTAGTGTTCCTGCAATATTCTTACAGTGTCTTTGTAATTCTCATGCAGTTTTTCTGTTCACTCAGATTTAGTTTTCCTGCACTTTTCCTACAGTGTCTGTATAAGTCTCATGCAGTGTTTCTGTGCACTCCCATGTAGTGTTCCTGCATTATTCCTACAGTGTCTTTGTAATTCTAATGCAGTGTTTCTGTGCATTCCCATGTAGTGTTCCTGCACTATTCCTACAGTCTGTGTAATTCTCATGCAGTGTTTCTGTTCATTCCCATGTAGTGTTCCTGCACTATTCCTACAGTGTCTGTGTGATTGTCATGCAGTGTTTCTGTTCATTCCCATGTAGTGTCCCTGCATTATTCCTACAGTGATTGTGTAATTCTCATGCAGTGTTTCTGTTCATTCCCATGTAGTGTTCCTGCATTATTCCTACAGTGTCTGTGTAATTCTCATGCAGTGTTTCTGTTCATTCCCATGTAGTGCTCCTGCACTATTCCTACAGTACTGTATAATTCTCATGCAGTGTTTCCATTCATTCCCATGCAGTGCTCCTGCACTATTCATACAGTACTGTATAATTCTCATGCAGTGTTTCTGTTCCTTCCCATGTAGTGCTCCTGCACTATTCCTACAGTGTTTGTGTAATTCTCATGCAGGGTTTCTGTTCATTTCCATGTAGTGTTCCTGCATTACTCCTACAGCGTCTGTGTAATTCTCATACAGTGATTCTGTTCGTTCCCATGTAGTGCTCCTGCACTATTACAGCAGTGTCTGTGTAATTCTCCTGCAGTTTTTCTGTTCATTCCCATGTACTGCTCATGCACTATTTTTACAATACTGTATAATTCTCATGCAGGGTTTCTGTTCATTCCCATGTAGTGCTTCTGCACTATTCCTACAGTGTCTGTGTAATTCTCAGGCAGTGCTTCTGTCCAGTCCCATGTAGTTTTCCTGCACTATTCCTACAGTGTCTGTGTAATTCTCATGCAGTGTTTCTGTTCATTCCCATGTACTGTTCCTGCACTATTCCTACAGTGTCTGTGTAATTCTCACGCAGTGTTTCTGTTAATTCCCATGTAGTGCTCCTGCACTATTCCTACAGTGTCTGAGTAAGTCTCATGCAGTGTTTCTTTGCATTCCCATGTAGTGCTTCTGCGCTATTCCTACAGTGTCTGTGTAATTCTCAGGCAGTGTTTCTGTTCATTCCCATGTACTGTTCCTGCACTATTCCTACAGTGTCTGAGTAAGTCTCATGCAGTGTTTCTTTGCATTCCCATGTAGTGTTCCTGCATTATTCCTACAGTGTCTCTGTAATTCTCATGCAGTGTTTCTGTTCATTCCCATGTAGTGTTCCTGCACTATTCCTGCAGTGTTTGTGTAATTCTCATGCAGTGTTTCTGTTCATTTCCATGTAGTATCCCTGCATTATTCCTACAGTGTCTGTGTGATTCTCATGCAGTGTTTCTGTGCATTCCCATGTAGTGTTCCTGCATTATTCCTACAGTGTCTGTGTAATTCTATTGCAGTGTTTCTGTGCATTCCCATGTAGTGTTCCTGCACTATTCCTACAGTGTCTGTGTAATTCTCATGCAGTGTTTCTGTTCATTTCCATGTAGTATCCCTGCATTATTCCTACAGTGTCTGTGTGATTCTCATGCAGTGTTTCTGTTCATTCCAATGTAGTGTTCCTACACTTTTCCTACAGTGTCTGTGTAATTCTCATGCAGTGTTTCTGTGCATTCCCATGTAGTGTTCCTGCATTATTCCTACAGTGTCTGTGTAATTCTCATGCAGTGTTTCTGTGCATTCCCATGTAGTGTTCCTGCACTATTCCTACAGTGTCGGTGTAATTCTCTTGCAGTGTTTCTGTACATTCCCATGTAGTGTTCCTGCAATATTCCTACAGTGTCTGTGTAATTCTCATGCAGTGTTTCTGTTCATTTCCATGTAGTGTTCCTGCATTATTTCTACATGTCTGTGTAATTCTCATGCAGTGTTTCTGTTCATTCCCATGTAGTGTTCCTGCACTATTCCTACAGTGTCTGTGTAATTCTCATGCAGTGTTTCTGTTCATTCCCATGTAGTATTCCTGCACTATTCCTACAGTGGCTGTGTGATTCTCATGCAGTTTTTCTGTTCATTCCCATTTAGTGTTCCTGCATTATTCCTACAGTGTCTGTGTAATTCTCATGCAGTGTTTCTGTGCATTCCCATGTAGTGTTCCTGCAATATTTATACAATGTCTGTGTAATTCTCATGCAGTGTTTCTGTTCATTCCCATGTAGTGTTCCTGCACTATTCCTACAGTGTCTGTGTAATTCTCATGCAGTGTTTCTGTTCATTCAAATGTAGTGTTCCTGCAATTTTCCTACAGTGTCTTTAAAATTATCATGCAGTGTTTCTGTGCATTCCCATGTAGTGTTCCTGCATTATTCCTACCGTGCCTGTGTAATTCTCATGCAGTGTTTTTGTTCATTCCCATTTAGTGTTCCTGCATTATTCCTACAGTGTCTTTGTAATTCTCATGCAGTGTTTCTGTGCATTCCCATGTAGTGTTCCTGCACTATTTATACATTGTCTGTGTAATTCTCATGCAGTGTTTCTGTTCATTCAAATGTAGTGTACCTGCACTATTCCAACAGTGTCTGTGTAATTCTCATGCAGTGTTTCTGTTCATTCAAATGTAGTTTTCCTGCAATTTTTCTACAGTGTCTTTATAATTCTCATGCAGTGTTTCTGTGCATTCCCATGTAGTGTTCCTGCATTATTCCTATTGTGCCTGTATAATTCTCATGCAGTGTTTCTGTTTATTCCCATGTAGTGCTCCTGCACTATTCCTACAGTATTGTATAATTCTCATGCAGTGTTTCTGTTCATTTCCATGTAGTGTTCCTGCACTATTCCTACAGTGTGTGTGTAATTCTCATGCAGTGTTTCTGTTCATTTCCATCTAGTGTTCCTGCATTATTCCTACAGTGTCTGTGTAATTCTCATGCAGTGTTTCTGTTCATTTCCATGTAGTGTTCCTGCATTATTCCTACAGTGTCTGTGTAATTATCATGCAGTGTTTCTGTTCATTCCCATGTAGTGTTCCTGCACTATTCTTACAGTGTCTTTGAAATTCTCATGCAGTGTTTCTGTTCATTCAAATTTAGTGTTTCTGCACTTTTCCTACAGTGTCTGTGTAATTCACATGCAGTGTTTCTGTGCATTCCCATGTAGTGTTCCTGCATTATTCCTACAGTGTCTTTGTAATTCTCATGCAGTGTTTCCGTGCATTCCCATGAAGTGTTCCTGCACTATTCCTACAGTGTCTGTGTGATTCTCATGCAGTTTTTCTGTTCATTCCCATGTAGTGTCCCTGCATTATTCCTACAGTGACTGTGTAATTCTCATGCAGTGTTTCTGTTCATTCCCATGTAGTGTTCTGGCATTATTCCTACAGGGTCTGTGTATGTAGTGCTCCTGCACTATTCCTACAGTACTGTATAATTCTCATGCAGTGTTTCTATTCATTCCCATGTAGTGCTCCTGCACTATTCCTACAGTGTTTGTGTAATTTTCATGCAGGTTTTCTGTTCATTTCCATGTAGTGTTCCTGCATTACTCCTACCGTGTCCGTGTAATTCTCATACAGTGATTCTGTTCATTCCCATGTAGTGCTCCTGCACTATTCCAGCAGTGTCTGTGTAATTCTCATGCCGTCTTTCTGTTCATTCCCATGTACTGCTCCTGCACTATTTTTACAGTACTGTATAATTCTCATGCAGGGTTTCTGTTCATTCCCATGTACTGCTCATGCACTATTTTTACAATACTGTATAATTCTCATGCAGGGTTTCTGTTCATTCCCATGTAGTGCTCCTGCACTATTCCTACAGTGTCTGTGTAATTTTCATGCAGTGTTTCTGTTCATTCCCATGTACTGTTCCTGCACTATTCCTACAGTGTCTGTGTAATTCTCATGCAGTGTTTTTGTTCATTCCCATGTAGTGGTCCTGCACTATTCCTACATTGTCTGTATAATTCTCATGCAGTGTTTCTGTTCATTTCCATGTAGTGTCCTTGCATTATTCCTACAGTGTCTGTGTGATTCTCATGCAGTGTTTCTGTTCATTCCCATCTAGTGTTCCTGTATTATTCCTGTAGTGTGTGTGTAATTCTCATGCAGTGTTTCTGTGCATTCCCATGTAGTGTTCCTGCACTATTCCTACAGTGTCTGTGTAATTCTCATGCAGTGTTTCTGTACATTCCCATGTAGTGTTCCTGCACTATTCCTGCAGTGTCTGTGTAATTCTCATGCAGTGTTTCTGTTCATTTCCATGTAGTGTTCCTGCATTATTTCTACAGTGTCTGTGTAATTCTCATGCAGTTTCTGTTCATTCCCATGCAGTGTTTCTGCACTATTACTACAGTGTCTGTGTGATTCTCATGCAGTGTTTCTGTTCATTCCCATGTAGTGTTCCTGCATTATTCCTACAGTGTCTGTGCAATTCTCATGCAGTGTTTCTGTTCATTCCCATGTAGTGCTCCTGCACTATTCCTACATTACTGTATAATTCTCATGCAGTGTTTCTGTACATTCCGTTGTAGTGTTCCTGCACTATTCCTACAGTGTCTGTGTAATTCTCATGCAGTGTTTCTGTTCATTTCCATGTAGTGTTCCTGCATTATTTCTACAGTGTCTGTGTAATTCTCATGCAGTGTTTCTGTTCATTCCCATGCAGTGTTCCTGCACTATTACTACAGTGTCTCTGTGATTCTCATGCAGTGTTTCTTTTCATTCCCATGTAGTGTTCCTGCATTATTCCTACAGTGTCTGTGTAATTCTCATGCAGTGTTTCTGTTCATTCCCATATAGTGCTCCTGCACTATTCCTACAGTACTGTATAATTCCCATGCTGTTTTTCTGTTCATTCCCATGTAGTGTTCCTTCACTATTCCTACAGTACTGTATAATTCTCATGCAGTGTTTCTGTTCATTCCCATGTAGTGCTCTTGCACTATTCCTACAGTGTCTGTGTAATTCTCATGCAGTGTTTATGTTCATTTCCACATAATGTTCCTGCATTATTCCTACAGTGTCTATGTAATTCTCATGCAGTGTTTCTGTTCATTCCCATGTAGTGCTCTTGCACTATTCCTACAGTGTCTGTAATTCTCATGCAGTGTTTATGTTCATTCCCATGTAGTGCTCCTACACTATTTCTACAGTATCTGTGTAAATCTCATGCAGTGTTTCTGTTCATTCCCATGTAGTGCTCCTGCACTATTCCTACTGTACTGTATAATTCTCATGCAGTGTTTCTGTTCATTCCCATGTAGTGCTCCTGCACTATTCCTACAGTGTCTGTGTAATTCTCATGCAGTGTTTCTTTTCATTCCCATGTAGTGCTCCTGCACTATTCCTATAGTGTCTGTGTAATTCTCATGCAGTGCTTCTGTGAATTCCCATGTAGTGCTCCTGCACTATTCCTATAATGTCTGTGTAATTCTCATGCAGTGTTTCTGTTCATTCCCATGTAGTGCTCCTACACTATTCCTACAGTGTCTGTGTAATTCTCATGCAGTGTTTCTGTCCATTCCCATGTAGTGTTCCTGCACTATTCCTACAGTGTTTTCCTGTGCCATTCCAGTACACGATTCCATGTCATGCTTTCCATCTCCTCTTTGCTCTGCCACACTATCTACAATGACTCCCACTGGCAGAAGATGGGATGACATCAGTTGTGAGTTTCATCAATGCCAGTGCTCCCACACTGTGAGTCCTGTCACATTCAGTGCTCTGAGATGCTTATGCAGAGCAGCTTATACTGAAAAATGAAGGTAATGTGCTGAACAAGAAGATTCTCCCCTGCACTGATAGTGCTGCACTATTAGATACAGTGGCCTCTGTTGGAATAGGATTGTACTGCCGTGAAGGTGGAGCTCATCCTGTGCATCATTACTCCTGTACCATTGTGTATATTGACCCCTGCCCCCAATGGGATAGAAAGGGAATGAACTGAACATGGTTATCATTGTGTATGAGTAATCCTGTACCATTACCAAGAGTTGTACCATAGTGGACAAACTGGGAATATTCATAAGTGACCATATTCCACTAGCTACAGTAACCCTTGCTCTTACACTGGTATTAGACTGTGAGTTCTAACAGGAAACAGTAAGATAAGAGCAGCAGCTTCCACACACAACACACAGACACACACAGACACACACAGACACAGACGCACACACACACGCACACATGCACACACGCACACACGCACGCGCACACACACACACACACACACACACACACACACACACACACACACACACACACACACACACACACACACACACACACACACATATGCACACACACATGCACTCTCACATGTACATCAGCACACGCACATGCACACATGCAAACATGCGCACACACATGCACACATATTTAACATGTTACTTGAATGGGCTCCTGCTAAAATAGGCTTGGCGGCACTAGATTTTAGCTCTTAATAATCATTGCAGATATTGTTACCTCACAGCAAGAGGTTCTCCCGTTCGGTTCTCGGCATGGCTTGGGAGTGCCTTCTATGTGGAGTCTGCATGTCCTCCCCATGGTTGGGTAGTGTTTGAAAGACATGTGTTCATAAATGGGCATGCATTCGTTGAAGGTTGGGCGTCGAGCTGGCACCTTGGCGTTTCGTAAAAATCTACTGCCAATCATTAGTGGACCGGAGTTCTGCTGTGGCGACCCCTTACTGGAAAAAAGCCGAAAGACAAACAACAACAACAACATAATCAGTGCAAATATACAACTACCTACAGTGACACCTGCTGGTGGAGGCATGAACTGCATTAGCAGTAAGTTTCCCACTATAAATGCTCCTATGCAATTAATTACAATGAGCCCATCTAGGAGAGGCTATTACACTATTAGTGATAGTGTACCAAGCTAATATAATTTAGGGCTACAGTAGTTTCAGCCTCCCCACAGCCGGTGTTCCTACACTATTAGTTACAGTGAATTCCACCTAGTCAAGATTGAGCTGTTGTCACGGTGAATTACCTACACAGTCATTGTCTCCACATTATCTACACTGACTCCTGTTGATGGAAGATGGTACTGCAGTAGCTGTGAGGTCCCCATATCTACTTGTACAGGATTACCTTCAGTGACTCCTGCCCTGACAGGCTGGGAGAGAGTAGCAATTGTGATCTGTCTCCTCTCCCCAACAGGTAATTGTCCTATGTGATCACCTAGAGTGACCCCTACTGGGAGGTACTAATACTTCCATTAGGTAAAAAAATGTGTCCCCCTAACAGTAGTAGTAACCACAAGTCATTGTCCATACTGATTACTGCTTTGACATCCCGGGAAAATACTATTTACAAGCCTGTGTTCTTACACCTTTACTTAACTGGGACCCTACTGAGAGAGGATGGGCCCAACAATCAGAGAGCTTACACTATTGCCTACATTGGCTCCTACAGGAAATGCTGTGATTAGACTTCTCAAGACTGATTGTTTTACTTTATTGTCTGTTGTTACAGTAACTACTGGTGGCAGACTGTAGAATTGCTGTAGCTATAAGTCTTCCCCTGATTCATTGCTTCTGCGTCATTACCTATGATGACCTGCTTAGTGGGGTGGGGCCATGGATGTTTACTAACCTTTACCCAGTATTCAGATGTAATCTTAGCAGCATCAGCTGTAATGAAAAGATGACATCAGCAGTACTCATAGCTATGATGTCATCATTGTGATGTCTTTTGTTGTTGCCTTTGCTTGTTGTTTTCCAAGCCTCAACCTGGAAGAAATTATACCCTCCAAATTATTTTATTCCATTCTCCTCCCTAAGGTCTGCCTTCCCAAAGTGCACATTATCCCATAATTTATTTTGTTTTGTTTTGTTTTATTTTATTTTTTTAATTTATGTTTTTTTACTAGGGTTGGACTATGACCAAAAGTGACCATTTTCAGACCCAAACTGGCTTGTTTGGAAAGTGACAAGAGATTAAAAAAGTGATACAATGATATGAAATGTACAAAGTGTTATAAATATACATTAACAGGTTACAGTCAATAAAAGAGATGAGTTTGAGTACAAACGGTAAGCTATGTGCCATAATATATTTAAAATTCTACATTTCTGAAGAGGAAAAAGTAAGAAGGGAGAAAAAGGTAAAAGTAAATGCCGAGAATAGATGACTTCATGGAGAGATGGTAGGTTAGTCTGCTGCATTTGAATGTGCTTTGCTTCCTCAGGTATGCTTTTAATTGTGGTCTAAAAGGGGTCTAGGAGGAAATATCTTTTAGGTTGCTAGGGAGGTCATGCCATACGTTAGGGACTCAAATAGAGAAGCTGTGACTGAAGCATTTAAGTTGGATTTGTAGAGTTTGGAGAGGTGACCCTTGTCAAGAGCTGCCTCCTGAGTGCGTAAAACAGGATTGTAGCAAAGAGTTTAGAGGATACTGAAGTGGGGTGTTTAGATGTAAGAGTTTATAAATTAGGGAGTTGAACAGAAAGTCATACTTCTGCTTTAAGGCATCCAGTTAGCTTTTTCTATCGAGGTAAAGTGCTGTTCCTGTTTTACAGCTCTTGCTATGAGTCTAGAGATTTTGTTAAAGAGAGTTTATAGGATTACTGCTTTTTTCTTAGTGGTATTCGCTTTTAGAGGTAGATTGGTTTCAATATAGGCAAACAAAATACCTTTGAACTGTGAACTTTTCTGGCAGATTCGCACAGCCGCCTATGTGTACCCAGGTCTGAATGACCATGTGTCTATCAGTTGAATCTTAAATAATTTGTCTTTAAAAAGATAATATGGGTAGGTTGAACATACGTTTTTATCGTTTTTATCATTTTTATGGTTTTAAGCTTACAGGTTTAATGAGAAGTTAATTAGACTGACGATTATTTAAGATTATACTAATATTTTTTGTGTTGGTTTTTAATTATGGTGCAGTAGGATTTTAGTTTATTATACTTGCACCTTTTAGGACGAAAGTTCTCTGTTTGCTGGTGCTAGTAATAGGAACACACCCCCTTATGGGTCTATGTGATTTGTTAGTTTGAACACACTTAATTAGCATAATTGATTGTATAAAATGTGGTTGTTATTCAGAGATGTAAAACTTTTTTGTCTGAGGAAGGAGCGCCATTGAGTTCTCCGAAAGCATGTGCTTACTTCATTAAACTTACATTTTTTATTGTCAGCCCTGGACTTGTGCTTTCTACAGCTCATTCGATTGGTTTACCTGGTTAAACAAAATACCTTTCCCATGGTAGCTTTTGCTGGGTAGAAGAAGAGTATAGATTTTTTTTTGGAGGGGGGGTGCAAGAATAGGAAGCACTAGATGTTTTATATTGTTTTTTCAAAATGATAATGAAAATGTAGTTTTTAACCCCACCGTACTTAGAAGTACTGCGGAGGTTCTGCTAGTTTTTGGTGGGTGTCAAAAATGATTGATTTGCTGTTATGTGCATTCAGCAGACCTGATGGAAGTGAGCCAAGTGCTGAGTGTCACGAGGTCATCTTCGAGCTGGTTTTGTATATGCATTAGCCTGGAGCTTGATATAAAGATGACCATGCCATCTGTAAATAGCATTAGCCTGGACCTTGATGTAAAGATGGCCATGTCATCTGTAAATAGCATTAGCCTGGAGCTTGATGTAAAGATGACCATGCCATCTCTAAATAGCATTAGCCTGGAGCTTGAAGTAAAGATGACCATGCCATATGTAAATAGCATTAGCCTGGAGCTTGATGTAAAGATGACCATGCCATCTGTAAATAGCATTAGCCTGGAGCTTGATGTAAAGATGACCATGCCATCTGTAAATAGCATTAGCCTGGAGCTTGATGTAAAGATGACCATGCCATCTGTAAATAGCATTAGCCTGGAGCTTGATGTAAAGATGGCCATGCCATCTGTAAATAGCATTAGCCTGGAGCTTGATGTAAAGATGACCATGCCATCTGTAAATAGCATTAGCCTGGACCTTGATGTAAATATGGCCATGCCATCTGTAAATAGCATTAGCATGGACCTTGATGTAAAGATGACCATGCCATCTGTAAATAGCATTAGCCTGGACCTTGATGTAAAGATGGCCATGCCATCTCTAAATAGCATTAGCCTGGACCTTGATGTAAAGATGGCCATGCCATCTCTAAATAGCATTAGCCTGGACTATGATGTAAAGATGACCATGCCATCTGTAAAGAGCATCAGCCTGGACCTTGATGTAAAGATGGCCATGCCATCTGTAAATAGCATTAGCCTGGAGTCTGATGTAAAGATGACCATGCCATCTGTAAATAGCATTAGCCTGGACCTTGATGTAAAGATGGCCATGCCATCTCTAAATAGCATTAGCCTGGACCTTGATGTAAAGATGGCCATGCCATCTCTAAATTGCATTAGCCTGGATCTTGATGTAAAGATGACCATGCCATCTGTAAATAGCAATAGCCTGGACCTTGATGTAAAGATGGCCATGCCATCTCTAAATAGCATTAGCCTGGACCTTGATGTAAAGATGGTCATGCCATCTGTAAATAGCATTAGCCTGGAGTCTGATGTAAAGATGACCATGCCATCTCTAAATAGCATTAGCCTTGTCCTTGATGTAAAGATGGCCATGCCATCTCCAAATAGCATTAGCCTGGGTCTTGATGTAAAGATGACCATGCCATCTGTAAATAGCATTAGCCTGGAGCTTGATGTAAATATGACCATGCCATCTGTAAATAGCATTAGCCTGGAGCTTGATGTAAAGATGACCATGCCATCTGTAAATAGCATTAGCCTGGAGCTTGATGTAAAGATGACCATGCCATCTGTAAATAGCATTAGCCTGGAGCTTGATGTAAAGATGACCATGCCATCTGTAAATAGCATTAGCCTGGACCTTGATGTAAATATGGCCATGCCATCTGTAAATAGCATTAGCATGGACCTTGATGTAAAGATGACCATGCCATCTGTAAATAGCATTAGCCTGGACCTTGATGTAAAGATGGCCATGCCATCTGTAAATAGCATTAGCCTGGAGCTTGATGTAAAGATGACCATGCCATCTGTAAATAGCATTAGCCTGGACCTTGATGTAAAGATGGCCATGCCATCTGTAAATAGCATTAGCCTGGAGTCTGATGTAATGATGACCATGCCATCTGTAAATAGCATTAGACGGGAGCTTGATGTAAAGATGGCCATGCCATCTGTAAACAGCATTAGCCTGGAGCTTGATGTAAAGATGACAATGCCATCTGTAAATAGCATTAGCCTGGACCTTGATGTAAAGAGGGCCATGCCATCTCTAAATAGCATTAGCCTGGAGTCTGATGTAAAGATGACCATGCCATCTCTAAATAGCATTAGCCTGGACCTTGATGTAAAGATGACCATGCCATCTGTAAATAGCATTAGCCTGCACCTTGATGTAAAGATGGCCATGACATCTCTAAATAGCATTAGCCTGGACCTTGATTTAAAGATGACCATGCCATCTGTAAATAGCATTAGCCTGCACCTTGATGTAAAGATGGCCATGCCATCTCTAAATAGCATTAGCCTGGACCTTGATTTAAAGATGGCCATGCCATCTGTAAATAGCATTAGCCTGGAGTCTGATGTAAAGATGACCATGCCATCTCTAAATAGCATTAGCCTGGACCTTGATGTAAAGATGGCCATGCCATCTCTAAATAGCATTAGCCTGGACTATGATGTAAAGATGACCATGCCATCTGTAAATAGCATTAGCCTGGACCTTGATGTAATGATGACCATGCCATCTGTAAATAGCATTTGCCTGGACCTTGATGTAAAGATGGCCATGCCATCTGTAAATAGCATTAGCCTGGAGTCTGATGTAAAGATGACCATGCCATCTCTAAATAGCATTAGCCTGGACATTGATGAAAAGATGGCCATGCCATCTCTAAATAGCATTAGCCTGGACCTTGATGTAAAGATGGCCATGCCATCTCTAAATAGCATTAGCCTGCACCTTGATATAAAGATGGCCATGCCATCTGTAAATAGCATTAGCCTGGACCTTGATGTAAAGATGGCCATGCCATCTCTAAATAGCATTAGCCTGGACCTTGATGTAAATATGACCATGCCATCTGTAAATAGCATTTGCCTGGACCTTGATGTAAAGATGGCCATGCCATCTGTAAATAGCATCAGCCTGGGGTCTGATTTAAAGATGAGCATGCCATCTCTAAATAGCATTAGCCTGTAGCTTGATGTGAAGATGACCATGCCATCTGTAAATAGCATTAGCCTGGACATTGATGTAAAGATGACCATGCCATCTGTAAATAGCATTAGCCTGGAGCTTGATGTAAAGATGACCATGCCATCTGTAAATAGCATTAGCCTGGAGCTTGATGTAAAGATGACCATGCCATCTGTAAATAGCATTAGCCTGGAGCTTGATGTAAAGATGACCATGCCATCTCTAAATAGCATTCGCCTGGGCCTTGATGTAAAGATGACCATGCCATCTGTAAATAGCATTAGCCTGGACCTTGATGTAAAGATGACCATGCCATCTGTAAATAGCATTAGCCTGGAGCTTGATGTAAATAAGACCATGCCATCTGTAAATAGCATTAGCATGGACCTTGATGTAAAGATGGCCATGTCATCTGTAAATAGCATTAGCCTGGAACTTGATGTAAATATGACCATGCAATCTGTAAATAGCATTAGCCTGGAGCTTGATGTAAAGATGACCATGCCATCTGTAAATAGCATTAGCCTGGAGCTTGATGTAAAGATTACCATGCCATCTGTAAATAGCATTAGCCTGGAGCTTGATGTAAAGATGACCATGCCATCTGTAAATAGCATTAGCCTGGAGCTTGATGTAAATATGACCATGCCATCTGTAAATAGCATTAGCATGGACCTTGATGTCAAGATGGCCATGCCATCTGTAAATAGCATTAGCCTGGAGCTTGATGTAAAGATGACCATGCCATCTGTAAATAGCATTAGCCTGGAGCTTGATGTAAAGATGACCATGCCATCTGTCAATAGCATTAGCCTGGAGCTTGATCTAAAGATGACCATGCCATCTGTAAATAGCATTAGCATGGACCTTGATGTAAAGATGGCCATACCATCTGTAAATAGCATTAGCCTGGACCTTGATGTCAAGATGACCATGCCATCTGTAAATAGCATTAGCCTGGAGCTTGATGTAAAGATGACCATGCCATCTGTAAATAGCATTAGCCTGGAGTCTGATGTAAAGATGACCATGCCATCTCTAAATAGCATTAGCCTGGACCTTGATGTAAAGATGGCCATGCCATCTCTAAATAGCATTAGCCTGGACCATGATGTAAAGATGGCGATGCCATCTCTAAATAGCAATAGCCTGGACCTGGATGTAAAGATGGCCATGCCATCTGTAAATAGCATTAGCCTGGACCTTGATGTAAAGAGGGCCATGCCATCTCTAAATAGCATTAGCCTGGAGTCTGATGTAAAGATGACCATGCCATCTCTAAATAGCATTAGCCTGGACCTTGATGTAAAGATGACCATGCCATCTGTAAATAGCATTAGCCTGCACCTTGATGTAAAGATGGCCATGCCATCTCTAAATAGCATTAGCCTGGACCTTGATTTAAAGATGACCATGCCATCTGTAAATAGCATTAGCCTGCACCTTGATGTAAAGATGGCCATGCCATCTCTAAATAGCATTAGCCTGGACCTTGATTTAAAGATGGCCATGCCATCTGTAAATAGCATTAGCCTGGAGTCTGATGTAAAGATGACCATGCCATCTCTAAATAGCATTAGCCTGGCCCTTGATGTAAAGATGGCCATGCCATCTCTAAATAGCATTAGCCTGGACTATGATGTAAAGATGACCATGCCATCTGTAAATAGCATTAGCCTGGACCTTGATGTAATGATGACCATGCCATCTGTAAATAGCATTTGCCTGGACCTTGATGTAAAGATGGCCATGCCATCTGTAAATAGCATTAGCCTGGAGTCTGATGTAAAGATGACCATGCCATCTCTAAATAGCATTAGCCTGGACATTGATGAAAAGATGGCCATGCCATCTCTAAATAGCATTAGCCTGGAGCTTGATGTAAAGATGGCCATGCCATCTCTAAATAGCATTAGCCTGCACCTTGATGTAAAGATGGCCATGCCATCTGTAAATAGCATTAGCCTGGACCTTGATGTAAAGATGGCCATGCCATCTCTAAATAGCATTAGCCTGGACCTTGATGTAAATATGACCATGCCATCTGTAAATAGCATTTGCCTGGACCTTGATGTAAAGATGGCCATGCCATCTGTAAATAGCATTAGCCTGGGGTCTGATTTAAAGATGACCATGCCATCTCTAAATAGCATTAGCCTGTAGCTTGATGTGAAGATGACCATGCCATCTGTAAATAGCATTAGCCTGGACATTGATGTAAAGATGACCATGCCATCTGTAAATAGCATTAGCCTGTAGCTTGATGTAAAGATGACCATGCCATCTGTAAATAGCATTAGCCTGGAGCTTGATGTAAAGATGACCATGCCATCTGTAAATAGCATTAGCCTGGAGCTTGATGTAAAGATGACCATGACATCTCTAAATAGCATTAGCCTGGGCCTTGATGTAAAGATGACCATGCCATCTGTAAATAGCATTAGCCTGGACCTTGATGTAAAGATGACCATGCCATCTGTAAATAGCATTAGCCTGGAGCTTGATGTAAATAAGACCATGCCATCTGTAAATAGCATTAGCATGGACCTTGATGTAAAGATGGCCATGTCATCTGTAAATAGCATTAGCCCGGAGCTTGATGTAAATATGACCATGCAATCTGTAAATAGCATTAGCCTGGAGCTTGATGTAAAGATGACCATGCCATCTGTAAATAGCATTAGCCTGGAGCTTGATGTAAAGATTACCATGCCATCTGTAAATAGCATTAGCCTGGAGCTTGATGTAAAGATGACCATGCCATCTGTAAATAGCATTAGCCTGGAGCTTGATGTAAATATGACCATGCCATCTGTAAATAGCATTAGCATGGACCTTGATGTCAAGATGGCCATGCCATCTGTAAATAGCATTAGCCTGGAGCTTGATGTAAAGATGACCATGCCATCTGTAAATAGCATTAGCCTGGAGCTTGATGTAAAGATGACCATGCCATCTGTCAATAGCATTAGCCTGGAGCTTGATCTAAAGATGACCATGCCATCTGTAAATAGCATTAGCATGGACCTTGATGTAAAGATGGCCATACCATCTGTAAATAGCATTAGCCTGGACCTTGATGTCAAGATGACCATGCCATCTGTAAATAGCATTAGCCTGGAGCTTGATGTAAAGATGACCATGCCATCTGTAAATAGCATTAGCCTGGAGTCTGATGTAAAGATGACCATGCCATCTCTAAATAGCATTAGCCTGGACCTTGATGTAAAGATGGCCATGCCATCTCTAAATAGCATTAGCCTGGACCATGATGTAAAGATGGCGATGCCATCTCTAAATAGCAATAGCCTGGACCTGGATGTAAAGATGGCCATGCCATCTGTAAATAGCATTAGCCTGGACCTTGATGTAAAGATGGCTATGCCATCTCTAAATAGGATTAGCCTGGACCTTGATGTAAAGATGACCATGCCATCTGTAAATAGCATTAGCCTGGACCTTGATGTAAAGATGGCCATGCCATCTGTAAATAGCATTAGCCTGGAGTCTGATGTAAAGATGACCATGCCATCTCTAAATAGCATTAGCCTGTACCTTGATGTAAAGATGGCCATGCCATCTGTAAATAGCATTAGCCTGGACCTTGATGTAAAGATGGCCATGCCATCTCTAAATAGCATTAGCCTTGGCCTTGATGTAAAGATGACCATGCCATCTGTCAATAGCATTAGCCTGGATCTTGATGTAAAGATGGCCATGCCATCTGTAAATAGCATTAGCCTGGAGTCTGATGTAAAGATGACCATGCCATCTCTAAATAGCATTAGCCTGTAGCTTGATGTAAAGATTACCATGCCATCTGTAAATAGCATTAGCCTGGACCTTGATGTAAAGATGACCATGCCATCTGTAAATAGCATTAGCCTGGACCTTGATGTAAAGATGGCCATGCCATCTGTAAATAGCATTAGCCTGTAGCTTGATGTAAAGATGACCATGCCATCTGTAAACAGCATTAGCCTGGAGCTTAATGTAAAGATGACCATGCCATCTGTAAATACCATTAGCCTGGAGCTTGATGTAAAGATGACGGTGCCATCTGTAAATAGCATTAGCCTGGAGCTTGATGTAAAGATGACCATGCCATCTCTAAATAGCATTAGCCTGGAGCTTGATGTAAAGATGACCATGCCATCTGTAAATAGCATTAGCCTGGAGCTTGATGTAAAGATGACCATGCCATCTGTAAATAGCATTAGCTTGGAGCTTGATGTAAAGATGATCATGCCATCTGTAAATAGCGCTAGCATGGACCTTGATGTAAAGATGGCCATGCCATCTGTAAATAGCATTAGCCTGGAGCTTGATGTAAAGATGACCATGCCTTCTGTAAATAGCATTAGCCTGGAGCTTGATGTAAAGATGACCATGCCATCTGTAAATAGCATTAGCCTGGACCTTGATGTAAAGATGACCATGCCATCTGTAAATAGCATTAGCCTGGAGCTTGATGTAAAGATGACCATGCCATCTGTAAATAGCATTAGCCTGTAGCTTGATGAAAAGATGACCATGCCATCTGTAAATAGCATTAGCCTGGACCTTGATGTAAAGATGGCCAAGCCATCTGTAAATAGCATTAGCCTGGAGTCTGATGTAAAGATGACCATGCCATCTCTAAATAGCATTAGCCTGTAGCTTTATGTAAAGATGACCATGCCATCTGTAAATAGCATTAGCCTGGACCTTGATGTAAAGATGGCCATGCCATCTGTAAATAGCATTACCCTGGAGTCTGATGTAAAGATGACCATGCCATCTCTAAACAGCATTAGCCTGTAGCTTGATGTAAAGATGACCATGCCATCTCTAAATAGCATTAGCCTGGACCTTGATGTAAAGATGGCCATGCCATCTCTAAATAGCATTAGCCTGGACCTTGATGTAAAGATGGCCATGCCATCTCTAAATTGCATTAGCCTGGATCTTGATGTAAAGATGACCATGCCATCTGTAAATAGCAATAGCCTGGACCTTGATGTAAAGATGGCCATGCCATCTCTAAATAGCATTATCCTGGACCTTGATGTAAAGATGGTCATGCCATCTATAAATAGCATTAGCCTGGAGTCTGATGTAAAGATGACCATGCCATCTCTAAATAGCATTAGCCTTGTCCTTGATGTAAAGATGGCCATGCCATCTCTAAATAGCATTAGCCTGGGTCTTGATGTAAAGATGACCATGCCATCTGTAAATAGCATTAGCCTGGAGCTTGATGTAAAGATGACCATGCCATCTCTAAATAGCATTAGCCTGGAGCTTGATGTAAAGATGACCATGCCATCTGTAAATAGCATTAGCCTGGAGCTTGATGTAAAGATGACCATGCTATCCGTAAATAGCATTAGCCTGGATCTTGATGTAAAGATGACCATGCCATCGGTAAATAGCATTAGCATGGACCTTGATGTAAAGATGGCCATGCCATCTGTAAATAGCATTAGCCTGGAGCTTGATGTAAAGATGACCATGCCATCTGTAAATAGCATTAGCCTGGAGCTTGATGTAAAGATGACCATGCCATCTCTAAATAGCATTAGCATGGACCTTGATGTAAAGATGACCATGCCATCTGTAAATAGCATTAGCCTGGACCTTGATGTAAAGATGGCCATGCCATCTCTAAATAGCATTAGCCTGGAGTCTGATGTAAAGATCACCATGCCATTTCTAAATAGCATTAGCCTGTAGCTTGATGTAAAGATGATCATGCCATCTGTAAATAGCATTAGCCTGGACCTTGATGTAAAGATGACAATGCCATCTGTAAATAGCATTAACCTGGACCTTGATGTAAAGATGGCCATGCCATCTGTAAATAGCATTAGCCTGTAGCTTAATGTAAAGATGACCATGCCATCTCTAAATAGCATTAGCCTGGACCTTGATGTAAAGATGGCCATGCCATCTCTAAATAGCATTAGCCTGGACCTTGATGTAAAGATGGCCATGCCATCTCTAAATAGCATTAGCCTGGATCTTGATGTAAAGATGACCATGCCATCTGTAAATAGCATTAGCCTGGACCTTGATGTAAAGATGGCCATGCCATCTCTAAATAGCATTAGCCTGAACCTTGATGTAAATATGACCATGCCATCTGTAAATAGCATTAGCCTGGACCTTGATATAAAGATGGCCATGCCATCTGTAAATAGCATTAGCCTGGATTCTGATGTAAAGATGACCATGCCATCTCTAAATAGCATTAGCCTGTAGCTTGATGTAAAGATGACCATGCCATCTGTAAATAGCATTAGCCTGGACCTTGTTGTAAAGATGACCATGCCATCTGTAAATAGCAATAGCCTGGACCTTGATGTAAAGATGGCCATGCCAGCTGTAAATAGCATTAGCCTGCAGCTTGATGTAAAGATGACCATGCCATCTGTAAATAGCATTAGCCTGGAGCTTGATGTAAAGATGACCATGCCATCTGTAAACAGCATTTGCCTGGAGCTGGATTTAAAAATGACCATGCCATCTGTAAATAACATTAGCCTGGAGTTTGATGTAAAGATGACCATGCCATCTGTAAATAGCATTAGCCTGGACCTTGATGTACAGATGACCATGCCATCTGTAAATAGCATTAGCCTGGACCTTGATGTAAAGATTGCCATGCCATCTGTAAATAGCATTAGCCTGGACCTTGATGTAAAGATGGCCATGCCATCTTTAAATAGCATTAGCCTAGAACTTGATGTAAAGATGACCATGCCATCTGTAAATAGCATTAGCCTGGAGCTTGATTTAAAAATGACAATGCCATCTGTAAATAGCATTAGCTTGGAGCTTGATGTAAAGATGACCATACCATCTGTAAATAGCACTAGCCTGGAGCTTGATTTAAAAATGACCATGCCATCTGTAAATAGCATTAGCCTGGAGCTTGATGTAAAGATGACCATGCCATCTCTAAATAGCATTAGCCTGGACCTCGATGTAAAGATGACCATGCCATCTGTAAATAGCATTAGCCTGGACCTTGATGTAAAGATGGCCATGCCATCTGTAAATATCATTAGACTGGAGCATGATGTAAAGATGACCATGCCATCTGTAAATAGCATTAGCATGGACCTTGATGTAAAGATGGCCATGCCATCTGTAAATAGCATTAGACTGGAGCTTGATGTAAAGATGACCATGCCATCTGTAAATAGCATTAGCATGGACCTTGATGTAAAGATGGCCATGCCATCTGT
>NC_056743.1:1904866094-1904873594 GCF_019279795.1 Protopterus annectens
TAAAGATGACCATGCCATCTGTATATAATAATAATAATTAATAATAATAATAATAATAATAATAATAATAATAATAATAATAAAGTGATCTTGGAGATGGTTTTTATGTGCAGTAGAATGGAGCTTTATGTAAAGATGGCCATGCCATCTGTATATAATAATAATAATTAATAATAATAATAATAATAATAATAATAATAATAAAGTGATCTTGGAGCTGGTTTTTATGTGCATTAGAATGGAGCTATATGTAAAGATGACCATGCCCTCTGTATATAATACTACGATTACTGCTACTTATAAAAATAATAATAAAGTGATCTTGGAGCTGGTTTTCTATGTGCATTAGACTGGAGCTATATGTAAAGATGACCATGCCATCTGTATATAATAATAATAATAATAATAATAATAATAATAATAATAATAATAATAATAATAAAGTGATCTTGTTGCTGGTTTTGTATGTGCATTAGACTGGAGCTATATGTAAAGATGACCATGCCATCTGTATATGATAATAATAATAATAATAATAATAATAATAATAATAATAATAATAATAATAATAATGAAGTGATGTTGGAGCTGGTTTTGTATGTGCAGTAGACTGAAGCTATATGTAAAGATGACCATGCCATCTGTATATAATAATAATAATTATTAATAATAATAATGATAAAGTGATCTTGGAGCTGGTTTTTATGTGCATTAGAATGGAGCTTTATGTAAAGATGACCATGCCATCTGTATATAATAATAATAATAATAATAATAATAATAATAATAATAATAATAATAAAGTGATCTTGGAGCTGTTTTTTATGCGCATTAGAATGGAGCTTTATGTAAAGATGGTCATGCCCTCTGTATATTATAATAATAACAATACTACTACTACTACTACTACTAATAATAATAATAATAATAAAGTGATCTTGGAGCTGATTTTGTATGTGCATTAGACTGGAGCTATATGTAAAGATGACCAAGCCATCTGTATATAATAATTATAATTATTAATAATAATAATAATAATAATAATAATAATAATAATAATAATAATAATAATAATAATAATAATAATAATAATAAAGTGATCTTGGAGCTGGTTTTGTATGTGCATTAGACTGGAGCTATATGTAAAGATGACCATGCCATCTGTATGTCATAATAATAATAATAATAATAATAATAATAATAATAATAATAATAATAATAATAATAATAAAGTGATCTTGGAGCTGGTTTTCTATGTGCATTAGACTGGAGCTATATGTAAAGATGACCATGCCATCTGTATATAATAATAATAATAATAATAATAATAATAATAATAATAATAATAAAGTGATCTTGGAGCTGGTTTTGTATGTGCATTAGACTGGAGCTATATGTAAAGATGACCATGCCATCGGTATATAATAATAATAATTAATAATAATAATAATAATAATAATAATAATAATAATAATGATAGTAATAATAATAAAGAGATCTTGGAGCTGGTTTTTATGTGCATTAGAATGGAGCTTTATGTAAAGATGACCATGTCCACTGTATATAATAAGAATAATTAGTAGTATAAAACACAAGTAAACCAGAACGGAAAGGCAGCTGGAATCACACCATTCATTGAACAACCATCAGCGTTTGGTTAAAAATTCTTCTTTATTCCACAAAAAGACAGAGAAAAACGAAATGAGCGCTTTCACGTATGCACCATACGCTTCATCAGATTTCATTATTCATAAAAGCAGCTCAGTTTAAATAGTGTCATCTATAATTCAATTAACACAATTACTTTGCCAATTAATAACATCTCTACCTTTTTTTAAAGGTATAGCTGACTTCCAAGACAATATTGAGTATATATTTGTTAAATACAACATAGCCTAACAATTCATTGATATAGCATCTATATATTATTGAATTAAATTGATTCAGGGACATGTGTCAACCTAGATGCAACTATCAAATTTAAAATAATAAAAATAAAATAAAAATAATGATGAATATAAATATAATTTCTACCCTTCATTATTAAAACAAATAATCAAGCCAGTAATGTCCACATTCAACAAATCATGTTTACATCCTATATGCTATAAATCAAATTAAAACTATATCAAATATAACATCTAGATAAACATGATAAATATATTATGTTAATAAAGTGCTTGTGCCTATAAATTATTATAAAAATCTGTATAAATGTGTATATAAATATAATATAAATAAATATATTTAAAAACAAAGTCCTATATTATTGCAAGATGAATATGTATCAATTAATAAATAAATAAATCAATAGTGACAAACCAATTAATATATACACAATATATCTACATAAATATATATGACTTTGGGATCCTAGAGAATAAATAACATATAGATATTAGCAATATTAGTTCTTTCTTAGCATGGGTTTCATGGGGACATATTGATTCAAACCTGGTGGATGATGTGCTTTCATTTTTAATATCCAGTATAGTTCTTTTTGTTCAAGTATATTAACCATGTCTCCCCCATTTCTATCTTTTTCAATAATTTGTAGAACCCTAAACTTGAAACTATGTGTTCCATATTGCTTTATGTGTTTTGCCAGAGCGTTAGTTTCATTATTCTTCTTTATGTCATATATATGATTGTATATTCTCTTCTTAAATTCTCTTTTGGTAAGTCCTATGTAGAATGCTGAACAATGTTCACAAGTTGCTAAATAAATAACATTGCAGGTGTTGCATGATGCATAAAAACTGGGTCTAAACTCATAGTTCAGGACAGGATGCGTATATTTCTGAGTTCCTGAAATAAATTTACACATATTGCATTGATTACATGCAAAGGTTCCCATATTCATATTGGGCTCTATATCCACGATCACTTCTTTCTTGTATGTTTTGCATAATAACCTCTTTAAATTCTTATTGTTCCTGTATATAAACCTAGGAGTTTCCCCTATTAATTTTGCTGTTCTATCATCTATTGTCAACACCTGCCAATGTTCTTTTATAATTTCTACAATTCTCTTATTATCATTGGTGTATGTAGTAATAAATTGCATTCTTTCTTGATGTCTTGGATAAGATTTTTTATTATAGCTCCAACGACCTCTCTCTATCCGTAATGTGTCAGGAATGTCTGTAGTTCTAATTACTTGTTCTCTAATCTCTTTAACCATCATCTTGTTGTAGCCCCTCTCCATAAATAGTTTCTCCATCAGATCTGCTTGGGCTCCCAGGTCTAAATGTCCTTTACATAACCTATTTAGTCTGGTAAATTGACTTTTCACTATGCCACTAAAGACATGCCTAGGATGCATGCTATCAAAGCTAAGTAATGCATTCTTCCAACAGCTCTTTCTGTATAGGCTAGATGTAATTTTCCCTTTATCAATCTTTAAGTTCAGATCTAAGAAATTTATTTCAGTATAAGATGCCTCCATTGTGAATCTTAAAAAACTCGTTGTGCTTTCTAGATATTTCAAAAAGCTCTCAAACTGTTCTATTGTGCCTTCCCAAATTATTATTATATCATCCACAAATCTGGAATATAAGATAATTTTCTTATATAAGTCATTATTAAATAGATGTTCTCTTTCCCACCAATTAACAACCAGATTTGCATATGTATTAGCGCAGGGTGTGCCCATGGCAACACCCCACTTCTGTAAATACATTTGATTTGAAAAAGAGAAAACATTGTTAGAAAGAACCAGATCTAATAATTGACATATTAATATATTCTTGTTGCGACTGATTTCAGGGTATGACTGAAGCAATTCTCTAATATACTGTATACCTTGGTCATTAGGGATACACGTGAATAAACTTTGTATATCTAATGTGACCAACAAATGTACCCCATGTATCAGTTCTACGTTAAGATTATCAAGTATTTCCAACAATTGATAACTGTCCCTTAAAATGGTGGGAATCTGATTCATAATAGGTCTCAAACTCTTTTCAAGGTATATGGAAATATTTTGTGTTGCCCAACCTTCACCATCCACTATGGGCCTGATGGGGGGTGGGAGTATATCCTTATGCATTTTGGGTAAGGCCTTAATATATGGTATCCGTGGAGACTCTATGGTAAAAAAATCATATAGTTCTTTGCTGATCTGGCGGCACATTAACATATCATACAGCTCTTCCTTAATCCTATTCAAAATTTCAGAAAAAAATGTATCAGAAATCTCAGCATATGTATCTGAATCACTTAGCATCAGAAGCATGGATGTATTATACTGTTCAGTGTTAAATATCACTATGCCTCCCCCTTTATCAGCAGGTCTGATAATAATGGAGGGTTCTTTGATCAATTTCTGCAGTGATAACCTTTCATTCGTATTCATGTTAAAATACAGACATTTCCTATCCCCTTTGTAGAAATATTCATATAAACTATTTTCACAAAGTTTGACAAAGCATTCTATATGAGCTGGTAAAGGTGGACAATACATACTTTTTCTCTTGCAACATACAGTATTACTTTCATTATCTAAAACATTTTGCTTCTGACCATAGAACATCAATTTCAGTGCTAATTTACGACTAAAAGTCCTTATATCAACCAAAATGTCTTGTAAACAACTGGCTTGCGAAGGGACAAATGATAAGCCTCTGTTCAAGAGGCTAATTTCAGAATTACTTAGTGTATAACTAGACAAATTAAAGAATAAAGAAGTATCATTTACTGTCTTTGGCGTCGCCTTTGTTGTCCATTCTCTTCTGAATATTTCCGTTTGCGTTTGTCCCAGCTCCTGGATCTCTCTCTGGGTACTGTTGGTTTCCTTATAGAATAAGGTAAAAAAATGGGGGCGACTGCATGGCTCTTCATAATCGCTCCATTGCCCGAAAAACTGGTATTTTGATTTACCTTATCTGCCTCTTAGTTGGGCAGCGGAGTAGAGGCAGATATGTGTGTCACTGGATCCACCGTGTCTGGTGGAGTGACAAAAGCACTATCAGAAGTTCTGGTGCTTGAAATATTAACCAGAGTAGTGTTGTGCTTTCCATGTTCTTGGTTATCAGTAGTGCTATCCACAGGTTTCAATGTTCTCTCATTATGTGTTGCTGCAGCTTCATGGTTTACGTAACGTGGCCAAATGAACACATGACCTTCTGCAAAGTCGCGATGGTCACGCTGCAGTTTCCGTTGTTTAACTAGTTGTAGTCTATTACTGTAAGATTCAATCTGTGTATATAAAGCATCTAATTTTCTTATACACGGTTCATTATTGAACGATTGACGGATTTCATGGTTCAATTTATTGGCATTGGCTAACAGTTCTTGTTCGAGCGGCATGAAGTGGTCTATAAGCAGTTGCATGTACTTACGGCTGGTGTCCAAGTTGATTTCTTGCCATTTCTTTAACAGTTCAGGTTGGCTATCGCCGTAAGTTGGCATGCACAAGACCCTCATGCCTCTCGGTACTACATTAAAATGTAGTGAAGCTTCTAAGTGTTTATGTTGCCAATTATATCTTTGTATTTTATATAAATTGTTCTCTAGCTGCTTATATAAAGTATTAAACAGTTCCATATTACAGTTACCTTGCTCCTTGTTGGTTACTGAAGATATAGCAAAATCCAGATTCAATAAAGGGTTCTGTCCATTGTTGGTAATATTGGACCATCTTTCTATACCGACCCTCGATTCTGGATTATAATCCAATTCAATAGCCGAATGAGCCATTCCGTAAGGTGAAGCGGTTAAGAAATAATGCAACAAAAAAAGAAGAAAACCGTTCACCTTAACCTGGAGCACTTGTCAAAGTCCACGAAAAATAGTAGTATAAAACACAAGTAAACCAGAACGGAAAGGCAGCTGGAATCACACCATTCATTGAACAACCATCAGCGTTTGGTTAAAAATTCTTCTTTATTCCACAAAAAGACAGAGAAAAACTAAATGAGCGCTTTCACGTATGCACCATACGCTTCATCAGATTTCATTATTCATAAAAGCAGCTCAGTTTAAATAGTGTCATCTATAATTCAATTAACACAATTACTTTGCCAATTAATAACATCTCTACCTTTTTTTAAAGGTATAGCTGACTTCCAAGACAATATTGAGTATATATTTGTTAAATACAACATAGCCTAACAATTCATTGATATTTTGATTGATTTTTTTTAATAAGAATAATTAATAATAATAATAATAATAATAATAATAATAATAATAATAAAGTGATCTTGGAGCTGGTTTTTATGTGCATTAGACTGGAGCTATATGTAAAGATGACCATGCCATCTGTATATAATAATAATAATAATAATAATAATAATAATAATAATAATAATAATAATAATAAAGTGATCTTGGAGCTGGTTTTGTATGTGCATTAGACTGGAGCTATATGTAAAGATGACCATGCCATCTGTAGATAATAATAATAATAATAATAATAATAATAATAATAATAATAATAATAATAATAATAATAATAATAATAATAATAATAATAATGTGATCTTGGAGCTGGTTTTTATGTGCATTAGACTGGAGCTATATGTAAAGATGACCATGCCATCATTATATTATAATAATAATAATAATAATAATAATAATAATAATAATAATAATAATAATAATAATAATAAAGTGATCTTGGAGCTGGTTTTGTATGTGCATTAGACTGGAGCTATATGTAAAGATGACCATGCCATCTGTATATAATAATAATAATAATAATAATAATAATAATAATAATAATAATAATAAAGTGATCTTGGAGCTGGTTTTGTATGTGCATTAGACTGAGCTATATGTAAAGATGACCATGCCATCTGTATATAATAATAATAATAATAATAATAATAATAATAATAATAATAATAATAATAATAATAAAGTGATCTTGGAGCTGGTTTTGTATGTGCATTTGACTGGAGCTATATGTAAAGATGACCATGCCATCTGTATATAATAATAATAATTAATAATAATAATAATAATAATAATAATAAAGTGATCTTGGAGCTGGTTTTATGTGCATTAGACTGGAGCTATATGTAAAGATGACCATGCCATCTGTATATTATAATAATAATAATAATAATAATAATAAAGCATTAGCCTGGAGCTTGATGTAAAGATGACCATGCCATCTGTATATAATAATAATAATAATAATAATAATAATAAAGTGATCTTGGAGCTGGTTTTGTATGTGCATTAGACTGGAGCTATATGTAAAGATGACCATGCCATCTGTATATAATAATAATAAATAATAATAATAATAATAATAATAATAATAATAATAATAATAATAATAAAGTGATCTTGGAGCTGGTTTTTATGTGCATTAGACTGGAGCTATATGTAAAGATGACCATGCCATCTGTATATAATAATAATAATAATAATAATAATAATAATAATAATAATAATAAAGTGATCTTGGAGCTGGTTTTATGTGCATTAGACTGGAGCTATATGTAAAGATGACCATGCCATCTGTATATAATAATAATAATTATT
>NC_056743.1:1904881094-1904883594 GCF_019279795.1 Protopterus annectens
GATGGTTTTTATGTGCATTTGAATGGAGCTTTATGTAAAGATGACCATGCCATCTGTATATAATAATAATAATAATAATAATAATAATAATAATAATAAAGTGATCTTGGAGCTGTTTTTTATGTGCATTAGAATGGAGCTATATGTAAAGATGACCATGCCCTCTGTATATAATAATAATAATAATAATAATAATAATAATAATAATAATAATAATACAGTGATCTTGGAGCTGGTTTTGTATTTGCATTAGACTGAGCTTTATGTAATGATGACCATGCCATCTCTATATAATAATAATAATAATAATAATAATAATAATAAAGTGATTTTGGAGCTGGTTTTTATGTGCATTAGAATGGAGCTATATGTAAAGATGACCATGCCATCTGTATATAATAATAATAATAATAATAATAATAATAATAATAATAAAGTGATCTTGGAGATGGTTTTTATGTGCATTTGAATGGAGCTTTATGTAAAGATGACCATGCCATCTGTATATAATAATAATAATTAATAATAATAATAATAATAATAATAATAATAATAATAATAAAGTGATCTTGGAGCTGGTTTTTATGTGCATTAGAATGGAGCTTTATGTAATGATGACCATGCCATCTCTATATAATAATAATAATAATAATAATAATAATAATAAAGTGATCTTGGAGCAGGTATTGTATTTGCATTTGACTGGAGCTATATGTAAAGATGACCATGCCATCTGTTAATAATAATAATAATAATAATAATAATAATAATAATAATAACAATAATAATAAAGTGATCTTGGAGCTGGTTTTATGTGCATTAGACTGAGCTATATGTAAAGATGACCATGCCATCTGTATATAATAATAATAATTAATAATAATAATAATAATAATAATAATAAAGTGATCTTGGAGCTGGTTTTGTATGTGCATTAGACTGGAGCTATATGTAAAGATGACCATGCCATCTGTATATAATAATAATAATAATTAATAATAATAATAATAATAATAATAATAAAGTGATCTTGGAGCTGCTTTTTATGTGCATTAGAATGGAGCTATATGTAAAGATGACCATGCCATCTGTATATAATAATAATAATAATAATAATAATAAAGTGATCTTGGAGCTGTTTTTATGTGCATTAGAATGGAGCTTTATGTAAAGATGGCCATGCCATCTGTATATAATAATAATAATAATAATAATACTACTACTAATAATAATAATAATAAAGTGATCTTGGAGCTGGTTTTGTATGTGCATTAGACTGAGCTATATGTAAAGATGACCATGCCATCTGTATAATAATAATAATAATAATAATAATAATAATAATAATAATAAAAGTGATCTTGGAGCTGGTTTTATGTGCATTAGACTGGAGCTATATGTAAAGATGACCATGCCATCTGTATATAATAATAATAATAATAATAATAATAATAATAATAATAAAGTGATCTTGGAGCTGGTTTTGTATGTGCATTAGACTGGAGCTATATGTAAAGATGACCATGCCATCTGTATATAATAATAATAATAATAATAATAATAATAATAATAATAAAGTGATCTTGGAGCTGGTTTTTATGTGCATTAGACTGGAGCTATATGTAAAGATGACCATGCCATCTGTATATAATAATAATAATAATAATAATAATAATAATAATAATAATAATAATAATAAAGTGATCTTGGAGCTGGTTTTGTATGTGCATTAGACTGGAGCTATATGTAAAGATGTCCATGCCATCTGTATATAATAATAATAATAATAATAATAATAATAATAATAATAATAATAATAAAAGTGATCTTGGAGCTGGTTTTATGTGCATTAGACTGAGCTATATGTAAAGATGACCATGCCATCTGTATATAATAATAATAATAATAATAATAATAATAATAATAATAATAATAATAAAAGTGATCTTGGAGCTGGTTTTGTATGTGCATTAGACTGGAGCTATATGTAAAGATGACCATGCCATCTGTATATAATAATAATAATAATAATAATAATAATAATAATAATAATAATAATAATAAAGTGATTTTGGAGCTGGTTTTATGTGCGTTAGACTGGAGCTATATGTAAAGATGACCATGCCATCTGTATATAATAATAATAATAATAATAATAATAATAATAATAATAATAAAGTGATCTTGGAGCTGGTTTTGTATGTGCATTAGACTGGAGCTATATGTAAAGATGACCATGCCATCTGTATATAATAATAATAATAATAATAATAATAATAATAATAATAATAATAATAAAGTGATCTTGGAGCTGGTTTTGTATGTGCATTAGACTGGAGCTATATGTAAAGATGACCATGCCATCTGTATATAATAATAATAATAATAATAATAATAATAATAATAATAATAATAATAATAATAATGATAAAGTGATCTTGGAGCTGGTTTTTATGTGCATTAGAATGGAGCTTTATGTAAAGATGACCATGCCATCTCT
>NC_056743.1:1904888594-1904891094 GCF_019279795.1 Protopterus annectens
TGAGCATTAGACTGGAGCTATATGTAAAGATGACCATGCCATCTGTATATAATAATAATTATTATTAATAATAATAATAATAATAATAATGATAAAGTGATCTTGGAGATGGTTTTTATGTGCATTAGAATGGAGCTTTATGTAAAGATGACCATGCCATCTGTATATAATAATAATAATTATTATTAATATTAATAATAATAATAATAATAATGATAAAGTGATCTTGGAGCTGGTTTTTATGTGCATTAGCATGAAGCTTTATGTAAAGATGACCATGCCATCTGTATATAATAATAATAATTATTAATAATAATAATAATAATAATAATAATAATGAAGTGATCTTGGAGCTGTTTTTATGTGCATTAGAATGGAGCTTTATGTAAAGATGGCCATGCCCTCTGTATATAATAATAATAACAATAATACTACTACTACTACTAATAATAATAATAATAAAGTGATCTTGGAGCTGATTTTGTATGTGCATTAGACTGGAGCTATATGTAAAGATGACCATGCCATCTGTATATAATAATAATAATAATAATAATAATAATAATAATAATAATAATAATAAAGTGATTTTGGAGCTGGTTTTGTATGTGCATTAGACTGGAACTATATGTAAAGATGACGAACCCATCTGTATATAATAATTATAATTAATAATAATAATAATAATAATAATAATAATAATAAAGAGATCTTGGAGCTGGTTTTGTATGTGCATTAGACTGGAGCTATATGTAAAGATGACCATGCCATCTGTATATAATAATAATAATTAATAATAATAATAATAATAATAATAATAATAATAATAAAGTGATCTTGGAGCTGGTTTTGTATGTGCATTAGAATGGAGCTATATGTAAAGATGACCATGCCATCTGTATATAATAATAATAATTATTAATAATAATAATAATAATAATAATAATAATAATAAAGTGATCTTGGAGATGGTTTTTATGTGCATTTGAATGGAGCTTTATGTAAAGATGACCATGCCATCTGTATATAATAATAATTAATAATAATAATAATAAAGTGATCTTGGAGCTGCTTTTTATGAGCATTAGAATGGAGCTATATTTAAAGATGACCATGCCCTCTGTATATAATACTACTACTACTACTAATAATAATAATAATAATAAAGTGATCTTGGAGCTGGTATTGTATGTGCATTCGACTGGAGCTATATGTAAAGATGACCATGCCATCTGTATATAATAATAATAATTAATAATAATAATAATAATAATAATAATAATAATAATAATAATAATAAAGTGATCTTGGAGCTGGTTTTGTATGTGCATTAGACTGAGCTATATGTAAAGATGACCATGCCATCTGTATATAATAATAATAATAATAATAATAATAATAATAATAATAATAATAATAATAATAATAATAAAGTGATCTTGGAGCTGGTTTTGTATGTGCATTAGACTGGAGCTATATGTAAAGATGACCATGCCATCTGTATATAATAATAATAATTAATAATAATAATAATAATAATAATAATAATAATAATAATAATAATAATAATGATAAAGTGATCTTGGAGCTGGTTTTTATGTGCATTAGAATGGAGCTTTATGTAAAGATGACCATGCCATCTGTATATAATAATAATAATAATAATAATAATAATAATAATAATAATAATAAAGTGATCTTGGAGCTGTTTTTTATGTGCATTAGAATGGAGCTTTATGTAAAGATGGCCATGCCCTCTGTATATAATAATAATAACAATAATACTACTACTACTACTACTACTAATAATAATAAAGTGATCTTGGAGTTGATTTTGTATGTGCATTAGACTGGAGCTATATGTAAAGATGACCATGCCATCTGTATATAATAATAATAATAATAATAATAATAATAATAATAATAATAATAATAATAATAATAATAAAGTGATCTTGGAGCTGGTTTTGTATGTGCATTAGACTGGAGCTATATGTAAAGATGACCATGCCATCTGTAGATAATAATAATAGTTAATAATAATAATAATAATAAAGTGATCTTGGAGCTGTTTTTTATGTGCATTAGACTGGAGCTATATGTAAAGATGACCATGAAATCTGTATATAATAATAATAATAATAATAATAAAGTGATCTTGAAGCTGGTTTTGTATGTGCATTAGACTGGAGCTATATGTAAAGATGACCATGCCATCTGTATATAATAATAATAATAATAATAATAATAATAATAATAATAATAATAATAAAGTAATCTTGGAGCTGGTTTTGTATGTGCATTAGATTGGAGCTATATTTAAAGATGACCATGCCATCTGTATATAATAATAGTTAATAATAATAATAATAATAATAATAATAATAATAATAATAAAGTGATCTTGGAGCTGGTTTTTATGTGCATTAGACTGGAGCTATATGTAAAGATGACCATGCCATCTGTATATAATAATAATAATAATAATTAATAATAATAA
>NC_056743.1:1904893594-1905038594 GCF_019279795.1 Protopterus annectens
TTTGTATGTGCATTAGACTGGAGCTATATGTAAAGATGACCATGCCATCTGTATATAATAATAATAATAATAATAATAATAATAATAATAATAATAATAATAATAATAATAATCATAAAGTGATCTTGGAGCTCGTTTTGTATGTGCATTAGACTGGGGCTATATGTAAAGATGACCATGCCATCTGTATATAATAATAATAATAATTAATATTAATAATAATAATAATATTAATAATAATAATAATAAAGAGATCTTGGAGCTGGTTTTTATGTGCATTAGAATGGAGCTTTATGTAAAGATGACCATGCCCACTGTATGTAATAATACTACTATTACTAATAATAATAATAATAATAATAATAATAATCGTAAAGTGATCTTGGAGCTGGTTTGTATGTGCATTAGAATGGAGCTTTATGTAAAGGTGGCCATGCCCTCTGTATATGATAATAATAATACTACTACTAATAATAATAATAATTATTATTATTTTAATATTATCTTGGAGCTGGTTTTGTATGTGCATTAAATTACATACCATCTGTAATTTATAATAATAATAATAATAATAAAATAATAATAATAAAGTGAACATGCTGGTCCTAGTGTCTGCCACCAGTGTGATATCCAGCACAAATATGCTAAACTTGAGTTTCCTAAACACTGAAGCATAATGCACCTCACAGTTTGCTGAGTTTTCTGTAAATTATTTCCCTCCTATCAGCCTTCATAAGAACCATCATGGGCCATGGCTCCATAGCTTCATATTTCCAACAAACTTGATGTGAGAAACTGTATTAAAGTAGTTCCTGGAATTCATGTGGATGGCATCCATGAGAGCAGGTAGTCCACCTCTCTACTGACATAATGAAGTTAGACTAGGAAGGTGTCTGTTCTGTAAATCCAACTGGCACACTGCAAGGAAATTACACTTAAGGAAGTTTACAGGTCAATTTCACAGACAAGAATACTCTTCACAATTTCCCTAATATGAAAATAAGAATTACAGGTCTGTAACTGACTGGTTTCCTCTTAGGATCACCTTGGACAAATGAATCACCATCTTTCAGGTCTGCATTACCACTCCAGGTTCCACCCAGCGGTGTAAAACTTGACTCGAGATGATTGCCACTGTGGAAGTAACACCCTGACCCCATGTACAAAATGAAAAAAGGGGTTGAGGATGGATGAATGCATGGATTCCAAGAAGAGACTTCACGGATTGTCAATGGTTTATTCATCATCCCTGCAGGGTGTCAGAACACATGGGGGAGTTTAAATCATTGTGACTTTGCAGCTTATTTCCCAGACGTCCCCTGACTCCTTTACCTTTGTCTTTGGAGTATTCTACCTGCCCATTTATTCCCAGACATGAGCACCTCACCTTACTATGTTTGCAGCTAACTCTATATTTAAAGAATATATATATATATATATATATATATATATATATATATATATATATATATATATATATATATATATCATGATCTCTTCCATTTCAGGTGTGTTTTCTTTTTCCAGTGAGTTAGTTTCCTGCTAAACCAACCTTAGTTTTGCAGTGTACCTGAATAATTATTTTACCCACCCACTCCTTCATTTACCCCCCTTCCTTAAGGCTGCCTTGCCTGCCAGATGACCTTTGCTGTTTTATTCTCTGGCTTGCTAACACATTTCTTCTCTTTTTACCACAGCCTTTCCTTTAACATGCTTTCACCTTCCTCGTTTTAGGTATGATACCTCTATTTCATTCAGCAGCCATGGTGGTTGCCTAATCTTTTTGTTGTAAGATTTCATACCCTTCAAAATTCTGAGCTAGAATAAGGGACATCCTTGACAATGAAGGACAGCTGACAGGCATGCCTTTATTTACTTCCTTCATTTGTATTTAATCCATATTATTTTCTTGCTTATTTTGTACTCTGTTACTCCGTCTTTTCCCACAGAATTCTCAAGGAATAGATAGATGAGAATCTCCGCTTAAATAGTATACTAATGTACTTAAAGAGAGCTCTTACCAGGCACATTATTTAACTGAACTTGAGCTCCTGGGTCTCCTTGGAAAAACAAACATGAGGGTGGGGGGTCCAGTAAACCTACTTGGTTACCTAAACTCAGGAAATAAAAAAGTAAAACACTGTGATCTAGAGCTAGCAGAAATGCTACAAATGCTACTTCAAATAATCATTGAGGTAAACCAGGCCATGGCAGCTACCTGTGCTATTGCCAAATACCCCAGCACATAGTGAAGTACGCTGAGCTATGACTTCAGGCAACCACAATGATCTGCTGAGCTAGAAATTGCATCACTTCTTCTGTAATTATTTATTATTGATTTTTATTTTGCATTTGTTTACTGGGAAAGTCCGACTGGACACGTCCTTTTTCAGCGGAGTCATGGGGAGAAAAGCTCCACATTGAAACATACAGAAATACAATAAATCAGCAATATACATAGGACAAAGAAGTTAAAATACTAGCTTAGACACAGTTTGGACAAGCAGCTATAAATAAAGGCTAATTAATGGATAACTAAGTGTAGATAATACATGCAGGGCTAATTAATGGATCACTAAGTGCCGATAATACGCAATAAGTTTTAACTAAATCAATAGGAGTCAAAAGATTAAACAATAAGTATCGAGACATTAGATCATCATACATTTCTGTGTAAATAAATAGTTAACTGATGTGATCCAGTAAACCAGAATTATGATCCTTTCACAGTGCATCACTTTTAAATCTTGCCTAACAGCATACTAGCTATATCTCTTACTTGCTATTTTAACTTTGTTTCATTACCCTCAAAACTTCCCCCTCACTCCTTGACATGGCTTCTGTTACCCAACCATATACATACTCACAACACTCAGTCATTCACTCATTTACTTCACACACTCACTCGCTCCCTTCCTTCAAACATCTTTAAATATAAACTTTATTACAGAACATTAAAAGGGTAATCACGCCATAGCTAGTCAACATACTCATGCAAAAGAATTAGTGCAAATACTGTAAAACATACTCTGTTCATTTAGGTAATAGTCTTTTTTGTTTCTTTTTGCAATGTTTTCTCTCATTCACATCTGCTGGATGTCTGTCATTAACATGGTTAATGTCATCCGCCAGCTATCAGAGTGGGTTTTACTTTAAGATGTACCATTTCCTGAACATGCCTTCAAGGTGCAAAGTATTTGGTGCTTCATGAGTGGTGTATGACGTGTTACCTGCTTCTGTGAATGATATTGTCCTTACCAGACCCTTCCCCTTTTGCTGGCTGATTCCTACTTCCTTCTTATACTTCTTTGGTGATTGTAGTTAAAGTATGCACTCTGGAACACATGCCCCTAACTCTTCCCCCTTGGAGAGATAGCAGGCTTTGTTGCCTTATTTGTCTCCATTGCCTCTGGCTCCTTGAATGTCAGAACTCTAAATGATAGCAGGTCACCTGTGTAACAGCAGTTTCAGCTTTCTATGCCATAAACTGTTACTGAGGTGGTATTCACTGTACACGAGTGATTCAATGTAAGAGCAAAGGTTTCAGCTTTCTATGCCATAAACTGTTACTGAGGTGGTATTCACTGTACATGAGTGATTCAATGTAACAGTGAAGGTATCAGCTTTCTATGCCATAAACTGTTACTGAGGTGGTATTCACTGTACATAAGTGATTCAATGTAAGAGTGAAGGTTTCAGCTTTCTATGCCATAAACTGTTACTGAGGTGGTATTCACTGTACATGAGTGATTCAATGTAACAGCGAAGGTTTCAGCTTTCTATGCCATAAACTGTTACTGAGGTGGTATTCACTGTACATGAGTGATTCAATGTAACAGTGAAGGTTTCAGCTTTCTATGCCATAAACTGTTACTGAGGTGGTATTCACTGTACATGAGTGATTCAATGTAACAGCGAAGGTTTCAGCTTTCTATGCCATAAACTGTTACTGAGGTGGTATTCACTGTACATGAGTGATTCAATGTAACAGTGAAGGTTTCAGCTTTCTATGCCATAAACTATTACTGAGGTGGTATTTGCTGTACATGAGTGATTCAATGTAACAGCGAAGGTTTCAGCTTTCTATGCCATAAACTGTTACTGAGGTGGTATTCACTGTACATGAGTGATTTAATGTAACAGCGAAGGTTTCAGCTTTCTATGCCATAAACTGTTACTGAGGTGGTATTCACTGTACATGAGTGATTCAATGTAACAGTGAAGGTTTCAGCTTTCTATGCCGTAAACTGTTACTTCGGTGGTATTCACTGTACATGAGTGATTCAATGTAACAGCAGTTTCAGCTTTCTATGCCATAAACTGTTACTGAGGTGGTATTCACTGTAGATGAGTGATTCAGTGTAACAGCGAAGGTTTCAGCTTTCTATGCCATAAACTGTTACTGAGGTGGTATTCACTGTACATGAGTGATTCAATGTAACAGTGAAGGTTTCAGCTTTCTATGCCATAAATTGTTACTGAGGTGGTATTCACTGTACATGAGTGAGTCAGTGTAACAGCGAAGGTTTCAGCTTTCTATGCCGTAAACTGTTACTGAGGTGGTATTCACTGTACATGAGTGATTCAGTGTAACAGCGAAGGTTTCAGCTTTCTATGCCATAAACTGTTACTGAGGTGGTATTCACTGTACATGAGTGATTCAATGTAACAGTGAAGGTTTCAGCTTTCTATGCCATAAACTGTTACTGAGGTGGTATTCACTGTACATGAGTGATTCAGTGTAACAGCGAAGGTTTCAGCTTTCTATGCCATAAACTGTTACTGAGGTGGTATTCACTGTACATGAGTGATTCAGTGTAACAGCGAAGGTTTCAGCTTTCTATGCCATATAACTGTTACTGAGGTGGTATTCACTGCACATGAGTGATTCAGTGTAACAGCGAAGGTTTCAGCTTTCTATGCCATAAACTATTACTGAGGTGGTATCACTGTACATGAGTGATTCAGTGTAACAGCGAAGGTTTCAGCTTTCTATGCCATAAACTGTTACTGAGGTGGTATTCACTGTACATGAGTGATTCGATGTAACAGCGAAGGTTTCAGCTTTCTATGCCATAAATTGTTACTGAGGTGGTATTCACTGTACATGAGTGATTCAGTGTAACAGCAAAGGTTTCAGCTTTCTATGCCATAAACTGTTACTGAGGTGGTATTCACTGCACATGAGTGATTCAGTGTAACAGCGAAGGTTTCAGCTTTCTATGCCATAAACTGTTACTGAGGTGGTATTCATTGTACATGAGTGATTCAGTGTAACAGCGAAGGTTTCAGATTTCTATGCCATAAACTGTTACTGAGGTGGTATTCACTGTACATGAGTGATTCGATGTAACAGCGAAGGTTTCAGCTTTCTATGCCATAAACTTTTACTGAGGTGGTATTCACTGTACATGAGTGAGGTAGTATTCACTGTACATGAGTGAGGTGGTATTCACTTTACATGATTGAGGTGGTATTCACTGTACATGAGTGATTCAATGTCATGTGAAGCTTAAGACCTGCCCTGGTACTCACTGGGTGCAAGTCATAGAAAACAATTCTGAATGGGATGTCAGTCCATTGCAGGATACAAACACACTTGCTCATTCTCATGCAATATATACACATACATAATGGCATTTCAGAGCAGTTCTGATTCACTGAACAGCATATCTTTTGGATGAGATGGAAACCAGAACACCAGCAAAAACCCACATGAGCAAATGCAGAATATGCAGAGACCATATGAAAAGACTCCTGCCAAGAAATGAACTGGAAAACCAAGATCTGAGAGCATATGTGCTGCCTCAGTATACGTACTATGCTGAAAACTATTTTCAATTCCATACTCTACTCTGCAAATCAGACGTATTATCCAAAAATGTCTGTCCATAATTATACATACATTGTGTCTCTCATTGCATATTTATATATTTATAGCTGCTATCCCAGGTGAATAATTAAAAGATTCCTTCAGACCAGTTCCAGTAAAAAAACATTTAAATAATTAGCAAAAATATATACTGCTGTCAACGCTGCCATAAATAGCCACTATAGAAAACTGAGCTGAAGCATTTCCTAGTGTTTTCGCTAAATGCCTAATGTCATAAACTGACCTCAAAATGCTGGCATGCACCAAAATACCCATTTGTCCACTGTGGCACCTTGAGCCAGCTGTACCATAAACTTTGTGCCAGATAACTTTGCCAGATTTACCATCAGCTGTCCGACAGATGACCACTAACACACGTCGTGCCAAGACTGTTATAATAATCTAGACATCCACTGAGTCATTCCAAGCCGGGATTGCCCCAAATACCCACTGTGGCAGGCCTGAAAGCAGTAATGCCTTCAAAGAGACAAAAGGAACCTTGTTTCTTGGATTCTGATGTTTTAGAGTCTAACAATGAAATGCACTCCCCCCTCCATTGTACCCCACAATGAGGGGTACGGTCTGTGTCCTTTGCACACCCTAAATCACGGTCTGTGAGCTCACTGTGAGTACCTTGGTAATATTTGTGCAAAACAGTCTTTAAATGAATTGATTTATTTATTTGTATTTACTTTGCTAACCAGGTAGATAAGCTGCGTCTATGACCCCTATCAGCCACGACCCAGACAAAGTGGATTACATACAATGATCAATACAATAACATATCTTGTACAATTTTGCTACTGAAACCTCATACAAATCCCACCACTGTCTAGCCCTTAACCAACTCAATTGGCTCAAGCTACCTCAACTACTTCTGTTTAATCAACTCACAATAGTGCATAATCTCTTTTACCTTCCAGAAAAAACCTGCACTTCAAAATATAATTAACCCCCACATCCCTGCCAGAGCCTTACGATCTAGTTCTCAGAACCTAATAAGCATTATCAGTCACAAAAATGATGCTGGCAAATCTCGATTTGCCTGCACTATTACCAAAATCTGGAACTCACTACCTAGCCAGATAACCTCCACTACCTCCACTATTCAATTTAAGAAACTCCTGAGAACCCACTTCTCAAACACTTGGCTTTGTTCATGCTACTCCACAGGTTAATTTGCACCAGTACCATGTTCAAGGATTCCACTAAAGGTCCCGCAATTCCTTTCACTGTAAAGCTTAACAATCACTGGTTATTTCTGTAACAAAATATTGAGAGTACTCTAGAAAGGAAAAAAAAAACATTTTTTTCTTGCGTTTATATTTTATATTCTATATAAACCCTACTACTAGATTGCTGTATGCTGACTATACTAAAGGAATTGTTAATCTATACATAACTTATGTTTCTATGGAACCTATATCTCTGTATGATATTCTTGTGTAATTTCTTTATGACATGCTATTGGAGCTTTTCTTGCCAGGCCTCTGCTGAAAATGGAGATTTCCTGGTTATCAAATGTAAAATAAATAAATAAAATAAAATAAATATCCAAAGGTGAGTAATATGAAAAGATGCATTCAAATAACACATACAGAGAAGTAAAACATCTCAAATGTTATACTGAAAGAGACTCAAGTAAATGTGCAATAGCATATAGTAAAGAATCAGTTTGTGAATATTGGTAGACATATCACACCAAGGTGGCTTGAATTAGAAAATGCATTAATGCACTTGGATCATTGACACAGCACATTACCTACTGCAGTAACTGTTTCCAATGAACCATTCGAGTACAAGAGTATGATGTAAGCTGCTGGCCCTGACGAGGTGAAGGTAGGGGTGCTGAAAGAATGTGCGGACCAGCTCTGTGGGGTCTTCACAAAGATCTTCAACCTGTCTTTGTCTAAATCTACTATTACATCTTGTCTGAAGGCAACTATGGTCACTCCACTGCCAAAGAAACCTGTACCACCAGTGGCACTTACTCCAGTCATCGTGAAGTGTTTTGAACAACTGGTTCTGCGACACATCAAAGACAGTCTCCCAGTTATCTCAGATACACACCAGTATGCTTACAATGCAAATAGTTCTGCGGAAGATGCTGTCTCCATTGCCTGACACACTGCACTTTGTCATCTTGAGCAGCAGGGGGAGCTATGTGAGGATGCTCTTTTTAGACTTTAGTTCAGCTTTTAACACAGTTATACCAGACAGACTGGTCACTAAACTTGCTAGCCTAGGACTCTCAGAACCTGTCTGCCATTGGGTTAAAGACTTTCTGACTAACTGTCCTCAGATGTATTTATTATTTATTTATTTTATTTATTTAACATTTGTTTACTCGGAAAGTCTGACTGGAACAGAGCTCATTTTCAGTGGAGGCCCAGGAAGCACGGCCAGCCTTAGGCATAGGCGAACTAGGTGACTGCCTAGGTCGCTGTACAGGCTGGCCTTTTAAAGGGAGCTCTTCTATTTATTTATTTATTTTTCTTAAGCCATTGGGTAAAGTTTGCGCTCCTCTCCGTGCCTAGTTGTCTCGGAGTCCGTCCCAAATGTACTGTTGCATTAGTCCCCTCTTCTCACTTCTGTAGTCCTGTTCATTAAGGTTGCCGGAACCATAGGGTGAGGGGGAGGCTTTTACAGCTGCAGGTTAGCCAGCTTCAACAATTAAAAAAAGAAAAGCCTTCTTCACGCTGCAGTGTAAAGCGTCTTCTCCTTTAAGGAGGACCATGCGTGTGACGCAGGCCTGCACGCGAACGCGGATGTAAATACATTACACGAGAGGTGTATGTCATGTGAGAGTATTTGAGGTTTTTCAGTAAAGCTATTGATATAATGGAGCTCTTGCCTTTGTATCTTTATTGTAGGTCACTTCTGTACTTTACAAGGAGTACATATTACACGGAGTCAAAAGCAAAGTGTAATTAGTGATAACAATACTTCTTTCCTGCTGCTCTGTAAAATCTAGAAGTAAATACTGACAAGAAATTATCACTAACACTGAGGGGTGTGACAATGGTCTCATGACCAAAAGAATCTCAGCAAAATATTGCAGCTTTGTACTTTGATCAGATATCAGAAGAAGTGCCTAGTTTTCCATATTTTGACTGTATGAATGACAAAATAGACTTCTACCTGTAGACTTATACATAAAGTCTCAAGTGCTGGAATTTTCACATTTTACATCTCTCTCTCTCTCTCTTTCAAAGTGATCATATTGTTCAAAGTTTGCCTAGAAAAGACATTGACCCACCAATCTTTTGAGATGACCACATTGAAATACTATTTTTAGCAAAATGTCTTCACTACAATCATCAATGTCTCTGAAGCGGCACAAAAACTTGTTTGAAAAGAAGAAGGTTTGGAGTCAGAAGTTTGAATTATACCTCATTGTCAGTCAAATTTGTAATTGATTAAGATGAAAAATGTCACTCAGAGTAAAAAAATAGACTAAATATAAACAGAGAGTCTAGTTAGCTTGATGCAGCCACAACGGTGCTGAGAAGGTGCTGCACAGTTACAAGTGAAACGTTGTGTATTAGGTGCAGTTACTGGTATAAGCAAAGTCAAAGTAAAGCATTTAATCAAACTTGCAGGCTATGTGGTGATCAAAAACATTTCCAAAGGTATATAAGAAATTAAATACGCTTCTTTCACAAGATACTTAGTCTAAAAAGGTAAGAACAAATGAATATAGGAACACGAACGTATTAGGCAAATGATCATGGGGTCCATAAGATGCCTAGCGTAACCTTTACGGAGACAGACTTAAAAGCTTTTGCCACCCTTTTCTAGCGCTTAACAATGATCACCTCCCAAACCAAGCAAGGCAGTTCATGACAACCGCAGTGTAAATTTGTGTCTACCCATGCAGTCATCGAGACTAGCCTTGAAGGTAGCCAAATCAGTAATCTGTTTAACCAGTAGTGTAAATTATTCAACAGGCTAGGAATACATTGAGTTAGGAACCTCTCTCTCCAGCAAGTCTTATTTGGTGGTTAGAGTTAAGTCGTTAGTGCAGGTATTTCTACCACTGATAGTTTTGCAAATAAAAAGGAGGTCAATAAGACCAGGTCTTTTATGGCTTAAAAAGTGAGCACGTCACCTTACAGCAACCTCTATACTACTGAGGTTAAGAAGAGTCAAGCTAATTTACTGCGGTATTTAAAGTATTTAAGACCTTTAATATTCTTAGTTAGAAATCTCTGGGGCTTTTCCAGTTGAGTGATATGCTTGGATTTGTACATACCAAAGGGAACATTGTATTTAATGATGGGTCTGATAAGGGGAAGAGTATAGTGATAGGATGACTTCTTTGGATCTTGGAAATACTCCCCTGGAAACTAATTGGGCCAAAAAAGAAGTTATGTACTCACCATAATGTTCTATCTGTATTGTCCATTTTCATTCTTCAACAACTGGGTTCAGATCTGACCTTTGGATCCAGCTCGGCTGTTACTGTAGCTCGTGGTAACCATAAAGCTCTCAAGCTTCTCCCTTGCCCATAATGCACCAACCTCTAGTATATCTCAAATCCTGTTTGCAGTTCAACCCAGCTTAGTTGGCAGAGTGCTGTGCAGTGATGTGATCTTGATGGCTGGTTGGCTGCAGACCTGGCTACTTTATTGTAACAGGATTCAAGTTTATTTAAGTCACATTTTCTTAAGTTTGTGAATATGGGTGAGGCATATAGTGGTGTTGATAGTGTGTTTGAGAGATGGCATAGAATTGGTTAGGAAGGCCTTTATTCTGTAGAGAGACCCTAGCTTGAAGTGAACCTTTTTAATGATTAAAGAAAGGTGTTTGTCAAATTTGAGATCTTTGTCAGTAGTGACACTGAGTGGGTGGCCACGGTGGTGCAGCAGTTAGCGTTGCCACCTCACGGCAAGAGGTTCTCCATTTTGATTCTTGGTTGGGGTGCCTTCTGTGCGGAGTCTACATGTCCTCTCTGCAGTTGCGTGGGTTTCCTTCGGGTGCTCCAGTTTCCTCCCACATCCCAAACATATGCTGTAGGTGGATTAGACACTGTAAACTGGCCATAGGTGTGCGCATGAGTATGTGCCTTCAGTGGAAAGTTGGGTGCCAGGCTGGTAACTCGACACCGTAAAACTCCACTACCATTTGTTCTGCGGATCATTGTTCTGCTGTGGTGACCCCTCACTGGGAAAAGCTGAAAGAAGAAGTAGTCAGTAGTGACAATGAGTAGCTTGTTATGATTTACTTGTTCTATGACAGCTTTGTTTGAGGAGTAGATGGTGAAATGGGGAGGTGACTTATTTTTTTATTGCTAGAGAAGAGCATGCATTTTATTTTTTGGGGGTTCAGGATAAGTTGGGAATTAGATATTTTTCTATGTCCAGTAAGGAGTGTTGCATTTTTTGTAGGGGTTCAGGAAGGGAGGGAGCTGAGCGCATGAGGGTACAATCATCAGTATATTGAACTATGGTCATTTCAGATTGCATCTCACCTCTCAGTTCTCTATAATTTCCAGGGACATCCCTGCTTTGACTCAAATTTTAGTTCTGTCCCTCTTAACCCCTCCTAAAGCTAGTGACCTTTGGAGAAAAGGTGGTAAATTCCCCTTAATAAATTGTGACAATAATTAGCCCAGGTTGGAAGGTTTGGAGACAAAGCCAGAGAGGCAAGATTATGTTGGTTTGGACATGTGCTGAGGAAGGATGCTGAGTATACTGGGAAAAAGATGCTAAGGATGATGCTGCCAGGTAACAGGAAAAGAGGAAGGCCTGAGATAAGGTTTATGGATGTGATGAGAGAGGACATGCAGGTGGTTGGTGTGACAGAGCAAGATGCAGAGGACAGGAAGAAATGGAAACAGATGATCCACTGTGGCGACCCCTAACGGGAGCAGCCAAAAGAAGAAGAAGAATTAAAGTTATGGACTTACTTTAATTGGAAAAATGTATATTAATTCACATTTTCCTATTTTGTCATTACTAATTTTTTCCCGATTCATTGAGAGTTATGGATGGACTGTTTAGCATATTTACTTTGTTAAAATGTAACACAAACATTATACTGTGCTGATTGGCAACTAGTTTTCTACAAGATTGTTCCTCTGATTCGTAAATATTGATTCTGTAACTGCATATTTTGTACCTCCCTAAAAAAGTGACCCTTTCCTTTGCATAGTAGTGTGCCCCCGCGGCTTAAGCTACTGTACACAGGGTGGAGAGAGATTGCTATTCTACTTTCACTGAGCATAAGGCTCGCTCACCTACCCCAAAGTAAATTAAATTGTTTAGATTAACTTAATCAACCCTTTGAAACAATGCAAATGGGCTTCTATTTTCAGAGGACAAGGCTTCTATTGTAAAATATGTGTGAATGAGAAACAGATAAAGCAGGTTTATTAAAGGAAAATTCCACCTTCACTTGCAGTTTAACTAAATTACAAGGTATCTTTTCTTCTTATGCATTTAGATAATTGAAGGGAAGAACTGGAGTGGCTTTCTTGGGGAGTGACCTACCCGTGGGTGTGCCTCAAATAGGGGTGTTTCATGAGTATGGCATGGGTGGGGCTTAAGGGGCGCCAGAGTACTACTTCGCCTAGGGCGCCATTTCAGCTAAGGCCGGCCCTGCCAGGAAGAAATGCTCCAGATGCATGTCTTTGGGTTGGACTAGGCCCGTACCTCTCCTCCACTCTAAGACTAAACAGTGGTGTCCCACAAGACTGTGTGCTGCGCCCCTTTCTGTATACTCTTTACACTCATTACTGTGTCCCCTCTCATTGTACTAATACCATCATTAAGTTTGCAGATGACACCACAGTGGTTGAACTTCTTTCAGGAGGAGACAAGACAGCATATAGAGATGAAGTTCAAAGACTGGCTGCATGGTGTACTGAGAACAACTTTGCCCTGAACTCTGCCAATACAAAAGAACTTATAATAGACTTCCGGAGGCACAACACAAATTGCAACCCAATATACACCAATGGAGACTGTGTGGAAAGGGTTCCTGTCTTCAAGTTTCTAGGTGTGCATACAGCAGAAGAGCTCTGTTTTTCCATAAACACAACAGAGGCAGTCAAGAAGGCACAGCAGAGACTCCTTTTCTTGAGAATGTTCAGGAAAAACAACTTGCAGGAGAAGCTACTGGTGTCTTTTTACAGCTGTTTTATTGAAAGTGTGCTGATATACTGCATTTCCACATGATAGGACAACAGCTCAGTGGCAAAGAGGAAGGATCATTAAATCTGCATGCAAAATCATTGGCTGGTCACTGCCCTCTTTGGAGGACCTCTTCAGCTCTCGTTATCTCAGCAGGGCAACCATTATAAAAACCCTACTCACTCTGGGCATCACCCGTTTGAGCTATTGCCTTCTGGCAGATGGTTCAGGTCTATTCCACCTCAGACTAACAGACTTAAGAACAGTTTCTACCAGGGCCATGCATGACCTGAACAATAAGCAGAACACTTACACTGAGTACAGATAATAGCCATTTTTTGCACTATAAAATACATGATTACATTCCTGTGCACCTTAATGTATTCCTTTCATGTGCAATATACTCAAGTGCAATAACCTAGTTGTTACTGCATTGTATTGCATTACATTGTATTGTTTGGTATTGTATTTAATTGTATTCTCTTATTTATTCATGTTCATTATATGTGAATGCACCTTAGGAGGATAGCTACCGATTTCATTGTACTTGTGCAATGACAACAAAGGAATCTTATCTTATTCAAGATCCTCAAATTTCTCAGAACCACTTGTGAACCTTCACTAACTCAAACAGCATCCTAACACTTAAAGAAAGATTAATTGATACATTGGTACTCAGAGTATTGATATGCTACTAGCAAAATTGGCTCTTCTCTCTTAAATAAAGAGCTGTAGCTTAATTACTGCTTAGCAAATAGTTAAATAATTCAGTCATTACCTAAATGATTTACCAGAATGTCATTCTTCATTGGTGGTAAGTCTATTCCCGAGGTCACCTTCCTGCAGCATCAAATAGCAGTACAATAGAAAACACAGAGGGTGAAATGGGCAGGGGACAGCTGTGCAAATTTAGGCCCACTACAAACAGAAGCACCGGTGGGGGCTTGATTCTGTGACATGATACAGTAAAACTCAATTTAAATATGAACAGCATCATTTACTGCAGTCATGTGAATAAAACTGAGTGGCCTGCTATGTAAAGCTGTCCCCACTACAAAGAAAAGTGCGAGTAAGAAAGCAGGATGAAAAGAAAAGCGTCAAGGGTCTTTCTGACCTCCCAACAGCTTTTCTGAAGAATGCCTTCTACTGAGCAGCGACAGATAGAAATGTGACATGACAGCAGATTAAAGTCCAACGCCAGGACTCGAACAGCTGCCAACAGTAAAAATGATGACTACATATCTTCTCACATGCTGTCTATTTCAGGTTCTGGCAGTATAAGACATACATTAATGGCTGTGAACTGGTGTTCGACCCTCAGTCTGACAGTCCACACCTGCACAATTTGTGACTGAGCAAGTTATTTAATCAGACCAGCGATTCTAGGTTTTGTACCTGGCACAGTCAACACAGGATTCAGATGAATTTTATTTGACTGGAGTGGAACAGTTTTATAGTAGACCCCCTTCAAATAGAACCACCTGCCTTATGAAAATACCAGACTGGATACTGTTAATGACTTCAAACCGACTGTACATTAAAGATCAAGTTTTATGCAGATGTTATTAAGGCTGCTAATCTGGGTACTTCCTATTCAGGCAAAATATTTGAGCTAATCCACATTTTTCTATTTTTCTGTCTAGCTTGATTTCATTATTACCCTTAAATGCATATAGTATATATTTGTCAATTGGCTGTTTACCATCCAGGTACACAAATGTATTTTGTCCTACAGAACTTGTAAAGATTCTCACTTCTACAAACATTGCACTACTTTAGAAGTCTTACACACACCTCCTTAGCCTGCCTCTTTTTCATTTCCTGATTTTAGTTTTTCTTTGTATTTACCATCTAAATCACTGTAGCCAATTGCATCATATCTTGCAAATGCGGCACAGTAATAAACCTGTCTGAGCACAACTTACTGCTTTCTCCAGGGACACTAACCCATGGTATTGTGTTCTGCAAATTGAAAAATACTTAAACTTATCTGTGTTTCTTTATACGCACATCTGTAGCATTTTTGTCTAATACTGTGAACTATATTGCAGTTATCTGTACTGGAACTTTTCGCCCCAAACCTCCACTGAGAATGGGTCAAAACTCAGTTAGACAAGCCAGTTAACAAAGCATAAAAATAAATGAAATCCGGTTAACAAAACATAAAAATAAAAGAAATACATAACAATCAGTGATACCATGCAAGACAGTGATGCACAAACGATGGCACAGGTTCTAGTATGTCCTTATGACATCAAAGGAATGTTAACACTGTTACAGTGCAAAGCAAACCATAGTTGACTTCTCAAACTTCCTAAAGCTGTCTTGCTGATAAAATGAAGTCCATAACTAGTTCAAAGGGTAAAATTCTTGCATTACTCTAAGTCTCTTACTGGTTAAAGTCCACTGAAGTGCAAAACTTGACATCTCTGCAAACTGGAATAGTTTATATTTTCCCCAACCAGTTTTATCACTAGTAAAGGATGAAAAAAACTTCTTAAATACATAATATTGTGAGCTAGCTAATTTTATTTTTAGAAACGGTACTATTTCTAATGGTTATAAGCACACACACATTTAAAGGTCTGTCAAGTAACAGTCTCCCAGATAACAACATGGCTGCCTATGCCATGTCCCTTGGATAGGGGGGAGGAGGAAACATTTGAGGGGAGGAAACCAATCTGGGGGTGCTTCATTACAAGGTGCAGCTGTGGCCTGACGTGCTACTAGCCCTGAATGACAAAGTGCTCTGTATTTCACTTGAGTGCTTCCAGTCTCTGAAGTCCGACTTCTCCATCTGTTAGACCTTCCATGCTTCCCTACAGATAATGGAGGGGGGAGGGGCACTAACAAAATCAGCATGACAAAAACATGCTGCCAAAGCAAAGCTTCAGCAGAGGCCACCAAAGCTCTTAGGGCTGGAGAGAGTGAGATAGTTTTCTTTTCTTGATTGTTCACTTGGGTGTGAAAAGGTTTCATTTACATCGAGTCATTGACTCCTGCTGGGATACATGGAGAAAGGGCAGAACCTTTAGAACAAGTAGATTTCTGTGTGTTCATTACATAATTTATGAGGGTTAAGACTGCCTCAAATAGCTAAAGATTATAATCAGAGCATTTTGAAACTACATTCTACATTTAAAGCATTAGCCTAACTTCTATTTACAGGCCATACTGGGAGAGTGGCAACTCCAGGCAGCTGGCATAAAGCACAGCTCACACCTGCGGCTGGGTTGGGAAGGAATTACACATGCATTCCATGCAGGCCTCCCTCTGCATCCCCATGACAGTTCGGTTCTCACTTTTTCAATAGAAGTATTTTCTTTGACACCCTTGTGTTCTGCTGCTGAGAACAGGTGCTCCGAGGTTATTCTGCACAAATACAACCAGGCCCATTCCTATAATGACATCTTCCTGTCTCTCAAGCCAGCATTTATTCTTCCATTTGTCCTTTTACGATGTGGACTGCAGCCTACAGCTGCACAGTACTATGTATGAAAAGAACTTTAGCTTGTTACATGGGAAGCAGAAGTCTGGGGATCTGGGTTTGAATCCTGCTATTATTATTTGATCAATGTGTAATGTACAGTAAATCCTCACACCACTCTCTCACTCTATGCGTACTCCACCGTCTTCATTCTACCTGACTGAACCCCAAGATCCCACTTCCTTTCAAGCCATAGCAGCCAGCACATGTCCAGGCTTGGTCACACAGCCTTCTCAGACTGTGCAGATACAACAAGTACAGCCATCCTGCAACAGTAGGGAGCACAGCATGCACACAAGCAGCGATAAACTGCAGGTTACTTTAGCAGTGCAAAACAGGTTAACAAAAATGGTCAAGTATAGAGGCATGCAGAAAGAGTAGTACAGCTTAATAAATGGTGTCTGGTGGAATGAATTAAAATGTTTAACTCCCTCAAAGCAAAATGTCTTGGGGGTCCAAGTACACTCCAAGTGCACTCTCAAAAATTATCAGTCTATTTCTCTATCTAGACATGCTCACACACACACATGCACATGCATGCAACACACACACACACACACACACACACACACACACACACACACACACACACACACACACACACACACACACATTTTTTGAACAGCATTCCTGCAAAGGTGTTAAGATCAGTAATGTATGTAATAGAAGGAGAAATGTGACAGTGAGATGGGAATTCTTATTCTTGGTTTGAGAGAAAGGGAAAAAAGGAAATAAGCTGCTGATTAAGCAGGATTACAAATTCCATTTCAGATTTGCAGTCAGGTTGTTGGAATGGGTGACGATGAACATTTTCTTCCGTCACAACCTGGTTATTCTGAAAAAAGAAACTAATACACAGTAAAATTTAATTCACAGATTAGTACTAGGCTAACAGCCCTTGCAGGTCATTTTAAACCTAGCCAATTACCCCTTGTGGGAATCAAACCCTGCACCTTGTGTCTGTAAGGTAAACAACTTAACTATTGTGCAACCTCCCAAATAACAGCAAATATGCTGTCCTCACCTTGTTACAAGATGTTTTTCACCAACTTATTGTGGTTATGCAGTTAGTACAGACAGTAAAACTCTACGCTGTTAGTGATCTGCTTCCTGTGCTGAGGGTACAAGGTTTGAGTCCTTCAACCTTCATTTGCCTACTTTGTGACTCTAAGCAAATCACTTCATGACAGTGCTTCTAGGTTATACCTGAGAAGGAACAGTTGCCCCCACCTGTCCAGCAAATAGGTAAAAACTTACTAAGTCACATTTCACCAAAGAATACAGACCATATCAATATTTCACCAAATCAGAAAAGGTGTTGATCTAGTGTATCACTCCTGAGTCAAACAGTCTCATTAAAGAGGCTTTTCTTGTCTGATATTGCTTGAATTTGGAATTCTAATACATCAGTAAGGGATCTGGCAAGGGTTAGCTGGAGGTTTTCTGACTTCAAAACATCATTTATTTGTTTGTTTGATGTTTCTTATCCAGGTAAGTGAACTGGTCCAAGGACCCTTTTCAGCTACAATCCAGACCATGGAGTCAAAAACAAACCAATCAAAATACATACTGATAAAAAAGATTACAATTTTTAGCAAGCACTTTACAAAAATATGCAAGTGGAGTAAAACAGTACAGATAAAACACATTACAAAAAGATGAAAGTGGATTGAAAAAATACATTGATATACAAGTAGATTGAAAATACAAATAGTACAATGTATGAGTAAGTGTAAAGCAATCTGCATTAAACAGTAAAATACAAACAGTATAACACACGAGTAAGTGTAAGGCAATATGTATTAAACAGTAAATCAGTAAATGGGTCTACAGAAGGATTAAGACAAATGTTAGATGTAGTGAAAGAATATGAAATACACTTGTTAATAAAAAGGTTAAAATATTTAAGTTATTATAAGAAGTGAAAAAAAGTTTTGTTTTTCTCTCTGTATTTGATATTAACTTAAACCTACTATATGTTTCAGTACAATTTTGTTCTGATCAATGTAGCCAATATACTGCAATTCACTTGACTATTAGTATATATTCTATTCTTTGTCACTGCTGATGCTTGGAGCTTTTCTTCCCGGGCCTCTACTGAAAATGGACATATATCCAGTTAGACTAGCCCAGTCAACAAATGTAAAATAAATAAATAAATAAGTGTAATTTTGAAATGTATGAATGCTGTTTAAAAGGGGTATGTAGCAGTAAAGTGGTATGCAAAACAGTGTAGTACAATATACAGTGTAAAAGAATCCTAATATTAAAGTGTAGTAAAATGAATAAGTGGAAGATATAGTGAAAAGAATAAATAAGAGACAGAAATAATGCAATACAACAAAGAGAAGTTACAATAATATGATGGTCTTACCATAATACTTTTCCCCCCAGTATGTTATGTTCATAGAATGCTAGAGAGGAAGAGACATTTCCATAGTTAACGTAATAAAAGGAAGAATACAGAAAAGGGGGTATTTATTTATTTACAAGGAAAGTCCAACTTAGAACAAAGCCAATTTTCAGCAGAGGCCTGGGGAGAAACACTCCAAATGCATGTCTTTGTAACAGGAGAGGAAACTGAAGCACCTGATGGAAACCTCCACAAACACAGGGAGGACATACAGACTCCACACAGAAAGCACCCCAGCTGAGAATTGAACTGGCGAACTTAGTGCCGAGAGGCGACAATGCTACTGCTGTACCACTGCACTGTCCGCCGTATTGTAGCATTTCTAAATATGGTGTTGTCATGCTATTATTTTTTCATAAATTCCAGTTTTGACTAATGGTAACTTACTGAGCACATTGCGGTAAAAGATGTAAAATATGATTTTGCCTAAAATGATTTTGAGAGCTGCTGTGAATCCTACAGGACAATGCACAGTTCAGCATGGCTGGCATTATGTAAAACATAACTTAAAATGGTGCCATCGCAGCATGTACAATGATATTTTGTTTATTTATTTATTTACTTATTTATATTTATTAATATTTATTTATTTATATTTATTCATCAAGTAGATGAACTGGTCCAAGGACCATTTTAACTCACAATATGAGCCAATAATCAGATGTGATACTTCACAACGAACTTCAAAGTAGCTCATGAAATCTCAAAAATTTAACAGAATAAAGGTTAGGATCTTGCACTTAGAACAAGGTTTGAGAATACAGGCTTTTGACCATAATATCTGCTTTAGCTGAGTTACGTTTTGTTTTGCCTTATTTATACTGAGTCCAATCAACATTTTATTAAATAAAGACATGCCAGACCAGGGAATGAGCTAACATGTTTTACTAGACTATAAGTCATAACAGAAACATGCCTTCCTGAATGATTATGTGTTTGTGATGCCACATAAATTTTCATGTGCTGTACATTTTATTTATTTTTATTATTTAGTTTACATTTGTTGACCAGAAAAAGTCTGACTGAGCTAACAATAGGATTTTGCTTATATTTACAAAATTATGCAAGTTTCAAATGTTTATACATAATCATTAGTAATAGAGACTATGTGAAAATTTGAGATAGAAGTATTCTTATAAGTTATTAATGTAATCGTACTATATAGACATTCACTACTTTTAGAGATGGTTTTGGGGAGGAATATAGTGAGAGAGAGGTTATGCTGAGGCATAAATAATATAGGTTAGTAAGAGAGATAGACTTGACCAGGAGGTATAGATGTGCAGAGCAGAAGGGAGTAGAGGTTAATATTTGGGGTAGTGTTCCAAGAAAATATTAACTTATTGGTGGATACAGTTTATGGGGGGTGAGTGCAGGGCCAGGGCCAGGACCAGAGAGTTTTTAGGTGTTCTTTGGTTCCTGCTTTGAAATGTTTTGGTTGTTTTGTTAATCTAATTTGATATGGAAGCAGAGTAGTGAGATATTAGGGAGGATAGGCTATCCCGACCAGAATAGCGAGATATTAGGGATGATAGGCTATCCCAACCAGAGTAGTGAGATATTAGGGAGGATAGGCCATTCTGACCAGAGTAGTGAGATATTAGGAAGGATAGGCTATCCTGACCAGAGTAGTGAGATATTAGGGAGGATAGGCTATCCTGACCAGAGTAGTGAGATATTAGGAAGGATAGGCTATCCCAACCAGAGTAGTGAGATATTAGGGAGGATAGGCCATTCTGACCAGAGTAGTGAGATATTAGGGAGGATAGGCTATCCTGACTAGAGTAGTGAGATATTAGGGAGGATAGGCTATCCTGACCAGAGTAGTGAGATATTAGGAAGGATAGGCTATCCCAACCAGAGTAGTGAGATATTAAGGAGGATAGGCTATCCTGACCAGAGTAGTGAGATATTAGGAAGGATAGGCTATCCTGACCAGAGTAGTGAGATATTAGGGAGGATAGGCCATCCTGACCAGAGTAGTGAGATATTAGGAAGGATAGGCCATTCTGACCAGAGTAGTGAGATATTAGGAAGGATATGCTATCCTGACCAGAGTAGTGAGATATTAGGAAGGATAGGCTATCCTGACCAGAGTAGTGAGATATTAGGAAGGATAGGCCATTCTGACCAGAGTAGTGAGATATTAGGAAGGATAGGCTATCCCAACCAGAGTAGCAAGATATTAGGGAGAATAGGCTATCCTGACCAGAGTAGTGAGATATTAGGAAGGATAGGCCATTCTGGCCAGAGTAGTGAGATATTAGGAAGGATAGGCCATTCTGACCAGAGTAGTGAGATATTAGGAAGGATAGGCTATCCTGACCAGAGTAGTGAGATATTAGGAAGGATAGGCCATTCTGACCAGAGTAGTGAGATATTAGGAAGGATAGGCCATTCTGACTAGAGTAGTGAGATATTAGGAAGGATAGGCTATCCCAACCAGAGTAGCAAGATATTAGGGAGGATAGGCTATCCTGACCAGAGTAGTGAGATATTAGGGAGGACAGGGTATCCCAACCAGAGTAGTGAGATATTAGGAAGGATAGGCTAGGGGAGTAGAGAGGTTGATATAGTATAGAATGAGTGATCTAGGGCTGAGAGAGAGGAAGCAAATTGGGTAGTTTCATCCAGTTTAGGTGTTTAAGTGAGATACATTGATGGGTTTTAAAAGTATGTTGGGCAGAGAATCTGGCTATCTTATTATAAGTAGAGTTATGTTTTGCTAGGAGTGTATTATTAAGGTCTGTTAGAATCTGAGAGTCGTATAGTAGATTAATAAATGGGAATGAGACAGGGTAACTTTAGCTTTGTAAGTGAGAAACTTTCTGTTTCTGTATAGGAGGCCTAGTTTTTGATGAGTCTTCTTAATGTAGTTGTTGATGTGCAAGTCAAATTTAAGTTGGTCATCTATTGTGACACCTAGGAGTTCAGTGCTTGTTTCCGCTATTATAGGAGTGTTATTGAGAGACAGTATGGTAAAAGTAGATTTAAGATGAGTAATAGTTTTTGTGAGAAAGAGCAGGAGTTTAGTTTTCTTATGGTTTAGGATTAATTGGTTATTGGTGAGCCATGTTTCTACAGAGGTGAAGGCAGCCTGAGTTTTGGAGATGAGATCTGAGGGAGAATCAGTGATGATAATCACTGTAGAATCATCAGCATATTGTACAAGAGATGACTAAGAGCAAGAGGTATAGAGTAGGTTTGTAAAAATGTTAAATAGTACTAGACCTAATATGGAACCTTGGGGGATGCCCATCTTTATGAGGAGAGGGGGAGGGAGTGTAGAGAGCCATTTCACAGATTGTAATCGATCAGAGAGATAGCTGGAAAACTGATTAACAGTGGCAGGAAAGAAATTTAGATTAGTCAGTTTAGTCAGAAGTAATGAGTGTGATACAGTATCAAAGGCTTTAGAAAGGTCTGAAAATAAATAGGAGACAAGTTTGTTGTTATCACGAGCCTGGGGTATATAGTGTTAGTAAAGGAGATTAAGGCAGTAGTTGTGCTATGTTTTGGGCAGAAACCATGCTGAGTAGGAGTAAGTAAGTTTTCCCGTATTAGATATTGCAGAGTTTGCTTATGTATGCATTTTCAAGTAGTAGAGAGTGGTGACAGGATGGCTATAGGTCTAAAGTTAGAGATGTCTAGAGAATGTCCTTCTTTGTAGATTGGCAATGTGTAAAATTCTTTCCAGAGAGATTATAATTACTCTGTCGGGGGGGGGGGGGGTCGGGTCATTTTAATTTGTAATATATGCAAACAAATGTTCAAACACCTTACTAGTTTCCCTTCTATCATAATGGTAAGGTTGAATGAGTTTTCTCAGGTGCTGCATACAGCATGACTAGGACTCCTTTTTGGATAGGCATTATAGATGTAAAACATAGGCTACCTGTGCTGAATAAGCTACTAAGGTCATTTGGAGACCTCTCAATTGGTCCTTTGTTTTCATGAGTTTTGGCTGCGTAGCCTTCTTGTTAGGAAGAAGTTAGAAGACAGTGTAAAACAACAGTACTACTCATGACACCACAGTCCAACTCCCTAACAAGTCAGACAATAACAGATCATGGGTAGGTCCTTCTAATGTGATAGAAACTACATCGGTACTTACTTCTTTCCCTAACCTGAAGAAATGACAGATGAGTGTGCAATTTTTTGTCATCAGTCAAGATTTAACTTAGGTCACTATGTTCTACCTTTCCATTTGTATCATGTCATCCATGCATTCTTGTCAAGTCTCATTTGCAAGATTAACCTGGTAGAGCCACTCCATTCAGTAGATCATCACCATGGAGGCAGTGTTACGTACTAAGAAGCACCAGAGACCACCCCTACTATTGGATGATGGTACCAAATAGCAACTGTACTGTTGGATGATGGCACCATAATACACCCATGCTGTTGGATGATGGTACCACATAACTGTACTGTTCGATGATAGCACCACAGAGCACCCCTACTGTTGGACAGTGGCACCATAGTGCACCCCTACTGTTGGACAGTGGCACCATAGTGCAACCCTACTGTTGGATGATAGCACCATAGTGCTCCCCCTACTGTTGGATGATGGTACCACATAGGTTCATAGGTTCATAGGTTCGTACTAGGCTATCTGCCCAAGGGCATTTATAAGCCTAGCCCATAGTTATTTGGCTATCGCCACCCCTTTAGTTTGAATAAAACTATGCCTATTATTTTGCTGTGCCTCTGTCAAGCAGTGACACTGAAGTAATCCCTGGGGTATATCTGTGATCCCCCATCCATTGGTCAAGATTCCTCTTGAACAAGGCCAGCGAGGTGCTCTGCCTCACATGTACCGGGATTTTGTTCCACAGCATAGGGAGTCTCTGGGTGATGAATCTGTCCCTCCAGCACGTTCTATTAATAACCGTGTCAATGTTTAAGTCTCCCGCCCTTGTGGTTCTGAGGGATCTAGATTTTTTGAGGTGAAGCATATTCATCAAATCAGGGTTTGACGTGGCCTTATATGTCAGGCACAGGTCACCTCTGAGCAAGCGGTATGAGACTGAATAGAGCTGGAGTTCTTTCAGTCGGGCAGCATAAGACATATTTTGAGACCCTTTATCCTTTTGGTGAGGAACTTTTGGGGCCTTTCCAGCTGCTGCAGGTGTCGGGTCAGATACATTCCGAATGGGGCATTGTACTCAATCATAGGTCTAATGAGTGATGAGTACAGGGTGACGATGACCTCCCTTGATCTAGATGTGAATCCCTTCATGATCAGGTGGGCAATGTAGAAAGTTTTCCTAACTACTTTAGCAACATGAGTGTCAAACGAAAGGCTACTGTCAACCTGGGTCCCCAGATCCCTGATGACTTCTTCTGTGCTCAGTGGATTGCCACCTATATGGTAGCTAGGGGTAACCTTGTTTTTCCCGAAGGGTATGACTATGCATTTCTTGGCATTTAACTTTAGGCCATGGCTCTGGCACCAGTTATCCGTTTCTGTGAGGCCCTTCTGAAGGATATCTGTATCAGATGTGTTTTCGACTATGGTGCCCAGTTTGCAGTCATCTGCAAACTTTGTCAGCCATAACCCTCCTGTGTTTGCTTGTACTTCAGAAAAGTAGATGCCGAACAAGAGTGGACCCAGGACTGATCCCTGTGGGACACCACTTGTGACAGGCTTTGAGTCTGACATGGCTCCAGCAACTCTGACCCTGTGGGTTCTGTCACTTAGCCAGTTTGCAACCCATCTTGTGATGTATGGGTTTACATTCAAGCTGATGAGTTTTTCGATGATACCTGAGTGGGGTATTGTGTCGAAGGCCTTTGCCAGGTCAAGGTAGGCTGTATGGACTGCCTTTCCCTCATCAATGGCCTTGGTGACTGTCTCGAAAAAGTCAACCAAGTTTAAAAGGCATGATCTGCCTTTGACAAAGCCAAACTGGGTTGGATCCAAAGTCTGCAAGTTCCCTATGTCTTTATTTATGAGTTCCATTATGATCCTCTCCATGGCTTTGCAGATAAGGCTTGTCAAGCTAATGGGACGGTAATTTCCAGGGTCGGTGGAGGCACCGCCCTTGTGAAGTGGGACCACAGGCACCATGCGCCACTCCTTGGGTACGTACCCTGAGGTGAGGCTAAGATTAAACAGCTGTCCTAACTGCGGGTTTAATTCCTCATTGAGTTCGTGGAGCACACAGCCGGGGACACCATCCGGTCCCATGGATGCTGTGTTTTTTGCTTTGGAGAGAGCAGTTCTCACCTGGGTGTTGGAGATGTTTGGGGGGCTACAATCCTCTGGTATAGATATCTCTCCTTTTGGGGGGGAGGGGGGGGAGAAGTTTGCACTGAACCTGTCAGCCAGTATGTTGGCAATGTGTGTAGATTCAGTAATCTTCACATCATTTTGAACTAATTCTGAGCATATCTGGGAGTTTCCTCCTAGGTTTCTAACATAGCTAAAGTACATAACATAAACATAACAACTGTACTGCTGGATGATGGCACCACAGAGCACCCCTACTGTTGGATGATGGTACCACAGAGCACCCCTACTGTTGGATAATGGCACCATAGTGCATACCTACAATTGGATGATGGCACCACATAACAACTGTACTGTTGGATGATGGCACCACCATGCTCCCCTACTATTGGATGATGGTACCACAGTGCAGCCCTACCTTTGGATGATGGCACCACATAACAACTGTACTGTTGGATGATGGCACCACAGAGCACCCCTACTGTTGGATGATGGCACCATAGTGCATCCCTACCATTGGATGATGGCCCACATAACAACTGTACTGTTGGATGATGGCACCACAGTGTACCCCTACCTTTGGATGATGGCACCACATAACAACTGTACTGTTGGATGATGGCACAATAGAACACCCCTACTGCTGGATGATGGCATCACAGAGCACCCCTACTACTGTTGGATGATGGCACCATAGTGCACCCCTACTATTGGATGATGGCACCACATACCAACTGTTCTATTGGATGATGGCACCACAGTGCACCCCTACTGTTGAATGATGACACCATAGTGCACCCCTACTGTTGGATGATGGCACCATAATATGCCCATACAGTTGGTGCCATCATCCAACAGTATGGGTGCATTATGGCACCATTATATACCCATACTGTTGGATGATGGCACCATAGTGCACCCCTACTTTTGGATGATGGTACAACATAACAACTGTACTATTGGATGATGGCAACAAAGAACACTCCTACTGTTGGATGATGACACCATAATGGACTCCTACTGTTGGATGATGTCACCACAGAGCACCCCTACTGTTGGATGATGGTACCACATAACAACTGTACTATTGACTAATGGCAACACAGAGCACCCCTACTGTTGGATGATGGTGCCACAGAGCACCCCTACTGTTGGATGATGGTACCACATAATAACTATACTGTTGGATGATGGTACCACATAACAACTGTTCTATTGGATGATGGCACTATAGTGCACTCCTACTGTTGGATGATGGCACCATAGTGCACTACTAATGTTGGATGACGGCACCACATAACAACTGTACTGTTGGATGATTGCACCACAGTGCACCCTTACTGTTGGACAGTGGCACCATAGTGCACCCCTACTGTTGGATGATGGCATCACAGAACACCCCTACTGTTGGATGATGGCACCTTATAACAATTGTACTGTTGGATGATGGTACTACAGAGCACCCCTACTGTTGGATGATGTCACCACATAACAACTGTACTGTTGGATGATTGCACCACAGAGCACCCCTACTGTTGGATGATGGCACCATAGTGCACCCCCTACTGTTGGATGATGGCACCACAGAGCACCCTACTTTTGGATTATGGCACCATATAACAATTGTACTGTTGGATAATGGTACTACAGAGCACCCCTACTGTTAGATGATGTCACCACATAATAACTGTACTGTTGGATGATTGCACCACAGAGCACCCCTACTGTTAGATGATGGCACCACGGAGCACCCCTACTGTTGGATGATGGCACCATAGTGCACCCCCTACTGTTGGATGATGGCACCACAGAGCACCCTACTGTTGGATGAGGGCACCAGTCAGTACACATATTACTGGAAGATGGGGAAGATCAAACTGCTTCTGCTTCAAAATTATTTACTTTCATTTACTTTTACCTTGGGACACAGATGAATAGTGACACGATTGTGACACACACATATTTGCATTGTGCAATCACATGGGTATTCATGAATGAATTCTCAGTTGTTCATTTTATATTGTGAAGCTTTTCTCTCAGGGTCTCCAGTGAAAATGGGCTTTGGCCCAGTCAGACTAACATGGTAAATAAATGGAAATAAATAAATAAATACATCTGTACATTATATACATATTCTCATGTGCAGTAAAGTGAGTGTGTCATACATATGGTAACCTTATATAACAACACGAAATTGTAAAACATGAGTGTGTTATATGTTTTCCCATAAAAAGTGTGAATGTTGTGTATGTGTTTTCACTGTGCATTAACATATGGGAATAATGCAGGTGCTTTTACTGTATAATGATATGAATGTGTCACATATTATCTTCCCAGTTTTCATTGCGTAATCATGAATGCTTCATTTAAAAGATCCGAATGTGTAATGAAATGCACAATTTCTGCACAAAATATTCCAAAGACCTGCATCTGGAGCATTTTCCTCAGGGCTCCACTGAAAATAGGCTCTGTCCTAGTTGGACTTTCCCAGTCAATAAAAGTTAAATAAATAAATGATATCAACATATAAAGATATGAGCACCCCGTGAATGAGCTCCCACCATGCAATGGCATGGGTGAGTCATGCATAAGCTGCAAATTTGTAATGACATACCGCGCCATTCAGTGCCACTGAATAATGAGGGCAGCATTCCAAGAATGTCACCCCAGTCTGTGATGACATACAGTGACATACAGTGCCACTGAATAATGAGGGCAGCACTCCAAGAATGTGAACCCAGTCTGTAATGACATACAGTGCCATACAGTGCCACTGAATAATGAAGGCTGCATTCCAAGAATGTGAACCCAGTCTGTAATGACATACAGTGCCATACATACAGTGCCACTGAATAATGAGGGCTGCATTCCAAGAATGTGAACCCAGTCTGTAATGACATACAGTGACATACATACAGTGCCACTGAATAATGAGGGCTGCATTCCAAGAATGTGAACCCAGTCTGTAATGACATACAGTGCCATACAGTGCCACTGAATAATGAGGGCAGCATTCCAAGAATGTGAACCCAGTCTGTAATGACATACAGTGACATACATACAGTGCCACTGAATAATGAGGGCAGCATTCCAAGAATGTCACCCCAGTCTGTGATGACATACAGTGACATACAGTGCCACTGAATAATGAGGGCTGCATTCCAAGAATGTGAACCCAGTCTGTAATGACATACAGTGACATACATACAGTGCCACTGAATAATGAGGGCTGCATTCCAAGAATGTGAACCCAGTCTGTAATGACATACGTGCCATACAGTGCCACTGAATAATGAGGGCTGCATTCCAAGAATGTGAACCCAGTCTGTAATGACATACAGTGCCATACAGTGCCACTGAATAATGAGGGCTGCATTCCAAGAATGTGAACCCAGTCTGTAATGACATACAGTGCCATACAGTGCCACTGAATAATGAGGGCACCATTCCAAGAATGTGAACCTAGTCTGTAAGGGTAGAGCATGCTCCCCAGTGTGTAGTGATATGACCATGTCACTCTTGAGGTCCCAGTGTGAAATGACATGACACCTGAGGTCCCAGTGTGGAATGACATGACCATTTCAAACTTGAGATCCTAGTGTGGAATTGTATGGCCATGCCATATCTGAGGTCCCAAAGTGTAATGACATGACCTTGTTGCACCTGAGGTCTCAAAGTGTAATGACATGACCATGTAACACCTAAGCTCCCAGTATGTAATGACATGACCATTCAACACCTGAGCTCCCAGTATGCAATGATCTGACCATTTCACACCTGAGTTCCCAGTGTGTAATGACATGAGCATATCACACCTGAGCTCCCAGTATGTAATGATATGAGTGTGTCACACCTGAGCTCCCAGTGTGTAATGATATGAGTGTGTCACATCTGAGCTCCCAGTGTGTAATGATATGAGTGTGTGTTACATTTGAGTTCCCAGTGTGTAATGACATATACATGTCACATCTGAGCTCTCAGTATATAATAACATGAGCAAGTCACACCTGAACTCCCAGTGTATAATTACATGACTGTGTTACACTTGAGCTTTCAGGGTGTAATGACATGAGCATGTCACATCTGAGCTCTCAGTGTGTAATGACATATGCATGTCACATCTGAGCTCCCAGTGTGTAATAACATATGCATGTCACATCTGAGCACTCAGTGTGTAATGACATACGCATGTCACATCTGAGCTCTCAGTGTGTAATGACATATGCATGTCACATCTGAGCTCTCAGTGTGTAATGACATATGCATGTCACATCTGAGCTCTCAGTGTGTAATGACATACGCATGTCACATCTGAGCTCTCAGTGTGTAATGACATATGCATGCCACATCTAAGCTCTCAGTATATAATAACACAAGCAAGTCACACCTGAACTCCCAGTCTATACTTACATGATAAAGTCACACCTGAACTCCCAGTTTTTAGATATGAGTATATCACACCTAAGCTTCTAGTTTGTAATGACATAACTGTGTTACACCTGAGCTCTCAGGGTGTAATGACATGAGTATGCCACATCTGGACTACCAGTACGTAATTACATGACCATGTCACACCAGAGCTCCTAGTGTGTAATGCCAAGAAAATGTCACACCTAAGCAGCTAATGTGTAATGACATGACCATATTACACTGGAGCTCCCAGTGTATAATGACGTGACCATGACACCTGAGCTCCCACTGTGTAAGGACATGAGAATCCCACATCTGAGCTCCCAGTGAGTAATAACATGAGCATGCAACACCTGAGCTCCAAGTGTAGAATTATGTGAAGTGTCACACCTGAGCTCCCAGTGTGTGATGCCATGAGCATGCCACACCTAAACTCCCAGTGTGTAATTACATGACTGTGTCACACCTGAGCTCCCAGTGTGTAATCACATGACTGTGTTACATCTGAGCTTCCAGTGTATAGTCAGACCTGAACTCCTAGTGTGTAATGCCAAGAAAATATCACACCTGAGCTCCCAGTGTGCAATGACATTAGCATGCCACAACTGTGCTCCCATTGTTTAATGACATGACCATGTCATAACCTGAGCTCCCAGAGTATAATGATATGAGTGTGTCACACCTGAGCTCCCAGTGTGTAATGACATATGCATGTCACATCTGAGTTCTCAGTGTGTAATGACATATGCATGTCACATCTGAGGTCTCAGTGTGTAATGACATATGCATGCCACATCTGAGGTCCCAGTGTGTAATGACATATGCATGTCACATCTGAGGTCCCAGTGTGTAATGACATATGCATGTCATATCTGAGCTCTCAGTATATAATAACATGAGCAAGTCACACCTGAACTCTCAATGTATAATTACATGACTGTGTTATGCCTGAGCTCTCAGTGTGTAATGACATATGCATGTCACATCTGAGTTCTCAGTGTGTAATGACATATGCATGTCACATCTGGGGTCCCAGTGTGTAATGACATATGCATGTCACATCTGAGGTCCCAGTGTGTAATGACATATGCATGTCACATCTGAGCTCTCAGTATATAACATGAGCAAGTCACACCTGAACTCCAAGTGTATAATTACATGACTGTGTTACACCTGAGCTTTCAGGGTGTAAGGAAATATGCATGTCACATCTGAACTCTCAGCGTGTAATGACATATGCATGTCACATCTGAGCTCTCAGTGTGTAATGATATATGCATGTCACATCTGAACTCTCAGTGTGTAATGACATATGCATGTCACACCATACACTCCCAGTGTATAATTACATGACTGTGTTATGCCTGAGCTTTCAGGGTGTAATGACATGAACATATCACACCTCACCTCCCAGTTTAGAATATGTTGATATCACACCTGAGCTTCCAGTGTATAATGACATGACCATGCCACATCTAAGGTCCTGATGTGTTATAATATGAGTATGTCACACCAGAGCTCTCAGTGTGTAATGTCATGATCATGTCACACCTGAACCCCCACTGTGTAATGACATGAACATATCACACCTCAGCTCCCAGTTTGGAATGATATGTTGATATCACACCCGAGCTTCCAGTGTATAATGACATGACCATGTCACATCTAAGGTCCCGATATGTTATGACACGAGTATGTCACACCAGAGCTCTCAGTGTGTAATGTCATGAACATGTCACACCTGAGCTCCTAGTGTGTAATGATATGAACATATCACATATGAGCTCCCAGTAAATAATGATATAACTATGCAACACATGATCTCCCAGTGTGCAGTGCAATAAGCATGTTACACCTGAGCTCAGCTAGAGCTGGAAGCTGACTACTTAACATGCATTACAGGGATCCATCAGACTGCTTGTGAACTGACAGCTGTTAAATAGAGCATTTGTCATTGACACAACAAGTAGCAGACTTGCCTTTGATGCAGAAGGTTGTGGGTTCTATTCCCACTACAAGTAGATTAATTACTGACACTGCAGTGTAGCATGAGGTGGTGCTGCACTCCTGAGTGTGCTGTCGTTTGGATGAGACATTAAATCAAGGCCCCATCTGCTTGAGTTGGTGGTTGCTCAGGTGGATGTAAAATATCACACGGCACCTGTTGAAAAGAGTAGGGGAAGTTCCCTGACACCCTGGCCAGATTTCCCCTAGCAGTATAAATGCCATCTTGGGTTTCTCCCCTGAAAAGAGGTACTAGCCTAATGGGATTAACCTGGTCAACAATGGATAGATAGATAGATAGATAGATAGATAGATAGATAGATAGATAGATAGATAGATAGATAGACACTAGTCACCATCCCCACAAGAGGAGAAAACATACTTGATCTCATCATCACGAACATGGGAGCACAATGTTCAACACCGGAAGTATACCCCTCACTGGTGAGATCAGATCACAAACTAATCTCGCTGGGGGTCCTCATCCCACCCCCACCTGAAATAAAAAAGACCACAGTAAAGAACTTCTCGAAAGCCGACTTCACACTTCTAAAGACTAGTGTGGTCTCCTTTAAGGCCCCAGAGCCGACGGAAAACAGTACTCAAGCCGCTGAATCACTTACAAATGCCTTCTACCAGCACCTGCAGGACTGCATGGATAAGGCAATCCCAAGCAAAACAAAGACTCTTTGTACCAAAGGCAAGCGTCCACTCTGGTGGACCCCAGCCATAAACAAACTCTACAACAAAAGGAGGAAGCTACTACAAGATAGAGCAAAATCCTTAAAGGTAAGACACCCTTGATCACTATAAGTAAAAACTAAGAGCTCTCATAAAATCATCCAAAGCAAATTTTGAGAGAAAAATAACTAAAGACTCAAAAGACAATCATAAGGCCTTCTTTAGCTATGTTAGAAACCTGGGAGGAAACTCCCAGATATGCTCAGAACTAGTTCAAAATGATGTGAAGATTACTGATCCTACAGACATTGCCAACATACTGGCTGACAGGTTCAGTGCAAACTTCTCCCCTCCCCAAAGGAGAGATATCTATACCAAGCGATTGCAGCCACCAAACATCTCCAACGCCCAAGTGAGAACTGCACTCTCCAAAGCAAAAAACACAGCATCCATGGGACCTGATGGTGTCCCCGGCTGTGTGCTCCACAAACTCAACGAGGAATTAAACCAACTGTGGTCCCACTTCACAAAGGCGGTGCCTCCACCGACCCTGGAAATTACCGGCCCATTAGCTTGACAAGCCTTATCTGCAAAGCCATGGAGAGGATCATAATGGACCTCATAAATAAAGACATAGGGAATTTGCAAACTTTGGATCCATCCCAGTTTGGCTTTGTCAAAGGCAGATCATGCCTTCTAAACTTGGTTGACTTTTTCGAAACAGTCACCAAAGCCATTGATGAGGGAAAGGCAGTCCATACAGCCTACCTCGATCTGGCGAAGGCCTTTGATACAATACCCCACTCGGGTATCATTGAAAAACTCATCAGCTTAAATGTTAACCCATACATCACAAGATGGGTTGCAAACTGGCTGAGTGACAGAACCCACAGGGTCAGAGTTGCTGGCGCCATGTCAGACTCAAAGCCTGTCACAAGTGGTGTACCACAGGGCTCAGTCCTGGGCCCACTCTTGTTTGGCATCTACTTTTCCAAGTACAAGCAAACACAGGAGGGTTATGGCTGACAAAGTTTGCAGATGACTGCAAACTGGGCCATAGTAGAAAACACATCTGACACAGATATCCTTCAGAAGGGTCTCACAGAAACGGATAACTGGTGCCAGAGCCATGGCCTAAAGTTAAATGCCAAAAATGCATAGTCATACCCTTCGGGAAAAACAAGGTTACCCTAGCTACCAAATAGGTGGCAATCCACTGAGTACAGAAGAAGTTATCAGGGACCTGGGGACCCAGGTTGATAGTAGTCTGTCATTCGACACCCATGTAGCTAAAGTAGTTAGGAAGACCTTCTACATTGCCCACCTTATCATGAAGGGATTCTCATCTAGATCAAGGGAGGTCATAGTCTCCCTATACTCATCACTCATCAGACCAATGATTGAGTACAATGCCCCATTCGGAATGTATCTGACCCGACACTTGCAGCAGCTGGAGAGGCCACAAAGTTCCTCACCAAAAGGATAAAGGGTCTCAAACATCTGTCCTATGCTGCCCGACTGAAAGAACTCCAGCTCTATTCAGTCGCACCGCTTGCTCAGAGGTGACCTTTGCCTAACATACAAGGCCATGTCACACCCAGATTTGATGAATATGCTTCACCTCAAAAATCTAGATCCGTCAGAGCCACAAGGCGGGAGACTTAAACCTCGACATGGCTATTAATAGGACGTGCTGGAGGGATAGATTCATCACCCAAAGACTCCCTATGCTGTGGAATAAAATCCCGGTATATGTGAGGCAGAGCACCTCGCTGGCCTTGTTCAAGAGAAATCTTGACCAATGGATGGGAGATCGCAGATATACCCCAGGGATTACCTCAGTGTCACTGCTCAACAGAGGCACAGCAAAATAATGGGTATAGTTCCCCATACTAAAGGGGTGGCGTAAGCCACAGAACTATGGGCTAGGCTTGTAAATGCCCTCGGGCAGATAGCCTAGTATGAACCTATGAACCTATGAACCTATGAACCTATGACAGATAGACAGATAGACAGATAGACAGATAGATAGATAGATAGATAGATAGATAGATAGATAGATAGATAGATAGATAGATAGATAAATACATTTGGAAGAGCATAGATGGGACATCCAGACCGCCCACGTCTCTTCTTGTGTTACCAAGCTTGGGTGTTCTTGCTGGTGTAGGGAAAGTACAGTTTTGTACCTACCATAAATGTAGATGTTCGAGCGTAAACACTGCTGCAGTCATTACACTTGGGTTATCCTGCCATCAGGCGGTTCCCCAGTCAGCCTGAGTTCCAAAGTCTTGGTCTGGCATCGGTTGCTGTTGCCTCCTCCCTGACGTCAGTGTGACAGGGGTATATAAGATGCAGCCAACGCCATTTTCTTCCGTTTTTTGTTGCCCCAGATGTCAGGTGCCCCCAAATAGGTAGGCAAATCAAATTGCTATTAAAACATACATAAGAAAAGCAAACAACAACTTTCAGTTACCAGCAAATACTCCCCATAGGTAGTAAAGGGTAGAAGGCACAGGTATGTACCAGCAAGTAAGAGGGGAAGGAGGGAGGGTACCCTGGACTGCAGCAGTGTCTACACTCGAACATCTACATTTATGGTAGGTACAAAACTGTACTATGTTCATCATGTTACACTGCTGCAGTCATTACACTTGGGTGGAATCCCAAAGCTGAGGTAGGGAGGCTGGATCTATAAGGCATTAGGGGTGGCTATAAGGCCCTGCAGTAGAACAGTGTTTACACTCGAACATCTACATTTATGGTAGGTACAAAACTGTACTATGTTCATTGTGTTACACTGCTGCAGTCATTACACTTGGGTAGAATCCCAAAGCTGAGGTAGGGTGGCTGGTTCTATAAGGCATTAGAGGTGGCTATAAGGCCCTGCAGCACAGTAGTGTTTACACTCGAACATCTACATTTATGGTAGGTACAAAACTGTACTATGTTCATCATGTTACACTGCTGCAGTCATTACACTTGGGTGGAATCCCAAAGCTGAGGTAGGGTGGTTGGTTCTATAAGGCATTAGAGGTGGCTATAAGGCCCTGCAGCACAGCAGTGGCGAAGCCAGCTCTGGATTTGGAGTATAAAGGCAAATGGTAATGCTTGGTGAAGGTATGCACAGAAGTCCATGTTGCTGCTTCCAAAATATCCTTGGTAGGTACTCCTCTGAGGTAGGCAGTTGAAGTGACTGTTGCCCTGGTGGAGTGAGATCTAATGCTGCTAGGTACAGGTTTCCCATGGTGAGTATAGCAGAAACGTATACAATGTCCTATCCATTTTGAGAGAGACTGTTTTGAAATGGCTTTTCCCTGTGCTCCTGCAGCATATGCTACCAATAATTGCTCAGATTTTCTGAAAGCTTTGGTTTTGTCCAAGTAGAAGCGTAACTGCCTGTGAATGTCCAAGGAATGTAGTAGGCTCTCCCCTTTGTTCTGTGGTTTTGGATAGAAAGTTGGCAAGTGAATAGTTTGGTTTAGAGCCACAGTTGATACCACCTTTGGCACAAACGTAGAGTTAATTCTTAAAGACACCCTGTCCTGGTGGAAAATGAGGAAAGGTTCCACTGCCATTAGTGCCTGTAATTCTGAAACTATTCATGCTGATGTTATTGCCAGTAGCAGAGCAGTTTTCCAAGAGATGTATTTTAATTCTGCTGTGTTAGCTGGCTCAAAAGGAGGTAAAGTTAATTTTTCCAAAACAAAGTTGAGGTCCCAAATTGGGTTGGTGTTCTATGGGGCAGTCTTATGTTTTTAGCCCCTCTGAGGTACTGTTTGAGCAAAGGATTTGAAAAAAATTGAAGGATCCGTGTTGTAATGAGCAGAAATGGCTGAGGCATGGATCTTGATGGATGAGAAGGAGATGCCCTTGTCCAGCATCTCAGTTAAATATTGAAGTATCTGAGGAATGTTTGGGACAAGAGGGTTACGGATGTGCACCTGGTTCCAGGCACAGAATCTCTTCCATTTATCCGAGTAGGCTTTCTTGGTGCTAGGCCTTCTGGCCTCCAGAATGACATCCATAACAGCTTTGGAGAGAGGCATTGCTTGCTTGACTAAGGAATTTTCCATGCAGCTAGGTTTAAGGTCTTTAGCTGGCTGTGAAGTATCTGATTGTTGTGCTGTGTCAGCAAATGTAGGATTTGAGGCAAAATCCAGGGTGGTTCTTGTGCTAAGTTCTTTAAGATTGGGTACCAGTGCTGATGTGGCCAGTCTGGTGCAATCAAGATCATCTTTGGCTCTTCTTGCCTGGCTTTTATGAGTACCTTTGGAAGGAGAGGTAAAGGAGGGAAAGCGTATACTTGTAGGTTTTTCCAGCTGAATGAGAGGGCATCCACTTTCCATGCTTGTGGATGGTAACTCCTTGTGCAGAATTTCTGTAGCTGGCAGTTAATTGGGGATGCAAACAGATCTATATCCAGGCTCCACCATTTTTGTGTTATCATTCTGAATATTTGTGGATTCAATTCCCATTCATGGGGATCCATGATGTTTCTGCTTAGGTCGTCTGCCAGTGTGTTTTTCTCTCCTGGCAGGAATTGTGCTTGCAGATGAACTTGATAGTTTAGAGCTGTATTCCACAAGGTCATGGCTTGTCTGCAGAGGGGGTAGGAGTGAGTGGCCCCTTGCTTGTTTATGTACCACATAACTGTGGTGTTGTCTGTCTTTAGTAGTAGTTGTCCTGGATGCAGCATGTCCATGAAAGCTATAAGGGCATTTTGTACAGCTAGCATCTTTTTTTGATTGATGTGAAGATGCCTTTGCTCTGTGGGCCACTTGCCCTGAATACATTTTCCTGCCATGTGTACTCCCCAGGCATAATCCGATGCATCTCTTGTTAGTGTTTGCCTGGCTCTGGGTTGAGTAAAAGGCTGTCCCTTGTTGAGGTAACAAGCTTGAGCCCACCATTGAAACTCCTGTTGAAGGCAAGGAATAAGTGATATAACTGTTTCCAAATTTTGACAGTGTTGAGACCATACACTTTTTAGGTACCATTGTAGTTTCCTCATATGCAGTCTGGCATATGGAATTAGTAGTATGCAAGGTGCCATGTAGCCCAAGGCCTGCAGAATTTTTCTTGCAGGGAGTTGGGTCTTTGTTGCCATCAATTGAAAGTATTGAGTCAGTTGTCCTTACTTGTCTGGCGTGAGATAAGCCATCTGGGCCGTTGTGTTCAAGCTGGCACCCAGGAATATTATCTGTTGTGAGGGTACTAGTTTTGATTTCTTTTCATTTACTGTGTACCCCAGGCAACTTAATAACTTTTTTACAAATGCTAGATGCTTTGGAAGAGTGTCCTTGCTCTCTGCTTGAATCAGGCAGTTGTACAGGTATGGATAAATTTGAATTCCTTTTTGCCTGCAAAATGCAATTACTGGTGCCAGGCACTTTGTGAAGACCCTGGGCGCAGTAGATAAGCCAAAGGGCAGTGCAGATAATTGATAGTGCATTGAACCAGCTAGAAATCTGAGGTATCTTCTGCAGTTTTGTCTGATAGGGACATGCAGGTATGGCTCCTTGAGGTCCAATGTCACGAGCCAAGCTTTCTTGCCCAACATGGGAAGAAGCTGCTGTAGTATCAACATTTTGAATTTTGGAACATCCAGGTAAGTGTTTATAGAAGAAAGATCCAGAATGGGCCTCCAGGCTTTGTCTTTTCTGGGAACCAGAAATAGTCTTGAGTAAAATCCTTGTCCTTGCTCCTGTGGTGGTACCTTTTAAATAGCTCTCATGTCCATGAGAGCTGTAATTTGTCTTTGAGCCTCTGCCCATTGATTTAGCGGCAGATTTGACATTCCTTTTAACCATGGCAGAGTGTGAAAGTGGAACCTGTAACCTTGAGATACAATGTTGAGAACCCATTTGTCTTTGGTGATGCAATGCCAATTCTGATAGAAAAGTGTCAGTTTTCCTCCTAAGGGGGCTGCCAAGAGAGAGCTGTTTGGCAGCTGTAGTGGGAAGTCATTGAGGCTGCTTTTTATAAGGTTGTGGCCTGTCTTCCCCTTCCTTTTGGCCTGTGTACCCCATTGTCGAGGCCTGTAAGGACCTTGTGTTTGACCTCTACCTCTTGGATGTCTGTATCTGTCCCTTTGAGGCCTGTCTGTGACTGGAAAGGACCAATTCTTTGTTGGCCAATTTCTGCTAAAGCGAGGAGGCTGAACCTGTAGGAAATCTTTCACCATTTGCATAGATTTTGCCTTATCCTCCATCTTCTTTAATACCTCCTCTGCCTTAACTCCAAACAACACATCCCGCTGCAAAGGTGCATCCAATAATTTTGCCATAACATGATCTGGTAACGTATGTTCTTTTAGCCAAGCATGCCTTCTAATGACAGAGCCTGCAGTTGCTGCTCTACAGGAGGCCTCTAAGGAATCAAACCCACATTGCAAAGTATGTTTTCCCACTTGTTCAGCTGCATGTAATAAATCCTGCATTTCTTTAAAATTAGGAGGATCTGAATCTGGAAGCATCTTTTGTTTCAACTGAGACATCAAAAATTGCTGATATTTTAACATGTGAAACTGGCAATTGAAGGCTCTCATTGCTAAAGTTGCGGACGTATATACTTTCTTTCCCCATCTGTCTAATGCTCTGGAATCTCTGTCAGATGGAACTGGGTTTTTTGCTGATGCAGCCTTAATCCCTTTGGGTCCCTGAGAAATAGTTTCAGGGTCAGCAACAGGGCTTTTATACAGAAATTTGTGTGAGTCAGGAACTCTGTAATATCTGTCAGGTTTAACTGGGGCTAGAGGTAAGGAATCAGGATTTAAGCTGGATTCAGTGTACACATCATCCACAAAATCTAACACTGGCAGAATAGCAAAGGGTCTGTGTTGAGGCAATAAAAGGAAGTCTCTGAGCCTTTTCTTGGATTCTGAGTAATTCTGACCTTCCCAATGCAAATGCTCCCTCATGGTATGTAAGGTCTCCCCAAAGGAATAGTCCTCAGGCAGAGAGGCTGATGGAACTGATACCTCAACATCAGAATCCTCATAAGGGGGTAAGGAATATCTTAGGTCTGAGGATGAGTCTGAAGAAATAGACACCTGGTCGCAAGATTCATAGTCTGCATCCTGTCTGGGCCTTTTATCAGGAGGGGGATGGGACCCCCTGCTCAGGGTGATTAGGTCTTCGGCCATTTTGAGCATTTGTTTCTTAGGCATGGAAGCCTGTCCTGGAGAATGCTGTATCTGTTTCTTTGTTTTTAAGGGGGCCTTAGACTTAGCAGAGAGTTTAATAGTTAACTGGGTAGGTCTGAAAATATCTTCTGAGACTCTGGATTGCTCAGCTACTTCAGTTCCCTCTGAAGGGTTAGTTTTGGTAGGCTGAAAACCTAGAGCATCCGAAGGCCCAGCCAGCTCCACGTGGAAGTCGGAGGCGGTCTGTGGTTCTGTGGAAGCAGTCATCAGGGGCTGCGTAGGCACCTCGCTGACCGGCCTAGAAGAGGCCTCGTCGTCAGTTTTGGGCTTCGGATGCCTGTCCTTGTCTTTGCGCTTTTTATGTATGCCGGTCGTCGGGAGTTCTGACGGCATGGTGTAATTGAATTTTCTGCCAAAATAATGTCGTGCAAAATCAAACCGACATTTAATAGTGCGCTTGTTAAACCTAGCACAAAACTGACAACCAGTGACGTTGTGGTCTGGGCCTAGGCATGGAATACAATAGGAGTGGAAATCCTTATGAGGTATTTGCTTCCCACAAGAAATACAGTTATTAACTTTTACTGACATCGGTCTGAGGCAAGAAAAAGTTTCCCCAACGGGGTACTTAGCTTTATAGAAGACTTCGGTTCTGGATTCGGAATGAAAATCTCAGGAGTCGGCCAACCGGCACTTGCGAACTGCTTCTGCTTCAGGCACCGCGAGGCAAGAAATACTGAAGAAAATGGCATCAGCTGCATCTTATATACCCCTGTCGCACTGATGTCAGGGAGGAGGAGACAGCAACTGGACCAAGACTTTGGAGCTCAGGCCGACTGGGGAACCGCCTGACGGCAGGATAACCCAAGTATAATGACTGCAGTAGTGTAACACGATGAACATCTAAAGGGAATCAGAAGAGAGAGGGAGAGAGCTCCAGGAGTGCGCAACAGTGGGGATGCCTTGTAGGAAGCATACAGAAAGGGTGATATAGGACAGTAACACAGCACAAGGAGGCAACCAACTTGCAGGAATGGTGGAAAGGCTGATGCTGGTGCAACTGAAGTGAAAAGGGTGCAAGTAGGACGAGTAATGATGTGGGAGAGGAAGTCAGAAAGGAGAGGTGAACCAGTGTGGTATTCATAAGAGGGTTTTAGTGCCTGGTTACTTGGTCATTAAACCATGGGAGGAGCTGACTAAGGCTGAAGAGTGGACATGTATTGTAGTATGAGGAGGCACCCATGAGGATACATACTGTATGAGGTGGTAGCAACCAAATCCTGAAGATGGCAAACAGATGCCACATAAGATGTTTGGAAGCAGGCTTTTTGGAAGTGTTAGTTGTGCCACTGGTCAGCGCACCATGGAAGGAGAGGATAAGGGAAGATAGTGACTTTCTGCAGCTCAGACAAGGTAAAAGGGCTCAGCACTGATAGGCAAAAAGGACACGATCTAGAAATAACAGACTGAATGTAAATCAAGGATTGGGCCACTGCTAATCTAGAGATACTGATGCTTAAAGCTGGACTGGAAATATACACCTTACTAATCCTAATTTTACACTAGGATGGTAGATGGTATCAGAAAAGCAGAACAGAGGGGTTCAGAATACCAAGCAGTGAAAGAAATGGTGACACAATACAGTAGAGATATAAATGAGAAATACTTCAAGCATAAGACAGCACAGTGGTGCAGTGGTAGCATTGTTGCCTAACAGCAAGAGGTTCTCCGGTTCAATTCTTGTCTGGGGTGCCTTATGTGTGGAGCCTCCATGTCCTCCCTGCATTCGTGTGGGGTGCTCCGGTTTCTTCCCACATTACAAAGACATGCATCTGGAGCCTTTCTCCCCGGGCCTCCGCTGAAAATTGGCTTCGTTCCAAGTCAGACTTTCCCGACTAACAAATGAAAAATAAATAAATGACCCAGTATTATTACTTCTTATATTGTTCTTCTGTATATTCCTGACATTTTTTTAAGATATTCTGTTTTTTTTAGGTCCCTCTAATCTTTGTGTTTATCACACCCAATTTTATTAGGAAGTTTCCTTTAAATTAGACCATTCACCTACACCACACCTGGAGTGTATAGCATTCCTATAATGGATCACCGGAGGGGAGGGGGGTAGAATGAAAGGGAAGGGGCAGCAGCAAACAGAATGCTACAGTATATCTTCATGGGGATAGACTACAGCAGGAAAGAGATCAAGCTTCTGTTCTGATAAGCCCTGTTCAGGTTGCAGTTCTGGAGGCGATTCCAGGAAAGGAGTATTTAACTGTGCTGTCTTATGCTTGAAGTATTTCTCATTTATATCTCTACTATATTGTATCACCATATTCATCAAGGACACCCACACCTCAAGACTGGTGGCAACGCATGATGCATCGGAGACCATCCAGGTGCAATTAACCATAGGCAAGACTGCTCTGCAAATTGTAGCATGTTACAGGCCACCCTCACAAACTCAGGAACCTCACATGGCCTTCCTGAAAACACTAGAGGGGATAAATGTATCACCAAACACCATCATACTAGGTGACTTCAATTACCCTAATATAGACTGGGAACACTACTCAAGCCCAAACACCCTAGCCCAAAAGTTCCTGGAATTCATAAATTCAAATGCCATGGAACAACTAGTCACCATCCCCACAAGAGGAGATAACATACTTGATCTCATCATCACGAACATGGGAGCACAATGTTCAACACCGGAAGTATACCCCTCACTGGTGAGATCAGATCACAAACTAATCTCGCTGGAGGTCCTCATTCCCCCCCCACCTGAAATAAAAAAGACCACAGTAAAGAACTTCTCAAAAGCCGACTTCACACTTCTAAAGACTAGTGTGGTCTCCTTTAAGGCCCCCGAACCGGTGGAAAACAGTACTCAAGCCGCTGAATCACTTACAAATGCCTTCTACCAGCACCTGCAGGACTGCATGGATAAGGCAATCCCAAGCAAAACAAAGACTCTTTGTACCAAAGGCAAGCGTCCAGTCTGGTGGACCCCAGCCATAAACAAACTCTACAACAAAAGGAGGAAGCTACTACAAGATAGAGCAAAATCCTTAAAAGGTAAGACACCCTTGATCACTATAAGTAAAAAACTAAGAGCTCTCATAAAGTCATCCAAAGCAAATTTCGAGAGAAAAATAGCTAAAGACTCAAAAGACAATCATAAGACCTTCTTTAGCTATGTTAGAAACCTAGGAGGAAACTCCCAGATATGCTCAGAACTAGTTCAAAGTGATGTGAAGATTACTGATCCTACAGACATTGCCAACATTCTGGCTGACAGGTTCAGTGCAAACTTCTCCCCCCCCTCCCCCCCAAAAGGCGAGATATCTATACCAAACGATTGCAGCCCCCCAAACATCTCCAGCGCCCAAGTGAGAACTGCTCTCTCCAAAGCAAAAAACACAGCATCCATGGGACCTGATGGTGTCCCCGGCTGTGTGCTCCACGAACTCAATGAGGAATTAAACCCACAGCTAGGACAGCTGTTTAATCAAAGTCTTACCTCTGGATACGCACTCCAGGAGTGGCGCACTGCAACTGTGGTCCCACTTCACAAAGGCGGTGCCTCCACCGACCCTGGAAATTACCGGCCCATTAGCTTGACAAGCCTTATCTGCAAAGCCATGGAGAGGATCATAATGGACCTCATAAATAAAGACATAGGAATTTGCAGACTTTGGATCCAACCCAGTTTGGCTTTGTCAAAGGCAGATCATGCCTTTTAAACTTGGTTGACTTTTTCAATACAGTCACCAAAGCCATTGATGAGGGAAAGGCAGTCCATACAGCCTACCTCGATCTGGCTAAGGCCTTCGATACAATACCCCACTCGGGTATCATTGAAAAACTCATCAGCTTAAATGTTAACCCATACATCACAAGATGGGTTGCAAACTGGCTGAGTGACAGAACCCACAGGGTCAGAGTTGCTGGCGCCATGTCAGACTCAAAGCCTGTCACAAGTGGTGTCCCACAGGGCTCAGTCCTGGGCCCACTTTTGTTTGGCATCTACTTTTCGAAGTACAAGCAAACACAGGAGGGTTATGGCTGACAAAGTTTGCAGATGACTGCAAACTGGGCCATAGTAGAAAACACATCTGACACAGATATCCTTCAGAAGGGTCTCAAAGAAACGGATAACTGGTGCCAGAGCCACGGCCTGAAGTTAAATGCCAAAAAATGCATAGTCATACCCTTTGGGAAAAACAAGGTTACCCCTAGCTACCAAATAGGTGGCAATCCACTGAGCACAGAAGAAGTTATCAGGGACCTGGGGACCCAGGTTGATAGTAGTCTGTCATTCGACACCCATGTAGCTAAAGTAGTTAGGAAGACCTTCTACATTGCCCACCTTATCATGAAGGGATTCTCATCTAGATCAAGGGAGGTCATAGTCTCCCTTTACTCATCACTCATCAGACCAATGATTGAGTACAATGCCCCATTCGGAATGTATCTGACCCGACACTTGCAGCAGCTGGAGAGGCCACAAAAGTTCCTCACCAAAAGGATAAAGGGTCTCAAAAATCTGTCCTATGCTGCCCGACTGAAAGAACTCCAGCTCTATTCAGTCGCACCGCTTGCTCAGAGGTGACCTTTGCCTAACATACAAGGCCATGTCAAACCCAGATTTGATGAATATGCTTCACCTCAAAAAATCTAGATCCATCAGAGCCACAAGGGCGGAAGACTTAAACCTCGACACGGCTATTAATAGGACGTGCTGGAGGGATAGATTCATCACCCAAAGACTCCCTATGCTGTGGAACAAAATCCCGGTACATGTGAGGCAGAGCACCTCGCTGGCCTTGTTCAAGAGAAATCTTGACCAATGGATGGGAGATCGCAGATATACCCCAGGGATTACCTCAGTGTCACTGCTCGACAGAGGCACAGCAAAATAATGGGTATAGTTCCCCATACTAAAGGGGTGGCGTAAGCCACAAAACGATGGGCTAGGCTTGTAAATGCCCTCGGGCAGATAGCCTAGTATGAACCTATGAACCTATGAACCTATGAAGAGGGCTGTAGAGGAAAACCACCAGACGGCCAAGTGGGACAGAGTGAGCAGACAGGGTATGACCACAGATTAGAGGAGCTAGGACTCTTCTCAATAGAGACTTATAGAATAAGTGCATGATAAAGGTACACAAGTCAGAATTTGGAAACTAGAAGACATCAGTGTGAAAGAAATATGGAAGGGAGAAGAGTACTGGCTGCAGACTGTAGGATTCAGCTTCTCCGTCGATCTGCAAAAACACTTTTCCATGTACAGTGTTGTGGACACATGGAACTGATCATCAGAATGGATGGCGGAGATGGTGTACAAAAAGCCAATCAAGAGGGCAGGAGACATGAAGCGGCATGGGGGAGTACCTGCCATGGGATCCGTAGAGAAAGGGGAGAGGAAGAAGAGGGGCATGGAGAAAAGGTGCAATGTTAAATTCTCTGGAGGGGCATGTTGTGTAGGCCAACTGCCTCCTTTTGTCAGTAGACAAATTCAATGTCAGACAATGCAATCAGGACCTCTCTCCTTAATGCTGCTTGCTGTAGGGCAGTGGACACTCTTTCATACTGTCAGCAACTCTTTCCCATTGGTTAGCAACTTTAGAAACATCTGGTACCATGGCAGCATGTCAACAGGTCTCTCCCACAAGCTGTTTTTTGTATTTTTGTCTCCTGCTCGTGACCATTAGTAAATTCTGATACCTGTCCTCATTTGATAGGTCTACCTTCCAGTCCTGGCCTTCTTTAGATTAACTCTGACAAGTACTGGGCCAGGGAAGAGATAAAGGAGTCCCAGGTATACATCATATTGTTGTCAAGAGTGTTTGTATCCACTTACCCAGTCACCCCTACATGTTGACCCAATGTGAGCAAGCCACTTCACCTTCCATCAGAAAGCACTATGGTAGTTTGTCCTAGCCTCTAGTTTTGTGTGCCCTTCCACCCCCAAGGTTGGGCATACTCACCCTCCCTGCCAGTGACACAGATGCGCAAACTACAAATCAAATACAGGTCACCTGGGCCACTGCCAGTGCTTTATCCCTCTGGACAACAAAGCTGGCTCCACTGGTACTACCAGTAGAAGAGCGGTCATTTTGTAACATTCTTACAGAAGCTCTTTCCTTCCACTTACTAACTGTAGGAGCATGAGACACTCATTTTTAAGTGTCCAGCAGCAATACTTTCCCAGTTACTAGCTGCAGAATGTGTGTGTGTGGGTGTGTGTGTGTGTGTGTGTGTGTGTGTGTGTGTGTGTGTGTGTGTGTGGGTGTGGGGGGTTAAGTAATTCTTTCAGCAGCTCTGCTCTCCTGTATAATTCATCTTTCAAAGCACTCTGAGTCACATTGGGTTTAAAGAAAAGACAAATATTACTTTAAATGTTTCTCCAAATGAGGAGTTATTTGCACATATGAAAAGTTATAACAATAATTATAATGATGACAATATGCAGATGACATTTCCCCTCTGAGTTCAAGAATATTTTTAAGCAACACTCAAAAATGCCGATCAGCTGGATGGTGTCATAACCTCAAGTGTTAGTGTGTTGTGGGACTTGGAGTCAGATATGCAAAACATCTTTTTTATGCCTTTTTAATGGAGTCTGGCTTCCTTTAGACATGTTTCTCCACCTGAGCGAAAGGGAAAGCTAATTAACTTAAACTGAAATGCACAACACAAAGTACACATGCTTTAAGCCAAAACACTTTGCTAAAATAGGAAGCAAGCAGTAGTGCTGTGGGCAGCTCTACCTCAAAGTGCTTTAGCAAGCAAATAAAAAATGAAAAATGTAGCCTCAACCAAGTCTGATTAAGCCACTGACTTACTGTCCTCTGTCCTAATGTCCAGCACACATCACAGCTGTAATGTTTTCTTCCTGGCTAAAAATCAAAGACCAGACTTAACTCATACATTCCTAGTCTCCTCTGAGCACCTGCCTAATTCCACTGTTTTTAAAGCTGCAGCTTGTCTTCATTTGTATGGTTCCTCCTTACTAACTATGGTCCCCTGGTATCTGGAGACAGCAGAACAGGAATACTCATATTTCCAGCTAAAAGCCCTGTTACTGCACAGTCCCGATGCAAATGTTCTTTTCCTCTAACCAAAGCAACTTCCACTAACTCACCCCATTAATGATAAAGCTGACACACACAGATACCTACACAACAACAACTATGCAACAAATATATACCTACATAACAACTATGCAACAAATATATACTTACATAACAACTATGCAACATATACCTTCATAACAACTGTGCAACAAATATATACTTACATAACAACTGTGCAACAAATATATACCTACACAACAACAAGTATGCAACAAATATATACTTACATAACAACTATGCAACAAATATATAGTTACATAACAACTATGCAACAAATATATACCTACATAACAACTATGCAACAAATATATACTTACATAACTATGCAACAAATATATACCTACATAATAACAACTATGCAACAAATATATACCTACATAACAAGAACTATGCCACAAATATATACTTACATAACAACTATGCAACAAATATATACCTACATAACAACTATGCAACAAATATATACTTACATAACAACTATGCAACAAATATATACCTACATAACAACTATGCAACAAATATATACTTCCATAACAACAACTATGCAACAAATATATACTTACATAACAACTATGCAACAAATATATACCTACATAACAACAACTATGCAACAAATATATATTTACATAACAACTATGCAACAAATATATACCTACACAACTATGCAACAAATATATACTTACATAACAACTATGCAACAAATATATACTTACATAACAACTATGCAACAAATATATACCTACATAACAACATCTATGCAACAAATATATACGTACATAACAACTATGCAACAAATATATACTTACATAACAACTACGCAACAAATATATACCTGCATAACAACTATGCAACAAATATATACTTACATAGCAACAATTATGCAACAAATATATGCCTACATAACAACAACTATGCAACAAATATATACTTACATAACAACTATGCAACAAATATATATACCTACATAACAACTATGCAACAAATATATACTTACATAACTATGCAACAAATATATACTTACATAACAACTATGCAACACATATATCCTTAGATAACAGCAACTATGCAACAAATATATACTTAAATAACAACAACTATGCAACAAATATATACTTTTAGCTGTTGGCAGATTCACCAGCAGCTGCCCACATAACCACAGCTCTATCCACATGGCTACAGACTTTTCTATAGCTGTCCACATAACCACACTCTACCCTCATGGCTACAGAGTCATCCATAGCTGTCCACATAACCACAACTCTATCCTCATGGCTGCAGACTCATCCATAGCTTTCTACTTAACCACAGCTCTACCCTCATGGCTACAGACTTGTCCATGTCTACACTTACTTGCAAATTTCAAAGTACCCAAGACAGACTAAGTTACGTCTCTAGAGTATATGTATCCTGACAAGCAGAGCTGCACACTTAACTGATTTCTTGCAATGTATGTACTTCCATTGAAACACTCTTTCATATGCAGTTGCTGTTCATTGGAAATACTAAATCATCTTTTTTGGGAGCTTTTCCTGGCTAAGAGACTGAATTTAGTTTATGCCGGCTGATGTGTGTCAGAGTTCGTGGAACAGTAGGGATTGCAAATGTGCTCTCCCCCCATTGTTGTGCAGTTTTGGACTTGATATGCAGGGGGTGTGCGGAGTAAATGTTTGTTGTTGTTTTTGTTGTTTTTTTATGGTTTGATCTTTTTAAATAAATATTTTTTTGCTCATTCATTTGAGTGTTCATTTCCTTAGGTAATCAAATATACATATTCTGGGGGTGTGAGGGCTTGTCCCCACATGGACGAGTACAAAGGGGTTTTCTCTCTTATAAAGGAACTTGTCTTTTTGTCATTTGCACCCTTGAGCATGTCACTGTTTTGACTGATGACCTATCAATGTTTTAATGTTTTGGGGCCAAGGGGTCAAACAATTGTCTGTGGATTAAATAATATGTGATTAACTATAGTAGATTTATGTAAACGTATAAATTGTATACCTAATTATGTACTGTAATTTGATATCCGGTGTATAATTGTATCCGAGTAGTGGCTGAAAATGATTAATAGGCCAGATCACCCAGTTATCAAATAGTAAAATAAAAAGTAAACAAATAAATAAATTCTAATACATATGTAACCTAATGTATATTTTAGAACTCCACTTATTAAAATTGGTATCAGAGCTAAAACAGAAAGTCTGCTTTATGCTCTTCATAGTATGTTCACTGTTAGCAAAATAACGGGCATCCACAGAAAATTCCAAATTGCTAATCTAAATGTTACTAAACTTTAAATATAAGGACTTCTCATCCCACTTTGTAACAAAAAAAAAGGATTATACCAATGTCATGACCGTACTAATAATCTCAGTGATAGCGACCTGTATCTCAGATAAACATCCTAAGCAGTACATTGACTTATTTGGCATAGAGATATCTTTTATGTCTTGTTATGTTGATGCGATCTTTTAAACTCTGTATTACCCAGTATTTTTGCATGGACGTAGCTTCAAAATTCCACGGTATTACATTGTATTACATTGTATTACATTGTATTTAAATATCTCTCCTGCACTTTGTTAATACTGCAGTGCATACATAAATTCTGTAGGACATCTGATAATTATATGGCCTTGTATACTGACATTGTACCAGTGATGATCATGAAAACAGTCCAAGAATCAGCCCACCTGCCAAGTTACCAAAAGAATAAGTAAAAAATAAATAAAATAAAAATGTATACGGAATGCAGAGCACTATATACTCACTGCAGAAACAATCGTCATGGTAGAACCTTTTGTGCTCGCTGCGGAAATACACCTCAGTGTGGAACACTGTATGTAAACTGCAGAAACACACCTCAATGTGGAACATTATATGCAAACTACAGATACTCACTTTGGTATGAGGCATTATGTGCAGAATATAAAAATATACTTCACTGTGAAACATTGTACGTAAACTGCAGAAACACACGTCAGTGTGGAGCATTATGTGTGTAGTGCAGAAACACACCCCTGCCAAACATTTGTGCAAACTGCAGAAACACACCTCAGTGTGAAATATTGTGAAGAAACACACTTCACTGTTTGAACACTGTACACAAGCTTCAGAAAGCCACATCACTGTCTGTACAGCGCAGAAACAAAACTAACTGTGGAACACTGCAAACTGCAGAAACACACTTCACTGTGGAATATTGTGAAGAAACACACTTCACTGTGGAATACTGTGTGCTCATTACAAAAATGCACACGATAGAATTCGAAATATGTTACTTTTTCATGTTATGGTTGCACAGTATATATTGTACTGGCTGTTACCTTGGCTAACTGCTCTTGCTATGAATAGATTTGTCTGCTGAAGGGAAAGAAATAGTATATCCACAATAATTAGTTTCCAGAATAAAATTGTTTTACTTTTACAAAATCAGTTGTCTTTTCAGGCAGTTTTATCTTTGTGCTTTGCTATCCATAATGAGCAGACACTGTACGCAGGTTGATACCTTTTCCATTTCTTTTAGAAGTACAATCATCCTTGAAAGCTACACAATTTCTGAATTAGTATGCCCCTTCTAAAACCCACCCACGAAGCTCCATTAAAGTCACAGAGGACTCACCATATCATTTCCACCCCCCACCCCCTGATGCGCTAATTAACAAAACAAGAAGGTTTACACGCTGACTGCTCTGACTTAAAATGGGCCTCATTTCACACTTTAATCCAATCCGTGTTCAATCTGCACTCACAATGGGGGGTTTGGAATATTATCGCTGGGGCACTTGTGGGGGGCCAAGGACAGCTGGAACAGTGAAGAGCAAGCATCCTAAAACAGGATTAGAAACTTTTAAACCCCCTTATGTCTCAAGATGAAAGCACTTCAGTGAAGAAGGCGTCTGATGTTGATCTTCTCCTTCAGCCATTCTTTTATGGGGGGGAGTATTTCTGCATGACAATTCTGCCAATTATATGCTTCCCCTGCCCGCCTTGCCAACATTGCTTCATGATTTATTTTCTGTTTTATGCTAAATGCTGTTTACTTTGGGGTGGACCGATTCTTAGTGACATAATGATTTCATGATGCTAAAAGCTGCCTCTGTTTCTCCTCACAATAATATATATAAATATATGGATATATATATATATATATATATATATATATTTATATATATATATATATATATATATATATATATATATATATATATATATATATATATATATGTATATATATATATATATATATATATATATATATATATATATATATATATATATATATATAGAGACAACACACACACACACACACACACACACACACACACACTCACATGCATATATATATATACACACACATATATATATATATATATATATATATATATATATATATATATATATATATACATACATACGTGTGTGTGTGTGTGTGTGTGTGTGTGTGTGTGTGTGTGTGTCAGCAGGGGTAGTTGTAAACACCTCATTGCTGTTTCATACTGATTTCCATCATGTCACACAGCCATTCATAATGTGCACACTGATTAATGAACATTCAACACAGTGATAAAATACACTTGCATTCGTGCTTTGCATACATTTGTGTTCATGATATTTTAAACCCATCTATGGTCCAGACCATATCTCCTAACTGCCCAACATTTTGCATAATGCCCATATTTTTACTTCACATATTTAGTCTGTTCCTCATGATATGTGTGTTTTTGGCAAATCATTAGACTGAAGTTACCAAATAAATAAAAAAATCAGACTTAATATCCTAAAGAAAATGCATTCTAGCAACATTCTAAGTTTATAAGGGCAATAATTAAAATCTGTTCCCGATTTTTGTCCTTTGCTCCTCACCCCTTATTTTTGGCTTTGTCCATGCACTAAGAGCTTGAGAGGCATGACCTAGAGATTTTTACACGTTAGTTGCATAAAGCAGCTTTGTGGTAGAGCTGCACATATGAGTTGTGCTCTAACAGGGTGTCTGCAACACGCAAACCTCAAGTGGAGAACATAGTGCATTGTGTATGCCAATGACATGCACGCTGATGTTGCATACATTCCTTATTTCTGATAGTATAGGATTATATAAATTCACAAATTCTACCAGTATATTCTGTTAAAATAATTTTGACTTTATTCTTAGGTAAGAGTGCATGTATGTTCGTAAAATGTGCAAAAACTGCACGCATAAATAAAAACAGATGAGTCAGGATATTTTAAAAACACTGTGATTATCATTCAGATTTGTAACCTGCAGCTTGGATGACTATAATCCATGGCTTTTAAATCCATATAATATAATTAAACTAGTACAATACATATATATGAAATATACTCAATGTGTGATGTGAAACAGATACTGAAGCACTATTTGCATACTGCAAGCAAACTCCCATATTATACTGTTTCGGCAATTTATCTAACAATCAGATGAATTAAATAATGTAGGATACAAAGACAGTTGTCAGATAATTCAGTATTTAAAACTGATGTACTAAAGAAAAAAACAAGACTATCTGTACAGAAAGGCTCAATAACCTCAGCCTGAGAGGGACAATAATAGGAAAGATCTGGAAGGTTTTATTGCCATTTGGAGCCCATGATGGAAATGCAGTCTAGCTGTTCACGCTTTTCCATATGTTACTGAAACTATTATTTAGTTTGGTAAATGTTGGTCAGTTTGAATTATCCACTGCATCAAACAGGAGTTGCCAAACACACTAGTTTGAATCCGCAGAAAGGAATTCTTTTGTTCAAAAAAGTAAAAAAATGTAAACAAAAAAGAGTTAAAACCACCCTATTACTCTAAGATCAAAAAGTCAGAAAACATTTTTTTTTTCTATTCTCTGAGCTAAAGCAGCCTTAAACCTGATAGCATTAATAGTTGTATGAAGGTATTCATCCTGTAGGCCCTGGTATACACATTTAGTTTGGAAGGGAATACCACTTTGCCTGGCCTATAAAGACACTCATCCTGTAGGCCCTGGTATACACATTTAGTTTGGAAGGGAATACCACTTTGCCTGGCCATGATCCTTTACTATCCCACCTTCAAACATGTACGTAAACTAAAAGGAATAAAGACGAAGTAGCAACAAAGACATTAGTATTCAGAATGACACATTCTTGTCACAGCTCTATTCATTGAGTTAAACTCTTGTAGGATAGGAATTTTACTGTCTTTTAATATCTGTGCAGCAAATACAAGTTTTATGACATAGATGATATTTCAACATATATTATAAGATATTTATATCTGTATATGTGTGTATGTCATAGAAAACTGTGCAGTTGCATTGTGGGAAGTAGTACTGAAGGAGAAAATCATAATGTAATAATTGAATGACTAAGGGGATGCAACCTCCAACATATGAAAGGGTGAAGGAACCTTTACTGCCAAAAACAAAATTGTGGGATTTTAAAAAAAGTAGTGCTTCCTTGGTGGTGCAGTGGTTAGCGTTGCCACCTCACAGCAAGAGATTCTCCAGTTTGATTCTCGGCTGGGATGCCTTCAGTGCGGAGACTGCATGTTCTCCCTGTGGTCGTGTGGGTTTCCTCTGGGTGCTCTGGTTTCCTCCCACATTCCAAAGACATGCTGTAGGTGGATTGGACACTCTAAATTGGCTGTAGGTGTGAGTGCGTGCCTGTGTGTGGCTTCTGTGGAAGGTTGGCCGCCAGACTGGCAACTCAATACCATAAAACTCCACTGCCAAACATGAGCGGACAGGTGATCTGCTGTGGCTACCCCTAACCGGGAAAAGCCAAAAGAAGAAGAAGTCCTTCCTTTGGAAAAATGTCATTTTCTTTATGGACTTGCATACAAGCCATTTCTTGTTTTTATTGTTTTATTTACTTAATTTTATAGACATGTGTTAACTGGGTAATCCTACATGACACAAGTGTTTCATTTCAGGGGTGACCTGGAAGCACTGTCTGATTAAGTGATTTGCTCAGAGCCACACTGTAGGTTAATGGAGACAGAAAAACATCAAACTCTGCGCCCCTCAGTACAGGAGGCAGCTCATTAACAGTTCAGAGGCTTAATCCTTGTGCTAAATGTGCATGAAAACAATGCAGAAACCCTTGTCCAGCTGCTCATATCCTTTTGCTCTTGTCTGATAGCAGCATATTAAAATAGGGATCCCACTTCCATGGAGTAAATGGAAGGTACTCTGACTGTCACCCAAAACACCTGAGCTCAGTACTGGGCTGAAGCACTCAAGGAAGCAGAATGGGGGTGTGAGTGAGCTGCTTGAATTCCCCTGGGGTGGGTGTGGGGTTCTGCTAGTAATCGTGGTGCTCCCTAAAGGAGACCATTGAATTTTTTCTAGATTGTGAGCAGCTAATTTATTGTTTTATATTTGGGGTGACATGAGCGAGCTGATATTGTGGACTGTGATGCTTGTGACATCACACTTATTCTGCCCCAGTTAAGGATTCCCTATGGGCTGCATATCTAAAAGTTCCCAGTCTATATCAAGTATATGATGCCTGGCACCCTAGTCTCAACCTTCTTAACTGGCACAGTGGTCACCATATAAAAGGCTAATAAGGCCATCCTATCTCTGGGGATGGGTGGCCACACATGTCTAGAATCATGACAGGATTTTGTGTACCACTTCCCTGCTAGATGGGAGGGGAGAAGGGAATGAATGGCCCAATGAAGAATGTGCGTATGCGAGCAGTGGGGGCCAAAAACAAAAATAGTCAAACAAATTAATTAAGCATGTACAGATGTCAGTCATGCATGTTGGTGATTGACAACTTCCATTTGAACTAAAAGTGCTGTGACACATAGCATTGTAGTAGAATAATCATGCAATACGTTTGATTGTAAAGCTTTACTACATCACATGGATTAAACAATAAGGAATTCAGATTAGAAAGAGCTAAGACAAGAAAAAAGGCCATCAGAGATTTTACACAAGAGCGCTGTACACTAATGGGATAGTTTACATAGTGCTGGCATTATGACTGATAAAACACTCAAGCCCAAATGAAAATTATATTGGAGATATTGTTTCTTCTAGTTATAGAACAGGCAGAAATAAACAGGTTCCCCTGTTGACCATTAAACCAAAATATAAAATAATGACTCAGAAAGATATCATTCTTCCTGTAGATAGGTGATATTTTCAAAAACACCCAAGGCAAAGGTGTGTTGTGGAGGCTGGTTACCTGCTATAGAAAGGTGAAGCCCTGGATGTGACCCAGGATCAGCCAGGTGTCTGGATATTGAGGAACCAGCATGGGAAGGTAAGAGTAACTGGTGACCACCAGCTTGGCTACCCAGGGGTTGATGGAGTAAGTGGTGACTGCTGGCTTGTCCACCCATGGGTGTGTGGACTAAGTGGTGACTGCAGCTTGTCCAGCCATGGGTGGATGAAGTAGTTTGCCCTGATGCAGTTATGGGCCACAATTGTGTGCTTGGGACTGTCAAGCAGAGTTTCCATTGCAGCTATCACTGCACATGTGCAGAAACATGCATATGCAACTGAAGTGGGCCTAACAGGCCCTTGTATCAGCACATATATATGTCAGCATCTAGGGGGGGGGGGGTTAATGGCTATTGTGATGCTGCCAGTCCAGCTAGTTGGAATTTTGTAAATAATCATATGTCATTTGTGGATATTAATATGATCCATATACTTGTCTTACAAATGTAAGAGGACTGTATGTTATGTAGTGAGCTTCAAGAATGTAACCGCAGTGTACTCAACTGGAAAAGAACATAAATGTATATAAACTATATTCCTGTGCAAATGTATGTTTTAATAGTAGAAGCTGGAACACACAGAGTTAACTTGTAAAACTTCAAGAAAATAAGTTGAAATTAAAAGTGCTTTACAATGTGCTATAAAAAGTAGTTTCAGTGCAGCAAGCAGACACAATGTCTAGTGCTTGAAGTTTCTTTCTAATGGCTTGGAGAGAAGTAATTACTAGGTCTAAAATGTAAAAGTATTTAATTGTTTTATGACTTCCAGTTCTGAGCAAACGTCTGAGAGATATGTATTTTTCGCAGAGAAATGTTAAGTTTTGTTAAGTTTCTGTTAGCCTGGGAACTGAAGGCAGGTGACAAAGAGTGATGTCATCCAGGCTAACCCAGCAGTAATGTTTTGATATTAATTTTGGAACTCTCTCTGAGGCTGTGCATTTTGTATCTTGTCTTGGACCTAGCAAGAACACCCACTTATCTGCATTTGCTTTTGCTCTGTAAGCAAGTTATTAGGGCATAGTGTCTTTTAGATACAGATAGGCATCTTGGGGAAATGCAGCAATTGCCTCATGTACACAGACAACCCTCTCCTCCTGCAACCCAACACTACAACCTGTGAGAGATGCACTTATATAGCCAAACTGGAAGCAAAGCTCTCTTCACCCAAGACTGGACTAGACAGTCAAGAGGAGAAGGTAAACACTTGCACCACACCCCACTCATCACATAGCCCCTCAAAACCTACACCACCAAAACACACACATAGAAACACAAAACACACACCTACATTCACGGAGGCTCTCAATAAAAACCTGCCCAAGCATCAGGGACATCCAAAGCATAAACGCAAGCAAACTCCACCCCCCAACACAACCCAAATGACACATAGCCCACAAACTCAGTGTGCCACTCAACCACAGCCCATAAGGCATAACAACGTACACAACACTCTAGTCATAGGTGACTCTATAGTCAGGCACACTGATGTTCCACTCACTAGACTAAACAAGGAGAAAGTTACTGTCAGCTGCCTGTCAGGTGCCAGGATCCGCCACATAACGCATGCACTCAGGTCACTCCACAATAAGTACAAATATGACACTGTCATTGTCCATGTTGGTGTGAATGACCTGAGACGTACCTCCCTGGACTACATGAAAAGAGACATGGAGGAGCTCTCCGATATGACCCTAACCCTGAGTAGCATCCTGCTATCACCCAGAATGATACCACAGTACAAGGACAAAATGATTGACTTCAACAATTGGCTAAGCTTCTGGTGTCATTCTAAGGGGATCCAGTATTTGTCTGCCTGGGATGACATGATCGACAGTCCATGATGCTTTGCCAGAGATGGCCTGCACCTGTCGCCCTTAGGATTCAGGATACTGGCTAAGGCTTTTGCCACCCCTATAATGCCTTTTTTAGGCAAGGTTCAAATGACAAATTAACCACCGTAACAGGTACAAGCAAGCAAAATCTGAGGGTAATGCTACTCAATGCTAGAAGTCTAAACCTCAAAATGCACTCACTCGAGGCACTCCTTAAAATGGAGAAGACTGACATCGGTGCAATGACAGAGACCTGGTTCAAAACTCCAGAGAGCATCCCTGCATTACCAGGCTTCAATTCATACCACACCTTTTGGCCACCTAACCCAGAAAGAAGCACTAAAGGCGGAGGTGTGTCCATACTCATTAAGGATATCCACATCTCCAGGCTAGTTGCACAGCGTAATGCATCCGAGATTATCCAAGTGCAACTAACTCTGGGCAAGACCACAATCCAAATTGTAGCTTGCTACAGATCCTCCACCATGCCCCAGGATTCACACTCCTCACACAATATCCTAGACCTGTCAACATTGGTGTCCCACAAGGGTCTATACTAGGTCCTCTCCTATTTTCTTTATTTATCAATGACCTATACCATGTGGCTCCCCAAGCTACATGTATACAGTATGCAGACGATTTAACGCTTATCTGTTCAGCCACATCTGTATCACACCTTCACTCCCTCACACAACACATATTTAACTCTGTAGAAGAATGGTTTTCCCAGCATTGTCTACTACTCAACCCTAAAAAAACTAAACTGCTCCTCTTTACACCTTCGAGCAAATCTCCCCTCATTGATTTTACTATAACATCAACAAATGGCACACTTATATCACAAGACTCTAGTACCAAACTACTAGGCATTACCATAGACAACAACCTTAACTTCGATGCCCATATTAACAACACACTAAAAACCATTAACAAAAAAATAGGCTCTCTTTACACAATCAAACCTTTCCTCACTCCAGAATCTAGGACAACTATAGCCCTCTCCCACCTTATCTCACCCCTTCTCTATGCCTCCCCCATTTTTACCAAATTATCAAAAAAAAATCTGTCAAAACTAGAAAACTCCTACCACAACATAGCCAGATTTGCCACAGGAAACCCCTACAGAACCCACCACTGTACTAATTTAAAACAACTAGGCTGGCTGGAATATCAACAGCAACTAAAAATTAACCAACTTGGCATAGCCCATCAAATTCTGTATCAATCTGACAAAACCCCTATACTATCCAGTCTGATTCGCCCATATCATAACCTAAAGTCCCTAAGATCTGCACACAAACTTCTTATAGACACTGTCAAGTCAAACAACAAGGCCAGAGACTCTCTTTTCTCAAACACTGTTGGAAAAGATTGGAACCTGCTTCCCTCTGAATTTTCATCTATTCCCTCAAAGTCTCCCTTTTAAAAGAAACTCAAGCTTTACCTCAAAACACAATGGCTGTGCCCCTGTACTAATCCTGACTAAATTTACTTCTTGTCAACTGACTTATTTCACCCCTGACTAAGTTCACTTTCTTTTCATCTATTTTTCCTTTATCCCTCTCTCTGTACATGTTTATTGTATACTTCATGTATGTCATGTTCTACAATACTTTGTTCACTCCATCACTTTTGTACCACTTGTTTATTTTTTCAAAAATGTTTTTTATCCTATTATTATGTTATTATATTTGCATGTAGTTCTTAATAGTTTTTACTTAGTATCATTAAAATTATATAAGCGGAGCTTATCTCCCCGGGCCTCTACTGAAAATGGACATATATCCAGCTAGACTAGCCTGGTAAACAAATGTAAAATAAAAATAAATAAAAATAAATGATACACTGGAAAGTATTAGGGTACAACCCAACACCCTAATAATGGGAGATTTCAACTACCCCACCATTAACTGGGAAAACTACTCATGTGCCAACTCTTTTGCTCAACGTTTTCTAGAATTCATACATTTCAACGCCTTGGATCAACTTATTCACACCCCCACCATGGACAGCAATATCCTAGACCTGGTCATTACCAACATGGGAAACTGGTGTTCCACACCAGAGGTCATTTCCTCGTTGGTCAGATCCGACCACAAGCTAATCAGCCTAGACATCCACATCCCACCCCCAGCCCCAATTAGGGAAACCATCGTAAAAAAACTTTTCAAAAGCCAACTTCACACTTCTTAAGACAGAAGTGGCAAACTTCATGACACCCATGCAGATGGACAATAGAGGTATGACTTCCAAATCCTACACAAATGGACTTTATAAGCACTTAAACAAGTGCATGGATCATGCCATCCCTAATAGAACCAAGATGTTCGCCTCCAAAAAAAAGGAAGCCAATCTGGTGGTCCTCTGCCATAAACAAACTCTACAACAGAAGAAAGAAACTGTTGCAAAAAAGAGTAAAATCCCATGACTGGAGGAACTCCCTGGTCAACCTCAGTAAGAAGCTGAGATCCCTCATAAAATCCTCCAAAGCTAGTTACAAAAACAAAATTGCTACTGACTCTAAAGACAACCACAAAGCATTCTATAGCTATGTCAAGAATCTAAATGGGAACACTCAGATCTGCTCTGAGTTACAGCATAATGGCACTAAATATACAGAACCAACTGATATTGCCAACATCTTAGCAGATAGGTTCAGTGCTAACTTTACCCCCCTCTCACCCCCTAGAGGGCCCATCTCTATACCGGAAGAATGCAAAGTTCCTATAATCACGGCTGCACAGGGAAAAAACACACTCTCCAAAGCCAAGAACACAGCATCCATGGGACGTGACAATATCCCAAGCTGCGTTCTACACAAACTACAGAATGAACTGGCACCCTACCTAAGTACCATGTTCAATCATAGCCTCACCTCAGGCTTTGTACCCACTGAATGGCGCACCGCGACAGTTATCCCACTCCACAAAGGGGGAGCCACGATGGACCCCGGGAACTACCGCCCCATTAGCCTGACAAGCCTGGTCTGCAAGGCCATGGAATGTATCATCATGGAACTCATAAACAAAGACATTGGTAATCTCCAAACTCTGGACCCTACTCAGTTTGGATTTGTAAAAGGCAGATCATGTCTCCTAAACCTGATTGACTTCTTTGAAGCAGTCACCAAAGCCATAGATGAGGGTAAAATGGTTCACACAGCTTATCTAGATCTCGCCAAGGCTTTCGACACCATCCCCCACTCTGGAATTATAGATAAGCTCACTAAACTAGGTATAAATCCCTATGTCACAAGATGGGTTGCCAACTGGGTCATGGACAGAACCCACACTGTGAAAGTAGCGGATTCCAAATCCGACATCAGACCAGTGACAAGTGGAGTACCACAGGATTCAGTCCTGGGTCCTCTCCTGTTTGGTATCTACTTCTCTGAAGTGCAGACCAACACAGAAGGTCTTTGGCTAACAAAGTTTGCAGATGCCAGCAAACTAGGAGCCATAATCGAAACTCCTAACGATGTGGACAAACTACAAAAGGGCCTCACTGAGACAGATACCTGGTGTCAAAGCCATGGCCTGAAGCTCAATGCCAAAAAGTGTATTGTCATTGCCTTTGGTAAAAACTCTGTACCCATGAACTACCACATAGCTGGTAGTCTACTTAATGCCGGAAATGTAATAAGAGACCTTGGGACACAGGTGGACAGTAGTCTCTCCTTTGATAATCACATCGCCATAGTGGTCAGAAAATCCTTCTATGTGGCTCATCTCATCACAAAAGGATTCTCATCCAGAAAAAAAGAGGTCATTGCTCCCCTCTACTCATCACTCATTAGACCCATTATAGAGTACAACGCCCCTTTTGGTATGTACCTCACAAGACATCTACAACAACTGGAAAGACCACAGAAATAGCTCACAAAGAGGATTACTGGCCTCAAACAGATGCCCTATGCAGACCGTTTCAAAAAACTCCAGCTTTACTCCATCGCATATCGCCTACTCAGGGGCGATCTCTGCCTAACATACAAAGCTATGTCAAACCCAGAGCTGTTGGACATGCTCCACTTAAAGAAATCCCAATCCCTCTGTGCTACATGCTCTAGGGACCTTAACATTGTCACCACAATAAACAGAACATGCTGGAGGGATAGATTTCTGTCCCAGAGACTTCCCATACTCTGGAACAGACTACCTATCTATGTCAAACAGAGCTCCTCATTAGTACTCTTCAAGAAAAATCTTGATGATTGGATGGGAAATGGGAAATTCACCCCGGGGATCACTTCTGTGGCTCTGCTCGACAGGGGCACAGGAAAATAATTTTCTTGGGTGACGAAAGCTAGGGTACATTTTTTGGCTAGGCTTGTATGGGCCCTAGGGCCGATAGCCTAGTACCTACCTATGAACCTATGAACCTATAGAAATATGGTAAATATTAGTTTAGACGTTTTCTGTATTTATTTGAGACTGTCCTGCAATGCTGTTTTAAAATATTTCCTGTGATTTCAAATTCTGTAGTTACTGTGTTGATTATTTTCTTGTTCTTTTATTATTTATTATTAAATATATTTAAACCTTTTAATTGTGGCTGGTTTGTTTAGAGATATTTAAGCTGTTAGAATACTTGCATATGTATTTGGTGACACTGTATAGGCCACTCCAATAGCCCTGAAGGTCTTGGTCACACTTACCATTTGGATAATAGTAACATTACACAGTAGGATTGGGCACTCTTTGTAAGGGCCTTATTAGTAGCTGATAAGTAGTGGTTGGTGACTGTGATAACTACCCTATAGTCTGGGCAGAAGGGGGCATAGCTAGTAAACCTGTGCCAGCCTTCCCCAGATGTGTGTGTGTGTGTGTGTGTGTGTGTGTGTGTGTGTGTGTGTGTGTGTGTGTGTGTGTGTGTGTGTGTGTGTGGGTGTGTGGGTGTGTGCGTGTGTGTGTGTGTGTGTGTGTGTGTGTGTGTGTGTGTGTGTGTGTGTGTGTGTGTGTGTGTGTGTGTGTGTGTGTGTGTGTGTGTGCTTGTATATAAATCAAATCTCAAAGTGTGTATGTTTGTCAGCTACTTGGGTAGGGATGTGAAGCACTGGTTGGACAGAGAGGGTGCTGGAGGTTTTGGCTTGATCACTCGGCTGAGATCTTAACCCTATAGTTGTGCCAGTGGGGAGTCTTATTGGTGATCTGGAGAAAGAGGAGAAACCAGCCCCAGACTGATTGTGATCTCTGTGTTATCTTAAGGGAAATTGCACTTTACTGTGCATGTACTTTTCATCCTGCCAGTGTGTACATTCCCTACTCTTGTCAGTGGTGAGGATTGAGGCTCCTTGATTACTGGGGCAGTGCAGGGGCATCACAGCTGTAAAAAGGAAAGTGATGAGCTTTGCATCAATGAAGGCCCTGGAGCTTGACTGTTGCCCCCCCCCCCCACTCTGCTGAATAATGCATATCCTGGTGTAGAATAGTAAATATCATTGTGATATGGGGGGTGAACAGATAAACAGGGTATCTAGGGACTTGATGGCCAGGGATGTCTGGGAGAACAAGAACCCCAGAAAAGGTGTTCTGGTATGATATACAAGGCATAAATGGTTTGGGTGAAAGGTAGAACTGGAACAGAGGGATTGGTTAGATAAACAATGTATCTGTGTACAACATAGTAAAAATCCATGTAAGCACATGCAAACTATATGTTATCATTACACTTTTATTTCTTATCAATTAAGTATATGCTAGGTAAATGCTTTAATGTGTCATTGCCTCTACTGTTAACTCTACACTACTTCATGTCTGCAGCTGTATTCCCTCAGCATCAGCTATAAAGAGAGTCAAAAGCTGAGTGGGTCCTATTTAACAAGCAAAAACATTATAAATACATAGCAGAACATTTGTGCAACTGCGAAATAATGCATACATGGGGTTATGTCCATCATGGCAATTTGCCTAAGTTTATAGGTTTATTTGTTTATTGATATTTGCTTACTGGGAAAGTCTGACTGGGCCAGTCACTGGATAGAAGCCCATTTTCAATGGAGGCCTGGGGAAAAAAGCTCCAAAAGGTTCATAGGTGTACATTAGGCTAACGACTACTGGGGCCTTTATAAGCTTAGCTGAGCATGCCAATTGTATCCTATACACTTATGTGCCTTAGAGATTATTTTAAGAGGTATATGTAAACTAAGGCAAGGTTTAAAGGCTGCCTCTGTCCATTGGAGACATAAGTGAAAAACCCAGAGTGCATTTCTAATTTCCCATCCACTGATCCAGGCTCCTCTTGAATAGGATTAGGGATGTAATCTACTTCACATGCATGGGAAGTCTGTTCCAGTTAAGGGGAGAAATCTGAGATACATAGCTGCCCCTCAAACGTGGTATTTAAGTGTCAAGAAAAAGTTTAAATCCCTAGATCTAATAGTTCTGGTTCTGTTCACTTTGTGGATGTGCAAAAGGTCCATCAGCATTGCATGCAAGGATGCCTTGTAAGCCAGGCATAGATCCCTTCTCAACAGTCTGTAGGAAGCAGAGTATAGAGATAGGGCTTTGACGCAATCTGCATAGGACACTTTGACACTTTATTTAATCACAACATGTGGATTTTTGTTCCATGTATGATAAACTTGCTAATGCAAGCATCCAATGGCTACATCATAAAACTCCTCACTTGTTGAATCAAGCTCTCCTGAAGGATTCAAGCAAAAAATACACTGCAAGTGGTGTAGGTAAACGGACCTTCTAGACAAATTGTCAGCAATATCCAAAAAAGAAGGTACCAGACCACAGCTGAATCGACCATATATTTTATTTCACAGAAAATAAAAAACAGGTTTTTATCTTATGTGAAATAAAATTTATGGTCGATTCAGCTGTGGTCTGATACCTTCTTCTTTTGGATTTTCCTGAAAGGTTGCACACTTCAGGTGCTCTTGGTTTGCATCAAGTTATCTGACCCGACTAGATCTGGCCAATACCATGATCTGCCTTCTAAAACCAGTTGGTGGCAAAATAATGCAGAAAATAATTACACTGTAGCTAAATTCACACTTGTAATACAATAACTTAATGAGTAAAGCTTCCTGAAGTTTAGAGAAAAAAAGACTATTTCACAGGTGCCTTGAGAATGAAACCTGTTTCCGTTTAGTGGGTACAATGTTTTGAGAGAGACAAAGGTTGTATAGATGGTCGATAGGGAAAATAATGTAGTTTTAGCGTAACACAATAAACCAGAGCAGAAGGCTATCACATCTGGGGGAATGGGGGGGGGGGCTGTTTGGAAATGGCCCAGGAATGTACTTATTTCTTTAGTTGTTCTTTTGAGATAGAATGGTGGTTTACAGGGGATGGATTGTGGGAAGGGTTGTTAGTGTCAGCAGAGTGAGCAATGTTACACAAAGGATAGTGTTTCCCAAATTGTGTAATGTGACAAATTTGAAAATGTTGCCGTGCATATTACAGGACAGCTAATGCAATGCTTGATCTTCGTGGCACACAGTAACATATTATAGGACAGCTAATGCAATGCTTGATCTTCGTGGCACACATTAACATATTATAGGACAGCTAATGCAATGCTTGATCTTCGTGGCACACAGTAACATATTATAGGACAGCTAATGCAATGCTTGATCTTCGTGGCACACAGTAACATATTATAGGACAGCTAATGCAATGCTTGATCTTCGTGGCACACAGTAACATATTATAGGACAGCTAATGCAATGCTTGATCTTCGTGGCACACAGTAACATATTATAGGACAGCTAATGCAATGCTTGATCTTCGTGGCACACAGTAACATATTATAGGACAGCTAATGCAATGCTTGATCTTCGTGGCACACAGTAACATATTATAGGACAGCTAATTCAATGCTTGATCTTCGTGGCACACAGTAACATATTATAGGACAGCTAATGCAATGCTTAATCTTCATGGCACATAGTAACATATTATAGGACAGCTAATGCAAAGCTTGATCTTCGTGGCACACAGTAACATATTATAGGACAGCTAATGCAATGCTTGATCTTCGTGGCACACAGTAACATATTATAGGACAGCTAATGCAATGCTTGATCTTCGTGGCACACAGTAACATATTATAGGACAGCTAATGCAATGCTTGATCTTCGTGGCACACAGTAACATATTATAGGACAGCTAATGCAATGCTTGATCTTCGTGGCACACAGTAACATATTATAGGACAGCTAATGCAATGCTTGATCTTCGTGGCACACAGTAACATATTATAGGACAGCTAATGCAATGCTTGATCTTCGTGGCACACAGTAACATATTATAGGACAGCTAATGCAATGCTTGATCTTCGTGGCACACAGTAACATATTATAGGACAGCTAATGCAATGCTTGATCTTCGTGACACACAGTAACACACAGTGACAGAGTGTGGGCTACAACAGGTCTGACCACATTTTGGGGTATATTTCATAATCTGAAAATATTGTGTAGCTTCTCTAATTTCACACAATTAAACACAAATGATGAGGTTTATAGTATGACCAATGCAAACACATTTTTGTATTGCAAGTAATACATTGGACCTGAGCATAGTTTGTGCAGTGTGCAGTTTTACACACCCAAACAGATTTTGTGATGTGTGTCAGATGTAAAATTTAAATGCAATTTATAGAGTATGTAGTAAAACAGATTGAAGAATAGTTTGTTTTTACGATTATCAGCTTTGATCAGTTTAACGCATATCTATTATTATGCATTCCATAAACATCACTCATATTATTAGCCAGAGTAGTCCAAAACAGCAGTTCTATAGAACCGTAAAGGTTTTTGAGGAGACTATAATCAAACTAAAAAATGATTAATAAAATATTCTAGAAAATGCATTTTACAGAATTGTAGTTTCAGCACTCGGTACTACATGGATTGCAAAGAAATGGTAACACTGTTAACTGAAACTCCTGACAGTGAAAGAGGAAAATGTGCAAACATTTTAGTGAAAGAGAAAACATTACAGTTACATGAAACAAATACATACCAGTCTAAGAAAGAAAAGTGCATTAAAAAATGTAACTTACGCTTTTGAGCTGCCTACCTTTTTTGTGAGTGCTCTGTCTGGGACTAGGTGTCCTTTTGTTACTGGACAGAGATGACCCAGGATTTAGTCCAGTAAGCTCAAACTTGCCAACTGACCCTGCAGCCAACTGAGCTCGATGTTTTTCCAGCTCCTTCTCGAGAGCCAGGTAACGAATTTGAGGTGGTTCTCCTGTTAGCAAGGTCTTTGGCCTTTTGGTAGCTAGGAAAGTTGGCTGAAAATTCTCCATTTCTTCTGGCAGTGGGAAAGGCTGAAAAGGGTGCAGAGGGCTATAGCCCAAAATGCCATTACGGTCAAGAGTGGGATGAGCAAACTGGGGGTGAAGGGGCAAAAGCTGCGGTCGATAGTCTCTGCTGGATACAGTGCCAGCCAGCCGCTCAGAATGATGGTACATAGCTGCCAAGGAATAGGATGTTCCAAGAAAGGGTAATTGGGTAGGTTTCTCCAGGGTCACAGGCACCCCAAACGCATGTGGTTGCTGGCACGGAGATGATGTACTACATGCAGCTTCAGCAGTGGATGCTAAAACCATCAAAGCTGGTGAAGCCAGAGGTTTGAGAAGACCAGAAGAATTTTCCATCTTATTCTACCCAAGGCTTATACAATTACCTGCAAAAAATAATAGAAAAACAAAGCAATCATTTACCAAATGCTTTAAAGCAATGACGTAAAATCAGTGCAGAAAGTAACTCAAATATTTTCACTACAAATTGATAAGGTAGTAATGCTTAATAACAGCACTGAATCATTAAATAGCAAGCAACAAAATTATCCAAGCCTGGTATACAAAGGAATTCACAGATCACAGAAAAATTTGCAGTATCCCTGCCTATTAACACTTAGTGCATTTTGTAAATCTCTAAATCTTCTCTTACATTTCAGAATACATATGATCCCTTCTCAAACATTGCCAAAGAAAGTGAAACTATGATTCCCATGTAAATTAAAAGACTGACCTGAAACTCCTGCAGCTGGAAAATATCATCTAGTGCTTCTGGATTTCTTTTTACTTTAACAGCCTTTCCTAATCCTGTTATTCTGTTATTATATTTTAAAGTACTTATTTGTTCTTCCATCTCACTTTGTTTAGAATGACTTGTTAGATGCAAAACAAACTTGTAAGCCATGAATATACACAGACACACACACACACACACACACACGCACACACACACACACACACACACACACACACACACACACACACACACACACACACACACACACACACACACACACACACACACACACACACACACACACACACACACACACACTGGGATATGAGGTCTCTTCTTCGGAATGCAGCCTATCAAATTACTTAATATTCTAAACCTTGGACTGTTGATCCGTCTTTTCGGCTTGGTGCTTCTCATTACAGTTACCTGAAAGCTAGATCTGTTGTTAAACAACAGAAGTAAAAAAATGGCAAAATATCATGCACTCATAACCAAAAATTACTACATGACTGGCAGAATTCAACAAACAAAAATTATAAATCTGACTATATACATTAGGTAAAGTAGATAAATACAGGTAGATAGACAGACCAGATAGAAGACACTTCAGAAAGCCGTGTCATTTGTAAACATTGACAGTTTTCAAGTCAGAATAAGAAACAAGTTGTTGCATTTCAGTGACACTAATCCTTGGATTATTTCTAATCTTTTCAGAATTTATTATGGTATTGTAGCATCAGCTATTGTGGCAGGACAATGGTCAGCAATTTTCCACATAAATTCACCAAACTGTGATCACATTTAATGGCCACAAATCACATTAAATGTTAAAGCTAAGGTAGAGTATGGTACTTTTCAAGAAATATTTTATTAGCATATTCAAAAGCTAAGTGAATACAAGTAATGTAAGGTTTTATAATAAAGAGAACAATCATTTTATGGTTTTCATAGTGACTATGTACATGAAATGACTGGGGAACAGTTGCGGTTGATGGTTCCCAACTCTTGACTTTCTGCATTTAAAAGCCAGAAGAATGCAAGTAATGCTTCTTGATTTCTTGTATTTTGAGTTACTTTATTGCTGTCTTCGATTTTGTGCATTGTGATAAATTTTCTTTATACTGTTTTACTTGTATTCTGCTTTTAATTGCATATTTAAATTAGGAAAGAGACCGCAGCTGTGTCTCTTGTGAGTCACAGAGAAATTAATTTTTTTCCACCGTCCCACCCTGATGTTGTTGTGTTTCTAAACTCAACTGTCTTTTCTAATTACCTGCCCCTTATGTTAATCTGACCACATATCTAGTTCCCTTTCCTCTTTTATTTGCTACTGTGAGTAAGCACAAAAATATTATAATTTTGTGAAATCACTCCCCTTCAACCATTTAAATTTACTGGCCATCCAACTGTATTCTAAAGAACCAGAATGCAATGTGCCCACCACTTTCCACTCTATCTTGCTCTTTTAAAATGAGTGGCTCTGCATTTAGAAGGCTAAAGCTTAAGTTACCCCTTTCATATCTAACTGCTTAGTGCACACTACAGCTCTTAGGATATTAACCCATTTTTCCATCTTAACTTTAAAATCTGCAACATCTACTCCAAGACCACCAATTATTAGAGAGCCAGCATTCTGCCTCTCAGTAGTCATCTTAGGATTAGTGTTTCTGATTTGCTCCTGGTGAGAGAAGGAGCATAGGAACCTTCTTTCCTGGGGAGTGCTGATCACCAGAAAGCATGATAACTGCTTCATATGTGCCACTTTGAAATTTCTGCTTATATTTTACTCCTAGTGAAAGAAGAAGCAGAGTGAATAGATTCCTCACTGTTTCTGGTTAGGCAGTGAGTGTCTGTGTTTGACCTTCCTGATTGGTATGGGTGCTATTCAAGGCATCTACCACAAAAAGGCTACAACAAGCCTACAGACCCTTACATCATCTGGGAGAAGACTGTGGATCACCAAACAGGTTGTGGCCTTCTTCTCATCTTGGAATTGGCGCTACTGTTTGGCTTTTAGTGAGAGAAGCAGAGGAGCCTTGTACCCCATCAGAGTGAAGCGGTGGTGAGACCAGTACTAGTAGTAGTGGACATCATACAGCTCTCAGAATGTGTGTCCCAGGCTGTATGGACATCATACAGCTCTCAGAATGTGTGTCCCAGGCTGTATGGACATCATACAGCTCTCAGAATGTGTGTCCCAGGCTGTATGGACATCATACAGCTCTCAGAATGTGTGTTCCAGGCTGTATGGACATCATACAGCTCTCAGAATGTGAGTCCCAGGCTGTATGGACATCTTACAGCTCTCAGAATGTGTGTCCCAGGCTGTATGGACATCATACAGCTATCAGAATATGAGTCCCAGGCTGTATGGGCATCATACAGCTCTCAGAATGTGTGTCCCAGGCTGTATGGACATCATACAGCTCTCAGAATGTGTGTCCCAGGCTGTATGGACATCATACAGCTCTCAGAATGTGTGTCCCCCATGCTGTATGGACATCATACAGCTCTCAGAATGTGTGTCCCAGGCTGTATGGACATCATACAGCTCTCAGAATGTGTGTCCCAGGCTGTATGGACATCATACAGCTCTCAGAATGTGTGTCCCAGGCTGTATGGACATCATACAGCTCTCAGAATGTGTGTCCCAGGCTGTATGGACATCATACAGCTCTCAGAATGTGTGTCCCAGGCTGTATGGACATCATACAGCTCTCAGAATGTGTGTCCCAGGCTGTATGGACATCATACAGCTCTCAGAATGTGTGTCCCAGGCTGTATGGACATCATACAGCTCTCAGAATGTGTGTCCCAGGCTGTATGGACATCATACAGCTCTCAGAATGTGTGTGCTAGGCTGTATGGACATCATACAGCTCTCAGAATGTGTGTCCCAGGCTGTATGGACATCATACAGCTCTCAGAATGTGTGTCCCAGGCTGTATGGACATCATGGAGCTCTCAGAATGTGTGTCCCAGGCTGTATGGACATCATACAGCTCTCAGAATGTGTGTCCCAGGCTGTGTGGACATCATGGAGTTCTCAGAATGTGTGTCCCAGGCTGTATGGACATCATACAGCTCTCAGAATGTGTTTCCCAGGCTGTATGGACATCATACAGCTCTCAGAATGTGTGTCCCAGGCTGTATGGACATCATACAGCTCTCAGAATGTGTGTCCCAGGCTGTATGGACATCATACAGCTCTCAGAATGTGTGTCCCAGGCTGTATGGACATCATACAGCTCAAATAGTGTGTGCCCCAGGCTGTATGGACATCATACAGCTCTCAGAATGTGTGTCCCAGGCTGTATGGACATAATACAGCTCTCAGAATGTGTGTCCCAGGCTGTATGGACATCATACAGCTTTTAGAATGCGTGTCCCCGGCTGTATGGACATCATGGAGCTCTCAGAATGTGTGTCCCAGGCTGTATGGACATCATGGAGCTCTCAGAATGTGTGTCCCAGGCTGTATGGACATCATACAGCTCTCAGAATGTGTGTCCCAGGCTGTATGGACATCATACAGCTCTCAGAATGTGTGTCCCAGGCTGTATGGACATCATACAGCTCTCAGACTGTTTGTCCCAAGCTGTATGGACATCATACAGCTCTCAGAATGTGTGTCCCAGGCTGTATGGACATCATACAGCTCTCAGAATGTGTGTCCCAGGCTGTATGGACATCATACAGCTCTCAGAATGTGTGTTCCAGGCTGTATGGACATCATACAGCTCTCAGACTGTGTGTCCCAGGCTTTATAGACATCATACAGCTCTCAGACTGTGTGTCCCAGGCTTTATAGACATCATACAGCTCTCAGACTGTGTGTCCCAGGCTTTATAGACATCATACAGCTCTCATAATGTGTATCCCAGGCTGTATGGACATCATACAGCTCTCAGAATGTGTGTCCCAGGCTGTATGGACATCATACAGCTCTCAGAATGTGTGTCCCAGGCTGTATGGACATCATACAGCTCTCAGAATGTGTGTCCCAGGCTGTATGGACATAATACAGCTCTCAGAATGTGTATCCCATGCTGTATGGACATCATACAGCTCTCAGAATGTGTGTCCCAGGCTGTATGGACATTATACAGCTCTCAGAATGTGTGTCCCAGGCTGTATGGACATCAAACAGCTCTCAGAATGTGTGTCCCAGGCTGTATGGACATCATACAGCTCTCAGAATGTGTATCCCAGGCTGTATGGACATCATGGAGCTCTCAGAATGTGTGTCCCAGGCTGTATGGACATCATACAGCTCTCAGAATGTGTGTCCCAGGCTGTATGGACATCATACAGCTCTCAGAATGTGTGTCCCAGGCTGTATGGACATCATACAGCTCTCAGAATGTGTATCCCAGGCTGTATGGACATCATGCAGCTCTCAGAATGTGTGTCCCAGGCTGTATGGACATTATACAGCTCTCAGAATGTGTGTCCCAGGCTGTATGGACATCATACAGCTCTCAGAATGTGTGTCCCAGGCTGTATGGACATCATACAGCTCTCAGAATGTGTATCCCAGGCTGTATGGACATCATACAGCTCTCAGAATGTCTGTCCCAGGCTGCATGGACATCATACAGCTCTCAGAATGTGTGTCCCAGGCTGTATGGACATCATACAGCTCTCAGAATGTGTGTCCCAGGCTGTATGGACATCATACAGCTCTCAGAATGTGTGTCCCAGGCTGTATGGACATCATACAGCTCTCAGAATGTGTGTCCCAGGCTGTATGGACATCATACAGCTCTCAGAATGTGTGTCCTAGGCTGGAATGGACATCATACAGCTCTCAGAATGTGTGTCATACAGGTAGTAGCCATTCAGGGGACTCCCTCTTTTCATCATTCTTGGCAACCTAATTCGTTCTTTTCAGTAAGTACTGTTTGATTTGCTCTAACATCAGAATATCTGCCTAAATACTTTATCCATAAGTCAGCAGGGTCTTTTATTAGTTTCCTCTCAAGTGTTTGGCAGTGCCTGTATAGCCACAGACACCATGAAGTGACATTTTTCCTGTAAATGCACCATTGAAATTTCACCAGTACCTAGTTGCACACAGGACAACTAGTTTGCAGTGACAACCACTGCCCACAGACTTGCAAGCCAGATACTCCTGACTTTACTTTATATTCCCACTTCAACTCTGTAATCAATAAAAAAGGGTGTGGTCTGTTGCCATGGATATGAGCGTTGCCATTATCTCCACTTGATGGATATGGACATCCTGAGGGAATGTAGACATTGCCTCATGTTTACTGACAGCCAGTTAATTCTCAAATAAACTGATATGGAATGTGAGAGATGTATCTACACAATGTCACGGCAGGCAAAGCTCTCACATAAAAGCACTCCTAATGTCAATAAGGTTGACAGTAGTACACATGCTGCACTCATCATAGGTTCATAGGTTCATAGGTTCATACTAGGCTATCTGCCCGAGGGCATTTATAAGCCTAGCCCATAGTTTTGTGGCTTACACCACCCCTTTAGTTTGGAGAAACTATGCCCATTATTTTGCTGTGCCTCTGTCGAGCAGTGACACTGAGGTAACCCCTGGGGTGTATCTGCGATCTCCCATCCATTGGTCAAGATTCCTCTTGAACAAGGCCAGCGAGGTGCTCTGCCTCACATAAACCGGGATTTTGTTCCATAGCATAGGGAGTCTTTGGGTGATGAATCTATCCCTCCAGCACGTCCTATTAATAACCGTGTCAAGGTTTAAGTCTCCCACCCTTGTGGCTCTGAGGGATCTAGATTTTTTGAGATGAAGCATGTTCATCAAATCTGGGTTTGACATGGCCTTGTATGTCAGGCATAGGTCACCTCTGAGCAAGCGGTAAGCAACTGAATATAACTGGAGTTCTTTCAGTCGGGCAGCATAAGACAGATTTTGAGACCCTTTATCCTTTTGGTGAGGAACTTTTGTGGCCTCTCCAGCTGCTGCAAGTGTCGGGTCAGATACATTCCGAATGGGGCATTGTACTCGATCATTGGTCTGATGAGTGATGAGTATAGGGAGACTATGACTTCCCTTGATCTAGATGTGAATCCCTTCATGATAAGGTGGGCAATGTAGAAGGTCTTCCTAACTACTTTTGCAATATGAGTGTCGAATGAAAGGCTACTGTCAACCTGGGTTCCCAGGTCCCTAATAACTTCTTCTGTGTTCAGGGATTGCCACCTATATGGTAGCTAGGGGTAACCTTATTTTTCCCGAAGGGTATGACTATGCATTTCTTGGCATTTAACTTTAGGCCATGGCTCTGGCACCAGTTATCCGTTTCTGTGAGACCCTTCTGAAGGATATCTGTGTCGGATGTGTTTTCAACTACGGCCCAGTTTGCAGTCATCTGCAAACTTTGTCAGCCATAACCCTCCTGTGTTTGCTTGTACTTCAGAAAGTAGATGCCAAACAAGAGTGGGCCCAGGACTGAGCCCTGTGGGACACCACTTGTGACAGGCTTTGAGTCTGACATGGCGCCAGCAACTCTGACCCTGTGGGTTCTGTCACTCAGCCAGTTTGCAACCCATCTTGTAATGTATGGGTTTACATTTAAGTTGATGAGTTTTTCAATGATACCCGAGTGAGGTATTTTATCAAAAGCCTTCGCCAGGTCTAGGTAGGCTGTATGGACTGCCTTTCCCTCGTCAATGGCCTTGGTGACTGTTTCGAAAAAGTCAACCAAGTTTAAAAGCATGATCTGCCTTTGACAAAGCCAAACTGGGTTGGATCCAAAGTCTGCAAGTTCCCTATGTCTTTATTTATGAGATCCATTATGATCCTCTCCATGGCTTTGCAGATAAGGCTTGTCAAGCTAATGGGACGGTAATTTCCAGGGTCGGTGGAGGCACCGCTTTGTGGAGTGGGACCACAGTCACTGTGCGCTCCTTGGAGTACGTATCCGGAGGTGAGACTAAGATTAAACAGCTGTCCTAACTGTGGGTTTAATTCCTCGTTGAGTTCATGGAGCACACAGCCGGGGACACCATCAGGTCCCATGGATGCTGTGTTCTTTGCCTTGGAGAGCAGTCCTCACCTGGGCGTTAGAGATGTTTGGGGGCTACAATCATTTGGTATAGATATCTCTCCTTTAGGGGCGGAGGGGGGGGCGAAGTTTGCACTGAACCTGTCAGCCAGTATGTTGGCAATGTCTGTAGGATAAGTAATCTTCACATCATTTTGAACTAATTCTGAGCATATCTGGGAGTTTCCTACTAGGTTTCTGACATAGCTAAAGAATGCCTTATGGTTGTCTTTAGAGTCCTTAGCTATTTTTTTCTCAAAATTAGCTTTGGATGATTTTATGAGAGCTCTTAGCTTTTTACTTATAGTGATCAGCGGTGTCTTACCTTTTAAGGATTTTGCTCTATCTTGTAGTAGCTTTCTCCTTTTGTTGTAGAGTTTGTTTATGGCTGGGGTCCACCAGACTGGATGCTGGCCTTTGGTACAAAGAGTCTTTGTTTTGCTTGGGATTGCCTGATCCATGCAGCCCTGCAGGTGCTGGTAGAAGGCATTTGTAAGTGATTCAGCGGTTTGAGTAATGTTAACCGCCCGGCTCAGGGGCCTTAAAGGAGACCACACTAGTCTTTAGAAGTGTGAAGTCGGCTTCGAGAAGTTCTTTACTGTGGTCTTTTCATTTCGGTGGGGGCGGATGAGGACCTCCAGCGAGATTAGTTTGTGATCAGATCTCACCAGTGAGGGGTATACTTCTGGCGTTAAACATTGTGCTCCCATGTTCGTGATGATGAGATCAAGTATGTTTTCTCCTCTTGTGGGGATGGTGACTAGTTGTTCCATGGCATTTGAGTTTATGAATTCCAGGAACTTTTGGGCTAGAGTGTTTGGGCTTGAGTAGTGTTCCCAGTCTATATTAGGGTAGTTGAAGTCACCTAGTATGATGGTGTTCGGAGATACATTTATCCCCTCCAGTGTTTTCAGGAAGGCCATATGAGGTTCCTGAGTTTGCGAGGGTGGCCTGTAACATGCTACAAATTGCAGAGCAGTCTTGCCTATGGTTAATTGCACCTGGATGGTTTCCGATGCATCGTGCGATGCCAGCAATCTTGAGGTGTGGGTGTCCTTGATGAATATGGATACCCCTCCTCCTTTCTTGCTATTGTCCGGGTTTTGGGGCCGGAACGCATGATATGAGGTAAAACCTGATAGTGCTGGGGTGCTCTCAGGAGCCTTGAACCAGGTTTCTGTCACAGCACAGACATCGATGTTCTCCATACTGAGAAGGGCCTCGAGTGCGTGCATCTTGAGGTTGAGACTTCTGGCATTGAGCAGCATTACCCTTAGTTTTTTTTCTTTGTTTTGTTCTAGGGTGGTAGGTTTAGAATTTGAGCCTTGCCTAAAAAAGGCACTATGGGGGTGGCAAGTGCCTTTGCCAAAATCCGGAATCCCAGCGGTGACAAGTGCAAGCCATCCCTTGTGAAGCAGCGTGGCTTGTCCAGCATGTCATCCCAGGTAGACAGACATTGGATCCCCTTTGAATGACACCAGAGTTTAAGCCAATTGTTAAAGCTGATCATCTTATCTCTGTATTGTGGCATCATTCTTGGTGAAGGTAGGATACTGCTCAAGGTCAGGGTCATACCTGCTTGGGCTACATAATCAGAGAGCTCCTCTATGTCTCTTTTCATGTAGTCCAAGGAGGTACGTCTCAGGTCGTTAACACCAGCGTGGACAATGATTGAGTCGTACTTGTACCTGCTGTTGAGAGACCTGAGTGCATGCGTTATGTGGCGGATTCTAGCACCCGACAGGCAGCTTACTGTGACCTTCTCCTTACTCAGTCTGGTGAGCGGGACGTCATACACAACTGAAAGCACACAAATTGACCTAGATATACTGACACACTTAAATGTAACTTTCCTAAACACCAAAGACCTCCTAGACGAAGTACACATAACTAACACCCTCAGCAGCCCTGAATGCACTCTTTCAATGCACATAAAAGATGCCCTCAGTAGCCCTGAATGTGCTCTTTCAAAACAACACTGACATCAACACATACAGACACATTTCATGCAGCCTTTACTTCTAAGCCCATAAGGCAAGCCACCACACAATCCATCATTCTGGTGATTGGAGACTCCATTGTGAGACACACTGATCTCTCTCTCACTAGGCTAAGTAAGGAACAAGTCACAGTTAGTTGCTTACCAGGTGCCAGGATCCACCACATTATGTGTGCACTAATGTCTTTGGACCCCAGGTACCAGAATGACTCAGTCATAGTTCATGTGTGTGTAAATGACCTGAGACATACTTCCCTACCCTATACGAAGAGAGACATCATACAGCTCTCAGAATGTGTGTCCCAGGCTGTATGGACATCATACAGCTCTCAGAATGTGTGTCCCAGGCTGTATGGACATCATACAGCTCTCAGAATGTGTGTCCCAGGCTGTATGGACATCATACAGCTCTCAGAATGTGTGTCCCAGGCTGTATGGACATCATACAGCTCTCAGAATGTGTGTCCCAGGCTGTATGGACATCACACAGCTCTCAGAATGTGTGTCCCAGGCTGTATGGACATCATGGAGCTCTCAGAATGTGTGTCCCAGGCTGTATGGACATCATACAGCTCTCAGAATGTGTGTCCCAGGCTGTATGGACATCATACAGCTCTCAGAATGTGTCCCAGGCTGTATGGACATCATACAGCTCTCAGAATGTGTGTCCCAGGCTGTATGGACATCATGGAGCTCTCAGAATGTGTGTCCCAGGCTGTATGGACATCATACAGCTCTCAGAATGTGTGTCCCAGGCTGTATGGACATCATACAGCTCTCAGAATGTGTGTCCCAGGCTGTATGGACATCATACAGCTCTCAGAATGTGTGTCCCAGGCTGTATGGACATCATACAGCTCTCAGAATGTGTGTCCCAGGCTGTATGGACATCATACAGCTCTCAGAATGTGTGTCCCAGGCTGTATGGACATCATACAGCTCTCAGAATGTGTGTCCCAGGCTGTATGGACATCATACAGCTCTCAGAATGTGTGTCCCAGGCTGTATGGACATCATACAGCTCTCAGAATGTGTGTCCCAGGCTGTATGGACATCATACAGCTCTCAGAATGTGTGTCCCAGGCTGTATGGACATCATACAGCTCTCAGAATGTGTGTCCCAGGCTGTATGGACATCATACAGCTCTCAGAATGTGTGTCCCAGGCTGTATGGACATCATACAGCTCTCAGAATGTGTGTCCCAGGCTGTATGGACATCATACAGCTCTCAGAATGTGTGTCCCAGGCTGTATGGACATCATGGAGCTCTCAGAGTCTGTTTCCCAGGCTGTATGGACATCATGGAGCTCTCAGAATGTGTGTCCCAGGCTGTATGGACATCATGGAGCTCTCAGAATGTGTGTCCCAGGCTGTATGGACATCATGGAGCTCTCAGAATGTGTGTCCCAGGCTGTATGGACATCATGGAGCTCTCAGAATGTGTGTCCCAGGCTGTATGGACATCATGGAGCTCTCAGAATGTGTGTCCCAGGCTGTATGGACATCATGGAGCTCTCAGAATGTGTGTCCCAGGCTGTATGGACATCATACAGCTCTCAGAATGTGTGTCCCAGGCTGTATGGACATCATACAGCTCTCAGAATGTGTGTCCCAGGCTGTATGGACATCATACAGCTCTCAGAATGCATGTCCCAGGCTGTATGGACATCATACAGCTCTCAGAATGTGTGTCCCAGGCTGTATGGACATCATACAGCTCTCAGAATGTGTGTCCCAGGCTGTATGGACATCACGGAGCTCTCAGAATGTGTGTCCCAGGCTGTATGGACATCATGGAGCTCTCAGAATGTGTGTCCCAGGCTGTATGGACATCATACAGCTCTCAGAATGTGTGTCCCAGGCTGTATGGACATCATGGAGCTCTCAGAATGTGTGTCCCAGGCTGTATGGACATCACGGATCTCTCAGAATGTGTGTCCCAGGCTGTATGGATATCACGGATCTCTCAGAATGTGTGTCCCAGGCTGTATGGACATCACGGAGCTCTCAGAATGTGTGTCCCAGGCTGTATGGACATCATGGAGCTCTCAGAATGTGTGTCCCAGGCTGTATGGACATCACGGAGCTCTCAGAATGTGTGTCCCAGGCTGTATGGACATCATACAGCTCTCAGAATGTGTGTCCCAGGCTGTATGGACATCATACAGCTCTCAGAATGTGTGTCCCAGGCTGTATGGACATCATACAGCTCTCAGAATGTGTGTCCCAGGCTGTATGGACATCATACAGCTCTCAGAATGTGTGTCCCAGGCTGTATGGACATCATACAGCTCTCAGAATGTGTGTCCCAGGCTGTATGGACATCATACAGCTCTCAGAATGTGTGTCCCAGGCTGTATGGACATCATGGAGCTCTCAGAATGTGTGTCCCAGGCTGTATGGACATCATGGAGCTCTCAGAATGTGTGTCCCAGGCTGTATGGACATCATGGAGCTCTCAGAATGTGTGTCCCAGGCTGTATGGACATCATACAGCTCTCAGAATGTGTGTCCCAGGCTGTATGGACATCATACAGCTCTCAGAATGTGTGTCCCAGGCTGTATGGACATCATACAGCTCTCAGAATGTGTGTCCCAGGCTGTATGGACATCATACAGCTCTCAGAATGTGTGTCCCAGGCTGTATGGACATCATACAGCTCTCAGAATGTGTGTCCCAGGCTGTATGGACATCATACAGCTCTCAGAATGTGTGTCCCAGGCTGTATGGACATCATACAGGCCAGTGTGTGTCCCAGAATTAATGGACATCATGTGTGTCCCAGGCTGTATGGACATCATACAGCTCTCAGAATGTGTGCCCAGGCTGTATGGACATCATACAGCTCTCAGAATGTGTGTCCCAGGCTGTATGGACATCATGGAGCTCTCAGAATGTGTGTCCCAGGCTGTATGGACATCATACAGCTCTCAGAATGTGTGTCCCAGGCTGTATGGACATCATACAGCTCTCAGAATGTGTGTCCCAGGCTGTATGGACATCATACAGCTCTCAGAATGTGTGTCCCAGGCTGTATGGACATCATACAGCTCTCAGAATGTGTGTCCCAGGCTGTATGGACATCATACAGCTCTCAGAATGTGTGTCCCAGGCTGTATGGACATCATACAGCTCTCAGAATGTGTGTCCCAGGCTGTATGGACATCATACAGCTCTCAGAATGTGTGTCCCAGGCTGTATGGACATCATACAGCTCTCAGAATGTGTGTCCCAGGCTGTATGGACATCATACAGCTCTCAGAATGTGTGTCCCAGGCTGTATGGACATCATACAGCTCTCAGAATGTGTGTCCCAGGCTGTATGGACATCATACAGCTCTCAGAATGTGTGTCCCAGGCTGTATGGACATCATACAGCTCTCAGAATGTGTGTCCCAGGCTGTATGGACATCATACAGCTCTCAGAATGTGTGTCCCAGGCTGTATGGACATCATGGAGCTCTCAGAATGTGTGTCCCAGGCTGTATGGACATCATGGAGCTCTCAGAATGTGTGTCCCAGGCTGTATGGACATCATGGAGCTCTCAGAATGTGTGTCCCAGGCTGTATGGACATCATGGAGCTCTCAGAATGTGTGTCCCAGGCCGTATGGACATCATGGAGCTCTCAGAATGTGTGTCCCAGGCTGTATGGACATCATGGAGCTCTCAGAATGTGTGTCCCAGGCTGTATGGACATCATGGAGCTCTCAGAATGTGTGTCCCAGGCTGTATGGACATCATACAGCTCTCAGAATGTGTGTCCCAGGCTGTATGGACATCATACAGCTCTCAGAATGTGTGTCCCAGGCTGTATGGACATCATACAGCTCTCAGAATGTGTGTCCCAGGCTCAGACTCAATTCCACGTGGTCCTGTTGAGTCTTCCTGGCTACAGAGAACTGAAAAAAAGCGACTGCTTTCCTGATTAAGTATCCTGCTGTTTTTTATATTTGTTTTACCTTCTACTGCTTACCTAGAGCAAGCTTTAACTGTTTTCATAGTTATGTACTGCATTTTTTTTTATCTGCACTTAAAAGTACATTTTAGTCGAAATTAGTCTAAATCAAGTCGAAAAGTGTTTGTTTGCTGTTTAATTTAATCGTTTGGCTGCCCACTAAAGTGTGCTAGCTTGTACTACTGACTTACTGCCTTTTCTGCATTTCTGTGTGTTTCTATTTAAAAACAAAAAAACTAAAAAAATATTCCTTGTTTTCCTGCCTCTCCTATACTAGTTAGACCAGTTTACAGGCCTTGCTGTATCCTGGGCTGTGTTGTAGTTTCTGTGTTGTCCATTGCCTTACTTGGATAGAAGGAAGTTTCTTAGCTCACCAGTGGGAGTGGGGAGCCTTGAATAGCCTACCTGTCCTTGAGGGAAGTGACCTCAGCACAAGAAGCTGTAGTAATTGGTCATTTTGGACCATTTCTAGCTCTTTTGAAGTTACCTGGTTAAAATCTGCCTCTGGCATTTTTTTGAAGCCATATTGCTCAGACACAGCTCCACGTGGTCCTGTTGAGTCTTCCTGGCTACAGAGAACTGAAAAAAAGCGACTGCTTTCCTGATTAAGTATCCTGCTGTTTTTTATATTTGTTTTACCTTCTACTGCTTACCCAGAGCAAGTTTTAACTGTTTTCATAGTTATTTACTGCATTTTTTATTATCTGCACTTAAAAGTACATTTTAGTCGAAATTAGTCTAATTCAAGTCGAAAAGTGTTTGTTTGCTGTTTAATTTAATTGTTTGGCTGCCCACTAAAGTGTGCTAGCCTGTACTACTGACTTATTGCCTTTTCTGCATTTAGCGCGGAGTTGCCACTAGAGCAAGGTTAAACAAGGTTAAACTTTTTCTGGCTCCGTAAAGTCTGCTCTTCATTTTTTCCCTTAGAACTGCTCTACTTGTAATCTAAACAGTCTATTCTCTATCTGTAAAGCTCAGCACTTGTTCCTAAAGCATTTTTTAGTCAGGTAAAGCACTTCTATATTATACAAAGTACTTCACTAGCTTAAAACCCCCTTGAGTACCCACTTCCCTATAGGTCCTTTCTGACTCAGTTACACAGCAAACTTTCATTTCTTCTAGCATGTCAAAGGATCAGTTGCTAGCGTCCTCTCCTGCTCAGCTGGTGAATCTGGGAATATTGAGGCAATGTTAAAATTGCCTCATGTACACAGACAACCCTCTCCTCCTCCCACAAAACACAAATACATGCGAGAGATGCAACTATATATCCAAACTGGAGGCTGAGCTCTCTCAACTCAGGACTGGCAAAACCAGACAGGAGGAGAAGGTTACCACACACACCATAAACCCAGTCTCACATAGAACTATCACAACTACAAATCAAACACATAAACACACAAAGACATACTCGGAGGCACTGATCAAAAATCTACCAAAACAGCAGAGGCCTCCAAAGCAGACACCCAAACAACTGCCACCTCATGACATAACACAAGCAACACATAGATCACAAAGTCAGTGTGCAAATCAGTCACAGCCCTTAAGGCCAAACACAATGCCAGAAACACTTGTCATAGGTGACTCCATAGTCAGACACACTGACGTCCCACTCACCAGACTGAACAAGGAGAGGGTCACAGTAAGCTGCCTGTTGGGTGCTAGAATCCGCCACATAACACAAGCACTCAGGTCACTCCACAGCAAGTACAAGTATGACTCATGTCCATGCCGGTGTGAATGACCTGAGACGTACCTCCCTGGACTACATGAAAAGAGACATAGAGGAGCTCTCAGATTATGTAGCCCAGGCTGGTATGACCCTGACCCTGAGCAGTATCCTACCTTCACCAAGAATTATGCCACAATACAGAGACAGAATGATCAGTTTTAATAATTGGCTTAATTTCTGGTGTCATTCTAAGGGGATCCAATGTCTGTCTGCCTGGAATGACATGCTTGACAAGCCACGCTGCTTCACAAGGGATGGCTTGCACCTGTCACCCCTGGGTTTCCGGATATTGGCAAAGGCTCTTGCCACCCCCATAGTGCCTTTTTTAGACAAGGCTCAAATTCTAAACCCACCGCCCTAGAAAACAATAAAGGAAAAAACTAAAGGTAATGCTGCTCAATGCCAGAAGTCTATATCTCAAGATGCACTCCCTCGAAGCCCTCCTCAGTATGGAGAACATCGATGTCTGTGCTGTGACTGAAACCTGGTTCAAGGCTCCTGAGAGCACCCCGGCACTATCAGGTTTTACCTCATATCATGCGTTCCGGCCCCAAAACCTGGACCGTACCACAAAAGGAGGGGGTGTATCCATATTCATCAAGGATACCCACACCTCCAGGCTGGTGGCAACTCACGAAGCATCAGAGACCATTCAGGTGCAATTAACCATAGGCAAAACTGCTCTACAGTTTGTAGCATGTTACAGGCCACCCTCTCCAACTCAGGAACCCCACACAGCCTTCCTGAAGACACTGGAGAGTATAAATGTCTCTCCAAACGCCATCATATTGGGTGACTTCAACTACCCAAACATAGACTGGGAACATTACTCAAGCCCCAATACCCTAGCCCAAAGGTTCCTGGAGTTCATAAACTCAAATGCTATGGAACAACTTCTCATCATTCCCACAAGAGGTGTAAATATACTAGACCTGATCATCACAAACATGGGGACAAAATGCTCCACACCAGAAGTATATCCCTCATTGGTGAGATCAGACCATAAACTAATCTCACTGGAGATCCACATCCCGCCCCCACCCCCAACAAAAAAGACCACAGTGAAGAACTTCTCAAAAGCCAACTTCACACTTCTTAAGACTGGTGTGGTATCCTTCAAGGCCCCTGAGCCATTGGAAACCACAACCCACACTGCTGAATCCCTTACAAATGCTTTCTGTGAGCACCTCCAGGATTGCATGGATCAAGCAATCCCAAATAAAATCAAGACCCTTTCCACCAAAGGCAAGCACCCGATCTGGTGGACCCCAGCCATAAACAAACTTTACAACAAGAGGAGAAAGCTACTACAAGATAGAGCAAAATCCCTAAAAGGGAAGACATCTCTGATCAATACTAGTAAAAAACTACGATCACTCATAAAATCATCCAAGGCCAACTTTGAGAGAAAAATCGCCAAGGACTCAAAAGACAATCATAAGGCCTTCTTTAGCTATGTTAGAAATCTGGGTGGAAACTCCCAGATATGCTCAGAATTAGTCCAAAATGATACAAAAATCATTGAACCCACAGACATTGCAAACATACTGGCAGACAGGTTCAGTGCAAATTTCTCCCCTCCCTCCCCCCCAAAAGGAGAAATATCTATCCCAGCAGAGTGTAGCCTCCCAATCATCTCAAATTCCCAGGTGAGAGCTGCTCTCTCTAAAGCTAAAAACACAGCATCAATGGGACTGGATGGTGTCCCCGGCTGTGTGCTACACGAACTCAGTGAGGAACTAAACCCACACATAAGGCTGCTGTTTAATCTTAGCCTTACTACAGGATACGTACCCAAAGAGTGGCGTTAGGCAACTGTGGTCCCACTACACAAAGGCGGTGCTTCTACGGACCCTGGTAATTACCGCCCCATAAGCTTAACAAGCCTGGTCTGCAAAGCTATGGAGAGGATCATAATGGAACTCATAAATAAAGACATAGGGGACCTACAGACATTGGATCCTACCTAATTCGGCTTTGTCAAGGGCAGATCATGCCTCTTGAACTTGGTCGACTTTTTTGAAACAGTCACCAAGGCCATTGATGAGGGTAAGGCAGTTCACACAGCCTACCTTGACCTTGCAAAAGCTTTCGACACAATACCCCACTCGGGTATCATAGAAAAGCTCACCAGCTTAAATGTAAACCCATATGTCACAAGATGGGTTGCAAACTGGCTCAAGGACAGAACCCACAGGGTTAGAATTGCTGGTGCCATGTCAGACTCCAAGCTGGTCACAATCGGTGTCCCACAGGGCTCAGTCCTGGGCCCCCTCTTGTTCGGCATCTACTTTTCAGAAGTGCAGGCAAACATAGGAGGATTGTGGCTGACAAAGTTTGCAGATGACTGCAAACTGGGTGCCATAGTTGAAAATCCATCAGACACAGATATCCTTCAGAGAGGTCTCATAGAAATGGATAACTGGTGCCAGAGCCATGGCCTTAAGCTAAACACGAAAAAATGTATAGTCATACCCTTTGGTAAAAACAAGGTAACCCCAAGTTACCACATAGGTGGCAATCCATTAAGCACAAAAGAGGTTATCAGGGACCTGGGGACCCAAGTTGACAGTAACCTTTCTTTTGACACTCACATTGCCAAAGTGGTTAGGAGGACCTTCTACATTGCCCACCTGATTATGAAGGGATTCACATCCAGATCAAGGGAGGTCATTGTTCCCCTGTACTCTTCACTTATCAGACCAGTGATTGAGTACAATGCCCCATTCGGAATGTATCTTACCTGACACCTGCAGCAATTGGAAAGACCCCAAAAGTTCCTCACCAAAAGGATAAAGGGGCTCAAAAATATGCCATATGCTGCCCGACTGAAGAAACTCCAGCTCTATTCAGTCGCATACCATCTGCTCAGAGGTGACCTGTGCCTGACATACAAGGACATGTCCAACCCGGAATTAATGGACATGCTCCACCTCAAAAATCCAAATCCACCAGAGCCACAAGAGCAAGAGACTTAAACCTCAACATAGATATAAATAGGACATGCTGGAGGGACAGATTCATCACCCAGAGACTCCCTATGCTGTGGAACAGAATCCCGGTCCATGTGAGACAGAGCACCTCGCTGGCTCTGTTCAAGAGGAATCTTGACCAGTGGATGGGAGATCGTAGGTTTACCACGGGGATCATCTCTGTATTACTGCTGGACAGAGGCACGGCAAACTAATGGGTATAGTATTCTTCAACCTAAGGGATGGTGAAAGCCACACAACTCTGGCTAGGCTTATAAATGCCTGAGGGCAGATAGCCTAGTATGAACCTATGAACCTATGAACCTATGAACCTATGGAGCTCTCAGAATGTGTGTCCCAGGCTGTATGGACATCATACAGCTCTCAGAATGTGTGTCCCAGGCTGTATGGACATCATGGAGCTCTCAGAATGTGTGTCCCAGGCCGTATGGAAATCATACATGTCTCAGAATGTGTGTCCCAGGCTGTATGGACATCATACATCTCTCAGAATGTGTGTCCCAGGCTGTAAAGACATCATACATCTCTCAGAATGTGTGTCCCAGGCTGTATTTACATCATACATATCTCAGAATGTGTGTCCCAGGCTGTACGGACATCATACATCTCTCAGAATGCGTGTCCCAGGCTGTATGGACATCATGGAGCTCTCAGAATGTGTGTCCCAGGCTGTATGGACATCATGGAGCTATCAGAATGTGTGTCCCAGGCTGTATGGACATCATGGAGCTCTCAGAATGTGTGTCCTAGGCTGTAAGGACATCATGGAGCTCTCAGAATGTGTGTCCCAGGCTGTATGGACATCATGGAGCTCTCAGTATGTGTGTCCCAGGCTGTATGGACATCATGGAGCTCTCAGATTGTGTGTACCAGGCTGTATGGACATCATGGAGCTCTCAGAATGTGTGTCCCAGGCTGTATGGACATCATGGAGCTCTCAGAATGTGTGTCCCAGGCTGTATGGACATCATGGAGCTCTCAGAATGTGTGTCCCAGGCTGTATGGACATCATGGAGCTCTCAGAATGTGTGTCCCAGGCTGTATGGACATCATGGAGCTCTCAGAATGTGTGTCCCAGGCTGTATGGACATCATGGAGCTCTCAGAATGTGTGTCACAGGCTGTATGGACATCATGGAGCTCTCAGATTGTGTGTCACAGGCTGTATTGACATCATGGAACTCTCAGAATGTGTGTCCCAGACTGTATGGACATCATGGAGCTCTCAGAATGTGTGTCCCAGGCTGTCCGGACATCATACAGCTCTCAGAATGTGTGTCCCAGGCTGTATGGACATCATACAGCTCTCAGAATGTGTATCCCAGGCTGTATGGACATCAGAAAGCTCTCAGAATGTATGTCCCAGGCTGTATGGACATCAGACAGCTCTCAGAATGTGTGTCCCAGGCTGTATGGACATCACAGAGCTCTCAGAATGTGTGTCCCAGGCTGTATGGACATCACAGAGCTCTCAGAATGTGTGTCCCAGGCTGTATGGACATCACAGAGCTCTCAGAATGTGTGTCCCAGGCTGTATGGACATCACGGAGCTCTCAGAATGTGTGTCCCACGCTGTATGGACATCATGGAGCTCTCAGAATGTGTGTCCCAGTCTGTATGGACATCACAGAGCTCTCAGAATGTGTGTCCCAGGCTGTATGGACATCACGGAGCTCTCAGAATGTGTGTCCCAGGCTGTATGGAAATCACGGAGCTCTCAGCATGTGTGTCCCAGGCTGTATGGACATCATACAGCTCTCAGAATGTGTGTCCCAGGCTGTATGGACATCATGGAGCTCTCAGAATATGTGTCCCAGGCCGTATGGACATCATCCATGTCTCAGAAAGTGTGTCCCTGGCTGTTTGGACATCATACATCTCTCAGAATGTGTGTCCCAGGCTGTAAAGACATCATACATCTCTCAGAATGTGTGTCCCAGGCTGTATTTACATCATACATATCTCAGAATGTGTGTCCCAGGCTGTATGGACATCATACATCTCTCAGAATGCGTGTCCCAGGCTGTATGGACATCATGGAGCTCTCAGAATGTGTGTCCTAGGCTGTAAGGACATCATGGAGCTCTCAGAATGTGTGTCCCAGGCTGTATGGACATCATGGAGCTCTCAGAATGTGTGTCCCAGGCTGCATGGACATCATGGAGCTCTCAGATTGTGTGTCCTAGGCTGTATGGACGTCATGGAGCTCTCAGAATGTGGTGTCCCAGGCTGTATGGACATCATGGAGCTCTCAGAATGTGTGTCCCAGGCTGTATGGACGTCATGGAGCTCTCAGAATGTGTGTCCCAGGCTGTATGGACATCATGGAGCTCTCATAATGTGTGTCCCAGGCTGTATGGACATCATGAAGCTCTCAGATTGTGTGTCCCAGGCTGTATGGACATCATGGAGCTCTCAGAATGTGTGTCCCAGGCTGTATGGACATCATGGAGCTCTCAGAATGTGTGTCCCAGGCTGTCCGGACATCATACAGATCTCAGAATGTGTGTCCCAGGCTGTATGGACATCATACAGCTCTCAGAATGTGTATCCCAGGCTGTATGGACATCAGAAAGCTCTCAGAATGTATGTCCCAGGCTGTATGGACATCAGACAGCTCTCAGAATGTGTGCCCCAGGCTGTATGGACATCACAGAGCTCTCAGAATGTGTGTCCCAGGCTGTATGGACATCACGGAGCTCTCAGAATGTGTATCCCAGGCTGTATGACATCACAGAGCTCTCAGAATGTGTGTCCCAGGCTGTATGGACATCACGGAGCTCTCAGAATGTGTGTCCCAGGCTGTATGGACATCATGGAGCTCTCAGAATTTGTGTCCCAGGCTGTATGGACATCACGGATCTCTCAGAATGTGTGTCCCAGGCTGTATGGATATCACGGATCTCTCAGAATGTGTGTCCCAGGCTGTATGGGCATCACTGAGCTCTCAGAATGTGTGTCCCAGACTGTATGGACATCACGGAGCTCTCAGAATGTGTGTCCCAGGCTGTATGGTCATCACGGAGCTCTCAGAATGTGTGTCCCAGGCTGTATGGACATCATACAGCTCTCAGAATGTGTGTCCCAGGCTGTATTGACATCATACAGCTCTCAGAATGTGTGTCCCAGGCTGTATGGACATCATAAAACTCTCAGAATGTGTGTCCCAGGCTGTATGGACATCATACAGCTCTCAGAATGTGTGTCCCAGGCTGTATGGACATCAGACAGCTCTCATAATGTGTGTCCCAGGCTGTATGGTCATCATACAGCTCTCAGAATGTGTGTCCCAGGCTGTATGGACTTCAGACAGCTCTCAGAATGTGTGTCCCCGGCTGTATGGACATCAGACAGCTCTCAGAATGTGTGTCCCAGGCTGTATGGACATCAGACAGCTCTCAGAATGTGTGTCCCAGGCTGTATGGACATCACAGAGCTCTCAGAAGGTGTGTCCCAGGCTGTATGGACATCACTGACCTCTCAGAAGTTGTGTCCCAGGCTGTGTGGACATCACGGATCTCTCAGAATGTGTGTCCCAGGCTGTATGGACATCACGGAGCTTTCATGATGTGTGTCGCAGGCTGTATGGACATCATGGAGCTCTCAGAATGTGCGTCCCAGGCTGTATGGACATCACAGAGCTCTCAGAATGTGTGTCCCAGGCTGTATGGACATCACGGAGCTCTCAAAATATGTGTCCCAGGCTGTATTGACATCACAGAGCGCTCAGAGTGTGTGTCCCAGGCTGTATGGACATCACGGAGCTCTCAGAATGTGTGTCCCAGGCTGTATGGACATCATTGAGCTCTCAGAATGTGTGTCCCAGGCTGTATGGACATCACGGAGCTCTCAGAGTGTGTTTCCCAGGCTGTATGGACATCATGGAGCTCTCAGAATGTGTGTCCCAGGCTGTATGGACATCATGGAGCTCTCAGAATGTGTGTCCCAGGCCGTATGGACATCATGGAGCTCTCAGAATGTGTGTCCCAGGCCGTATGGACATCATGGATCTCTCAGAATGTGTGTCCCAGGCTGTATGGACATCATGGAGCTCTCAGAATGTGTGTCCCAGGCTGTATGGACATCATGGAGCTCTCAGAATGTGTGTCCCAGGCTGTATGGACATCATACAGCTCTCAGAATGTGTGTCCCAGGCTGTATGGACATCATACAGCTCTCAGAATGTGTGTCCCAGGCTGTATGGACATCATACAGTTCTCAGAATGTGTGTCCCAGGCTGTGTGGACATCATACAGCTCTCAGAATGTGTGTCCCAGGCTGTACGGACATCAGACAGCTCTCAGAATGTGTGTCCCAGGCTGTATGGACATCAGACAGCTCTCAGAATGTGTGTCCCAGGCTGTATGGACATCAGACAGCTCTCAGAATGTGTGTCCCAGGCTGTATGGACATCAGACAGCTCTCAGAATGTGTTTCCCAGGCTGTATGGACATAATACAGCTCTCAGAATGTGTGTCCCAGGCTGTATGGACATCATAGAGCTCTCAGAATGTGTGTCCCAGGCTGTATGGACATCATACAGCTCTCAGAATGTGTGTCCCAGGCTGTATGGACATCATACAGCTCTCAGAATGTGTGTCCCAGGCTGTATTGACATCATACAGCTCTCAGAATGTGTGTCCCAGGCTGTATGGACATCATACAGCTCTCAGAATGTGTGTCCCAGGCTGGTATGAGCCTAGCATTGAGCAGCATGTTATCATCTCAAAGGATGATGCCACAATATGAAGAAACGATGACTGACTTTAACAATTGGCTTAATTTCTGGTGTAATTCTAAGGTGATGTAATATTTGTCAACATGGAAGGAGATGGTCAACAGACCATGCTTCTTTGCCAGGGATGGTCTGCACCTCTCCTCTCTAGGCTTTTGAATATTAGCTAAAACATTGTCTTCCCCCATAGTGCATTTTTTAGACAATGCCAAACTGAAAGCACTTCCAACATAACAAATCAAAACCATGAAAATCTAAAGGTGTTACTGCTCAGTTTCATGAGTCTAAACAAAAATAATTCACTCCCTAGAAGCTCTCTTCACCCTACAGAATGCTGGCATCTGTGTGGTTACTGAGACATGGTTTAAACCACTGAGAGAACACCGATAGTGCAAGGTTATAATGCCTTCCACATATTTAAACCAGATACTACACAGACAAGGACTAAAGGTGAAGGTGCCTCGATTGACATAAAAAAATATACCTCAAGGCAGGTCAAACAGGACAATACACTTCAGCTTCTGCATGTTCAGTTTACCACAGGCAAAATCTAATACCACATCCTTGCAGGCTATAGGTCCTCTTCTATTACCCAGAAAGTCCATACCATGTATTTAAACTTATTGGAAACACTCACCATCCAACCGAATACCATATCTATGGGTGACATTAATTACCCCACTATTAACTGGGAATCTTACATGACACCAAACGTACAGGCACAGAGATTCCTGGATTTTGTAAACACAAATTCCCTGAATAAGATTGTCAATACACCAACAAGGGATGCAACCATACTGAATCTGGTCCTCACTAATATGGGTGAGCGCTACACATCCCCTAGTGTAATGTCTTCTCTGGTAAGGTCAGACCACAAAATGGCCTCCTTTGAAGCAAAAATAAAACCTGGAACCCCATCTAACTCTGGAATATTTAGGAACTGCTCTAAGGCTAACTTCCAGCTATTAAGTGAGAACCTGGGAAAATTTTAAGCCCTGATAAAGATACTGTCCTTGCTCTCCATACTTAACCTTGATAATGCTACATTACAATGGTTCCATAGTTACCTAGGCAACTGTCTCAATGTGTCAAATGGCATACATTACAATGGTTCTGTAGCTACCTAGGCAACTGTCTCAATCTGTCAAATGGCACACATTACAATGGTTCCGTAGCTACCTAAGCAATCATCTCAATCTGTCAAATGGCACACATTACAATGGTTTCATAGCTATCTAGGCAACCGTCTCAATCTGTCAAATGGTACACATTACAATGGTTCCATCGCTACCTAGGCAACCATCTCAAATCTGTCAAATGGCACAACTCTCTATCCTCCCCACTCCCAGTCAAATGTGGCATACATCAAGGTTCAATACTTGGTCTCCTTCTATTCAATGTCTTTACAAACCCACTCCACAAAGTCTGACATTATCCAATATGCAGATGATACTACCCTGATCTGTTCTGTACCCAATTTCCAGCTGCTACAAACCTGAGCTCAAGAATCCTTCTCAGGAATAGAAAACTGGCTAAACAATTTGCAGCTAATATTGAACCCTAACCCCCCCCCACAACTGATGCTATTCAACCCAACAAAGACCTTTGACCCCACCCACCTTCTCCATTCTTTCAGCTAATACGACCTTCATACCTCCTGTTTCTGAGGCCAAACTACTAGGACTTACAGTGGACCGCCAACTTAAATTCAACAAACACGTATCCCTAACCATCTACAAAGTACACAAAAAGCTAGGCTGCCTCAATTGTAACAACAAATACCTACCCCCTGATTCCAGAACTGCCATAGCCAGAACTCATCCCCTATCAGCCCTCCTCTATGCATCCCCAGTATTTATAAATCTAAATAAAACCGACCTTAACAAACTCTCCACATGTTACAACAAAATAGCTAGGTTTGCAACCAGTGCTAAATCATGCTCCCACCACTGTCAATCCCTGCATAAACTACACTGGTTAGAATTCCCTAACCTACTTCACTACCACCAACTCAATTAAGCCCATCAAATAATATACCATCCTGACAAAACCCCTGCCCTAACAGGCCTACTAAACTTTCATAGTACCAATAGGGAACTTTGATCCAGTAACAAAGCCCCAGTAGATGTCATTCCATGTAAAAAAATAGCTCAGGGGACTGTCTATTCCCTTATGAAGTTGCAGAAAATATGGAACACATTACCCTCACACCTCATACTACAAAACCACTCTACTACATTCAAAAAACTCCTTAAATCACAACTTTATGAAAACCAATTATGCAACTGCAATATCCCTCCCTGAACCCACCTCTACTACACTATTACCATCCATTGCCACCCCAAAGAACATGTTTCCACAGTCTTATACTCTACCCTATGCTGATTAAACTCAATGTAATTATCTGTCATACTTTTTCTTCTATGCAGTTGTTTTTATATATACTGTACTTAGGCTCACTTACATATCTTATAGCAGTTTTCTTCTAAATAACATGTCAAACTTTTTAAATTTTGGTTAATCTTACAGGTAAAAAATGCACTCTCCAAAGCTAAGAATACATCATCCATGATACCAGATGACATCCTGGGCTGTGTACTACATGAACTACAAAATGAACTGGCACCTCACCTAAGTGTCATGTTTAATCATAGAGTCACCTCAGGCTTCGTGCCCACTGAGTGGTGCACAGCTACAGTTATCCCACTCCACAAGGGGGGATCCACCTTGGATCCCGGGAACTACCGCTCCATCAGTCTGATGAGCCCGATCTTCAAGGTCATGGAATGTATTTTCATGGAACTTATAAACAAAGACATTGGTAACCTTCAAACACTGGACCCCTACCCAGTTTGGTTTTGTGAAGGGCCAGTCTTGTCTCCTGAACCTGATTGACTTCTTCGAATCAGTTTTCAGAGCCATGGATGAGGGTAAGGCAGTCCACACAGCCTATCTGGACCTTGCCAAGGCCTTTGATATCATCCCCCACTCTGGAATCATAGATAGACTTACTAAGCTGGGCATTAATACATATGTCACTTAATGGGTTGCCAACTGGCTTGCTGACAGAACCCACACTGTAAATGTAGCCGACTCCAAATCCAGCTCCAGACAAGTGACAAGTAGAGTATCTCAGGGTTCAGTCCTGCGACCGCTCTTGTTTGGCATCTACTTCTCTGAAGTACAGCCCACCCATAAGGGACTCTGGCTAACAAAGTTCACAGATGACTGCAAACTGGGAGCCATTATTGAATCCCCAAATGATGTGGATACTCTACAAAAGGGCATTACAAAAACAGATGCTTGGTGCCAAAGCCATGGGCTCAAGCTCAATGCCAAGAAATGTATAGTTATCCCCTTTGGGAAAAAACATGTACCCGTAAATTACCACATAGGTGGCAGTACAATAAACACCAAAAGTGTGATAAGAGACTTAGGGACACAGGTGGACAATGGTCTTACCTTCGATAACCACATCGCCACAACAGTCAGGAAATCCTTCTATGTGGCACATCTCATCACTAAGGGCTTTTCATCCAGAAAAAAGGAGATCATTGTCCCACTGTACTCATCCCTCATTAGACCCATTATAGAATACAACCGTCCGTTTGGTATGTACCTGTCAAGACATCTGCAACAACTGGAAAGGCCACAGAAATACCTCACTAAAAGAATCACAGGCCTAAAGCGGATGCCCTACACTGACCACCTTAAAAAACTCCAGCTATACTCTGTCGCATATCGTCTACCCAGAAGTGATCACTGCTTAACATACAAGGCCATGTCAGACTCAGAGCCGTTGGACATGCTACACTTAAAGAAATCCCAATCCCTCAGAGCCGCACGCTCCAAGGATCTAAACCTTGTCATTACAACAAACAAAACATGCTGGAGGGATAGGTTCCTGACCCAGAGACTCCCCAGACTCTGGAATAGACTGTCCATACATGTCAAGCAGAGCACCTCTTGCCCTCTTCAAAGGAACCTTGATGATTGGATGGGAGATAGGAAATTCACCCCGGGATTACGTCAGTCACCCTGCTAGACAGGGGTCTAGGGAAGTAAATAGTGTGGGAAGAAATAGCCAGGGAATTGTTATGGCTAGGCTTGTATAGACCCTAGAGCCGATAGCCTAGTACCAACCTATGAACCTATGAGAACACTGCTGTCTGTGTAGAACTGTTCACACAAACCCTGTTTAAGCATGTTAACAGCTGCATAGATGCAGCTATACCCACCAGGAAGAAGTACAGAACTAACTCAAAAAACAAGGTAACCTGGTGGAATCACAACATTAACAGAATGGTCATAGGGTCATAGGTTCTTAGGAAGTTACTAGGCTAGCAGTCCTAGAGCCCTTACAAGCTTAGTCATGGTAATCCTGAGTTGCCTCAATTGTCCCTCGTTACATGAATGTAATTTGCAGAGCGAGTCTCTGATAAACACTGATTACCCCTGTCCATTAGGGACATGGGTGCCACCCCCAGGGTGAATTTGTGGTCTTGCATCAATTTATCCAGGCTGTGCTTGAATAGGGTCAGTGATGAACTCTGCTTCATGCGAACTGGAAGTTTATTCCAGAGTAGTGTCAGTCTCTGGGAGATATATTTGTCTCTGCAGCATGTTCTGTTAATGTCACCCGCTAGGTTAAGATCCCTAGAGTGAGTGACTCGTGTGTCGTGTGACTTGCAGATGTGCAGCATATCCATCATGGTGGGGTCTGAGACTGCCCTGTAAGCCAATCACAAGTCACCTCTCAGCAGCCTATATGATAAGAGTACAGTGACAGGGCTTTCAGTCTATCCATGTAGTCATGGATTGGAGGCCCTGTATTTTCTGGATGAGAAACCTCTGTAATCTCTCCAGCTGCTGCAGGTGTCTGGTGAGGTACATGCAGAAGGGAGCATTGTACTCCATTAATGGTCTGAAGAGGGTTGATTACTGTGGAGATATAACATCCTTACACCTAGATGTGATGCCCTTACGTATGAGATGCACAACATAAAAGGATTTCCTTACCACTGTGGAAACTTGGTGTTTCAAGATCAGATTGCTATCTCCCTGTGTATAACAGAAGGAAGAAAATCCTGGCAAAAATTAGGAGGTGCAGCACCCAGCAGGATAAAAGCACTATCATCAAACTTAACAAACAACTCAGAGGACAAATAAAGTCTACCAAAGCCAAATCTGAGGTAAATGTGGCCTCCCAGGCCAAGGGTAACCACAACACATTCTTTAGCTATGTCCACAACCTCAAAAGCAATACACATTTGTGTGCAGAGCTCATTGTAAATGAGCCAGAAGATACAGCAAACCTGCTGGACAATAAATTTAGCTCCAACATTACCCCTCTCTCCCTCTCAACCTTCCCTCAGGTAATACCATCAAATATAACCCCCCCTGCTATAACTAGGGAAAAGGTCCTTAATGCTCTCTATCTAAGACCAAAAACACTGCATCAATTGGCCCTGACAATATCCTAGGATGCCTTCTAAATTAGCATGAAACATGATCTACCCCCCCCCCCCAGCCCCGGAATTGCTATTTAACTGCAGACTCCAAGGAGATTTTGTGTCTCATAAATGGAGTACAGCAACAGTCATCCCTCTGCACAAAGGTGGACCATCTACAGACCTTGGAAACTACGGAACCATACGTCTCACTCATCTTATATGTAAAGCCATGGAAAACATATCATGGAAATGATCAATAATGACATAGTAAACTTCTAGACACTAGACCCAATCCAATTTGGCTTCTTCAAGTGCAGGTCATGCCTACTCAACCTGGTGGACTTCTTTGAGAAAGTCACAAAAGTGTCAGATGATGGCAAAATGATTCACATTGCCTACCTTGACCTGGCCAAGGCATATGACACAATACCCCACTCAGGCATTGTTGACTAACTTAAGAGGTTAGGTACAAACCCTTATGTCACCCAGTGGATAGCCAGCTAGCTCGCAGACAGGACTCATTAATCATGTGGAGGTAAATTGTGTGAAAATAGAAGCACACCTCCAAAAAAGTTATATTGGGCCAAGGTGTAATCACACCTGAAAATAGGTAAGTACCCCAAAATAGGTATATGTACCAAAGAGTAATCATGCCTGAAAATAAGTATGTATATCAAGGGAAAATCATGCTTGAAAATAGATATGTACCACCAAAATATGTACTTCATATCAAGGGGAAATCATGCCTGAAAATAGGCGCATACCCCCAAAATGGCTACATTGTGCCAGGGGTAATCATGCCTGAAAATAGGTATGTACCCAAAACAGGTACAGTTGAGAGGTTGGTACAAGAGATTAGGCTAATTATTTCTCAAAGCTGTCCAGATTTTATAGGTTCAGAGGCTCATAGGTAGGTACTAGGCTATCTGCCTTAGGGCATTTATAAGCCTAGCCAGAATGTGTTGGCTTTCGCCTCCTTTTTAGACTAGATTCATGAGCCTCTGTCCAGCAGGGCCATAGAAGTGATCCCAAGAGAAAATTTATGATTTCCCATCCACTCATCAACATTTCTCTTGAAGAGGGTCAGTGAGGGGCTCTGTCTAACATGGACTGGGATTCTATTCCAGAGCAAGGGAAGCCTTTGGGATATAAATCTATCCCTCCAGCATGTCCTATTTATTGTTGTGCTAAGGTTTAAATCCTTGGAGTGTGTAGCTCTAATGGATCTGTTTTTCTTGAGGTGGAGCATGTCCAACAATTCTGGGTTAGACCTGGCCTTGTACATCAGGCAGAGATCGCCTCTGAGTAGGCAGTAAGCAACTGAGTAGAGCTGGAGTTTCTTTAGTCAAGCTGCATAGGGCATCTGTTTGAGTCCCACGATCCTCTTGGTGAGGTTTTTTAAGGTCTCTCCAGCTGTTGCAGGTGTTGGGTAAGGTACATCCCAAATGGGGCATTGTACTCAATTATAGGCCTGATGAGTGAAGAGTAGAGGGGCACAATGACCTCTCTTGATCTAGATGTGAACCCTTTTGTGATTAGGTGAGCTATATAGAAGGTTTTTCTAACCACTTTGGCAATGTGATTGTCAAAGGAGAGATTACTATCTACTTGGGTCCCCAGATCCCTAATTACTTCTTCCATACTTGGTGGATTACCTCCTATGTGGTAGTTTGTGGGCGCTTTGTTTTTCCCAGAGGGGATGACTATGCATTTTTTGACATTTAGCTTGAGGCCATGGTTCTGACACCAGGTATCCATCTCCATAAAGCCCTTCTGGAGAATGCGTGTGTCAGCTGGCGAGTCGATTATGGCTCCCAGTTTGCAATCATCTGCGAACTTGGTAAGCCACAGTCCTCCTGTGTTTGACTGTACCTCAGAGAAGTATATACCAAACAAGAGGGGTCCCAGGACTGAGCCCTGTGGGACGCCACTTGTAAACGGTTTAGAGTCGGACATGGCACCCGCGAATCTGACCATGTGAGTTCTATCCCTGAGTCAGTTTGCAACCCATCTTGTGACATATGGGTTAATATTTAAGCTGGTAAGCTTATTTATGATGCCAGAGTGGGGTACTGTGTCGAAGGCCTTTGCAAGGTCCAGGTAGGCTGTGTGGACTACCTTTCCCTCATCTATGGCTTTGGTTACTATTTCAAAGTCAACTAGGTTTAAGAGGCAAGATCTGCCTTTAACAAAGCCAAATTGGTTAGGGTCCAGTGTTTGGAGGTTCCCAATGTCTTTGTTTATGAGATCCATGATGATGCGCTCCATAGCCTTGCAGACCAGGCTAGTCAGGCTTATAGAGTGATAGTTCCCGGGATCCATTGTGGCACCACCTTTGTGGAGCGGGATCACTGTTGCTGTACGCCATTCTTTGGGTACATAACCTGTGGTAAGGCTGAGTTGGAACAGTGAATTTATGTGAGGGTTTAGTTCATTTTGGAGCTCGTGTAGGACGCAGCCTGGGATACCATCTGGTCCCATTGATGCTGTGTTTTTTACTTTGGAGAGAGCTGCTTTCACCTGTGTGTCTGTGATGTATGTGGGACTGCATTCTTCTTGGATAGACACTGGCACCAGGATGTTGGCAATGTCAGTGGGTTCAGTGTATTTTGTGCCATTTTGCACCAGCTCAGAGCAGATCTGAGAGTTGCCACCCAGATTCTTGACATAGCTAAAGAACGCCTTGTCATTATCTTTAGAGTCTTTGGTGATTTTTCTTTCAAAGTTAGCCTTTGATGATTTTATGAGGGATCGAAGTTTCTTGCTAGTAGTTATCAGGGATGCCTTCCCTTTTAGGGATTTTGCCTTATCATGTAATAGTGTCCTCCTTCTGTTGTATAGCTTATTTATGGCCGAGGTCCACCAATCTGGTCTCCTGTTTTTGGAGGAGTGAGTCTTGGTTTTACTTGGAATGGCATGATCCATGCATTCCTGTAGGTACTCATAGAGTGCATTTGTAAAGGATTCTGCGGTTTGGGTAGCATTTTCCATTGGCCCAGGGGCTTTGAAACTTTCCACCTCGGTCTTGAGAAGTTTGCTTTTCAGAAATTTTTCACAGTGGTTTCTTTGGCTGGGGGTGGGGTCGGGATGTGGATGTCCATTGTGATTAGTTTATGGTCTGATCTTACCAATGAGGGGTTTACCTCTGGTGTGGAACATTGAGCCACCATGTTGGTGATGACCAAGTCCAATATGTTGCCCCCTCTTGTGGGAGTGGTGACCAGTTGTTCCATGGCATTTGAGTTTATAAACTCCAGGAACCATTGGGCAAAAGAGTTGGGACTTGAGTAGTTTTCCCAGTCAATGTTTGGGTAGTTGAAATACCCCAATATCATGGTGTTTAGTGAGACCTTCATATTCTCCAATGTTCTCAGGAATGCTGAGTGGGGGTCCTGAGACAAGGTGGGTGATTTGCAGCAGACAACAAACTGAAAAGCAGTTTTACCTACTGTTAGTTGCACATGGATGGTTTCCGTTGCCTCGTGCAGTGTCACTAACCTGGAGGTGTGTGTATCCTTGATGAAAATGGATACACCCCCGCCTTTAGTATTTTGGTCCGAGTTCTGGGGCCAAAAAGAATGGTATGAGTTGAATCCTGGTAGTGCTGGGGTGCTCTCTGGGGCCTTGAACCAGGTTTCTGTTACTGCACAGATATCAATTTTCTCCATACTGAGGAGTGCTTCGAGTGTATGCATCTTGAGGTTTAGACTTCTGGCGTTGAGTAGCATTATCCTTAGTTTTTTGTTTCTGGAATTGTCTATGGAGGTGGGTTTGTCTTTTGAGTCTTGCCTAAAAAAGGCACTATGGTGGTGGCAAGAGCCTTAGCCAGTATTCAAAAGCCTAAGGGTGACAGGTGCAAGCCATCCCTGGTGAAGCAACGTGGCTTGTTGAGCATGTCATCCCAGGCTGACAGACACTGGATCCCATTTGAATGACACCAATAGCTCAGCCAATTGTTAAAATTGATCATTTTGTCTTTATACTGTGGCATCATTCTTGGTAAGGGCAAGATGCTACTCAGGGTCAGGGTCATACCGGCCTGGGCTACATGATCAGAGAGCTCCTCTATGTCTCTTGCATGTAGTCCAGGGAGGTACATCTCAGGTCATTCACACCAACATGGACAATGACAGAGTCATATTTGTACCTGCTGTGGAGTGACCTGAGTGCTTGTGTTATGTGGCGGATCCTGGCACCCGACAGGCAGCTTACAGTGACCTTCTCCTTGTTCAATCTGGTGAGTGGGACGTCAGTGTGCCTGACAATAGAGTCTCCGATTAGTAGTGTATTAGGTGTGTTATTTAGCCTTAAGGGCTGCGACTGTGTGGCACACTGACTTTGTGAAGTATGTGATACGTGAAAGTTGTTGTGGGGTAGCAGTTGCTTGGTTGTCTGCTTTGGAGGTCTCTGTTTCTTTGGCAGATTTTTATTTAGAGCCTCCGAGTATGTTTTTGTGAGTTTATGTCTCTTATTTGCTGGTACGATTAGTCGATGTGAGACTGGTTGTGTGGTGCGAGTGGTTTCCTTCTCCTCCTGACTGACTGTGCCAGTCTTGGGTTGAGAGAGCTCAGCCTCCAGTTGGCTGTATAGTTGGATCTCTCACATATATTTGAGTTTGTTGGAAGGAGGAGAGGGTTGTCTGTGTACATAAGGCAATTGTAACATTGCCTCAAGATTCCCAGATTCACCAGCTGGACTGGAGAGTATACCTGAAACTGCACTTTGGACATGCCTGGATGGTTTAAAGAACTGATTTATTGATTGTCCGTAATGGACGAATAGAGAGCCTTGCACTTCTGGATAGTATAAGGGGGTGTAGTGCTAAAGTTTGTTAGTGCTTACTGAGAAATTTGAGCAAGTGCTGGGCTGTAGAATAAAGGTTGAGTGCTTATTTTGAGAGTTTGACTAGTTCTAAGGGAAAAATTGAAGAGCAGACTTTGTAGACCCAGGAATAGTTTAAAACTGCTTAAACGGCACTGAGCGACATTGCGCGATGTGCAAAATCACTCAAAACCATGCAAATACAGGTTTTAAGGCAGGGAACTTGAAAGAGATAGGAATTAGCCCAAAATGGCCAATAAGCTACTAGTTACTGGGCTGAGACCACTCCTCCAGGGACAGATAGGCCGCTCAAAGCTCCCCCACTCTCACTGGTGAACAGAGAAGCTTCCTCCTATCCAAGTAAGGATATGGGTAGGATGTCTAGATTTTTACCTTATGTGGCCTGTTCCATGTTGAATTTGTGAATTTCTGACAAATCTGAGGAATTAAATCACTAAATAAGGAGATATAGGTGACTTTTAGACTGCATGCTAAGTTAAAACCTGTTATTCTTGCAGCTAAGTGTACAGGAACAATATTTAAAATTTGTTTGCAGTTTTGGTGCTTTGACCTCCTATTATTTTTTTCGCAGAAAGTGTTTACAATTTGTTTAAGGTGGCTTTTCAATGTAATCTTAAAATGTTTAGGGTTCATTATTTGCCGTCTTATGGTTGGCAGGGAGTTCCACAGTTTCTCTACATTTATCTATCTATCTATCTATCTATCTATCTATCTATCTATCTATCTATCTATCTATCTATCTATCTATCTATCTATCATCTATCTGTCTATCTATCTGTCTATCCAGCTATTTATTTATGCAGGCATTTGGTAACTGGGATGTAATGGTGATCCATCTGGCTCAATTTCAGGTTCAGCCTGTGGAACTACTCTTAGAACTAGTTCTAATACAAAATATTTAGTGAACTGCACGCATTTTAAGTAATTACTGACATAAACTTTTGCTCAGCCTGTCTTGGAAAAAGAAGTACGACAGCCTCTAAATCTGTAATAAAATGTGATATTACCTGGCACACCTGGCATACTGATGCTTTATATGCATAGTCCGTTTAAAATCTTTAGTAAAAATTGGCTTGTATTCTGTCTCTAAAGACAAAACTCTCCACATTCTAATTTATTTACATGTATAAGATTATTCTCATGGCTGCCTTTGTTCAATATGGAGATGAGTCCATTTTAATCTGTGAAGAGGCCTCAAAAGAGGAGTGACTTTAAACCATGCAGCAAGATTGTTATCTGTTAGAACAATGGCTAGTGAATTCTAGATAACTATTACATGCCAAAATACAAAGCTACCCTTATTCTGAAATGCACATTCAGCAGAATTACATCAGCTTTCAGCAAAAAATCCCTAAGCAACCCACATATAGAAACTGCAGAACAAACTAAACCACGGGCTAACATCATAGACAAAACCTCAAATGTCTGACAAGCATGCACTCAAGGCTGATCTTATGCACAGGCCAACTAGGTAACAGTCTAGGGATCTGTTCTTATTTATTTATTTTTTAGAGCAACGAAATGTGTACTTTCATTGCTCTAAAAAATAAATAAAAATGCGGCAACCTAGTACTGCAAAACAAGCCCACCTTGTAGTGTGATGGATGCGGGGGGGGGGGGGGCTTCACTTGACTTGATTATTCCAGTCAAAGTTACATCAGAGTTGTGTTGCAAAGTTTCTGTGACCTCAAAGTGTCCAAATAGTAAGCACAAAGCTGCCATGCTGACTAAAATGAAATGAAAACTAGCATAAATATTGTGGTTTTTTTTTTACTTAGAAGTGCATAACATTAGTTCTGATTTAATATAATACTTGGCTGATCAGGGAGTCAGGAAAGGAAGGGTATTTAGATGAATACTGAAGTGCAACGGAGCTAGGAAGAAACACCGAAACAGTGAGGCGAGTAGTATTATCATTGCCATGATGCTAACAGACTGAAAAATGAAGTGTTGACACACAAATGTAGGATCATTTTTAAATGACTATCGCTGTTGTATGTATTACTGTACTTTGCTTTGTATACCGTATTTATGTTTTCTTTACATTTGACTTCAACGTTTAAGACATCACCTTACATGTTGCTTTTTCTTTTCATTTTTCACACAATCAAAGATCAGATGTATATACAGGAGGCTATCTTTTGGTGATGGGTAAAGAAGCATTCTTATCAGCCATTTTTTTTTGTTGTTTTTTTTTCAGTTTCGTCCAAGTGCAGCAGTAGTGCAGATAAGATGATGACCTTCTCTGGGTAGGGTGAGGAGACATGCTCTATACACGTATGACAGCAGTGACTTGAAATATAATTGTGGTCATTTCTCTTTTAATTTTCATCCCAATTTAACACCCAACAGGGTAGACAGAAAGTGACTTCCTTTTTAAGGTGGCATAAGCAGGCAGTTGCTATTTCCAGGTATGATTTAGTTATCGTGACAAGCATTTGTCTTCTACATTGTTATGTATTGCTGTTTGGTTACCTTTGAGCAGTAAGGCTTGGATACAACTCATTTCTTCTTTGAAATGAAAAAAAAAAAAAAAAAAACGATTGAATTTCTTCCTTATGCATGATTTTTGTTCAGGTCATCATTTAATCAAAAAGACAGTAACAAGCTCACCTCAGAGCATCTATAATGTTATGGCTTCTGGTGCCAAGTGGTCCCCTGACCTCCAGATTCATTTAGTTATTACAGTGTTGTTGTGGTCAGTTAGGGCATGTTAACCCTGACCCCCAGATTCTTCTTCTTCTACTTTTGGCTTTTCCCGGTTAGGGGTCGCCACAGCGGATCACCTGTCCGCTCATGATTGGCAGTGGAGTTTTACGGTGTTGAGTTGCCAACCTGGTGCCCAATCTTCCACAGAAGGCACACACACACACTCACACCTAGGGCCAATTTAGAGTAGCCAATCCACCTACAGCATGTCTTTGGGATGTGGGAGGAAACTGGAGCACCCAGAGGAAACCCACATGCCCACAGGGAGGACATGCAGACTCCACACTGAAGGCACACCAGCCGAGAATAGAACCAGAGAACCTCTTGCTGTGAGGCGGCAATGTTAACCACTGCACCGCCCAATCCTGACCCCCAGATTAATTTAGTTATTACAGTGTTGTCTTGGTCAGTTAGGGCATGTTGACCCCAACCTCCAGATTAATTTAGTTATTACAGTGTTGTTTTGGTCAGTTATGGCATGTTGACCCCAACCTCCAGATTAATTTAGTTATTACAGTGTTGTCTTGGTCAGTTAGGGCATGTTAACCCTGACCTCCTGATTAATTTAGTTATTACAGTGTCGTCTTGGTCAGTTAGGGCATGTTAACCATGACCTCCAGATTAATTTAGTTATTACAGTGTTGTCTTCGTCAGTTAGGGCATGTTAACCCCGACCTCCAGATTAATTTAGTTATTATAGTGTTGTCTTGGTCAGTTAGGGCATATTAACCCCGACCTCCAGATTAATTTAGTTATTAAAGTGTTGTCTTGGTCAGTTAGGGCATATTAACCCTGACCTTCAGATTAATTTAGTTATTAAAGTGTTGTCTTGGTCAGTTAGGGCATGTTAACTCTGACCTCCAGATTAATTTAGTTATTACAATGTTGTCGTGGTCAGTTAGGGCATGTTAACCCTGACCCCAGATTAATTTAGTTATTACAGTGTTGTCATGGCAGTTAGGACATGTTAACACCAACCTCCAGATTACTTTAGTTATTACAGTGTTGTCTTGGTCAGTTAGGGCATGTTGACCCCAACCTCCAGATTAATTTAGTTATTACAGTGTTGCCTTGGTCAGTTAGGGCATGTTGACCCCAACCTCCAGATTAATTTAGTTATTACAGTGTTGTCTTGGTCAGTTAGGGCATGTTGACCCCAACTTCCAGATTAATTTAGTTATTACAGTGTTGTCTTGGTCAGTTAGGGCATGTTAACCCCTGTAAAAATCCAAATACTAAATTCTTCCTCATATGTTTTCTCTGCTGTAACTCATACTCTGTTTTGCCTTCCTTATTATATCTTAGAAATTAAGCATAGGAAATTGACTCAAAAGCTGGTACAGTGATGTTATAATACTGCCAGTGTCCCACATACACCTTACATTTGCTAAACTTTACAGAAAATAAACTGGTTTGAACTCAGTGATGCAATGCCTCAAAATCAATAACACATCTTTACAAAGCACATAAATGTCTAGCCCTGTCAAATCTTATCCAAAGTTGTACTCCACCAAGGCCCCATAGATAACTAATTCAGAACTGACTACTTACAACTAAATCACCTAACAGACATTGAGACTCTTTTATCTGTCATTATATCCAACAAATGGACTAGAATTACTACAAACACCCAAAACAAATCTACCGCAAAATAAATTCTTAACTTCACTAAAACACCTAGCAACAACCCAAAGCTGCCCAAGCATTACACGTTATTATACTCATCCTAAAAAAAAATCACAATTTCTCAATGTTCTGCTCTGTTCTTTAACTGACACCTGTAAATATCCCCCTTGTGCTTAACCTTTACACAGCTTCGTTATGCAATCACTACGTACATATGATATTACAAACTATTAGCACATATTTTATAAATCTCTCTTAAAATAGCCATGGAGCTACTATTCCTAAGTAATGTACTGTGCATTCTTCATATGGATGTTAAGTAACGGTTTTCCATAATATGTTGTAACAATGTGGTTTTATTATTTCTTCTTCCTCTCTTAAATCAGTATGATATTAAGGCCTTCCCTTTACCCCTTTATACCTTCATTGCTTTGCCAGTTTTTGCAAATTAATTGTATTGACAGAAGAAAGGCAAGGCAGGAATAATGCAGATTTTGTCCATGGTTGGCTTCTGTTGACCATTCAGGCAACATCCCTGTAATCAAACCTCATCAGCTGTTGGTAAATCCTGCATTACCCACACCCAGGTGTGTATTACTGCTAAACTCTCACATTTAATTAATGCGCTAATCCTTGTTTATGAATGAAACTGCGTGTTGAAATGTGAAGCTTTTTCTTGTGATGTCACTGAAAAGGGACTACATACCTCAGTTAGGCTATCCTGGTAAACAAATGGAAATAAAGCCTGCAGGGCAAGAGCCCATTTTCATTGGAGAGCAGAAAGAACAACAAATGCATATGATATCAAAAATTAGCAAAAAGTCTAACGGAAATATTACTGTGGAAGTCAGATTTAAATCACTTTATCTGCAGCCGGAAAATTCTGTCCAAGTGAACTGAATCATTTACTAGTTTCATGTTTCACTGATATAGATACGATGTTGCACACACAATTGTTTCATCTTTTATTACATTTGAATGTTTTAGAAAAATTCTAATGAAAAATAAAGATCCATTTTCTAATATTCCTTTCAAACGTTCACAAGGAAATACAGCAAACCTGCGTTAGCTGTAGAAAGCCATCTTGAAACATACTGCATTACTTAATTAATGAGCTCATTTCTAGGTTCCATTTTACTTTTAGGATGACATTTTGTATGTCTTTTAAAATCTCATTTACATTTCCTGCTGTCATTTCACTTAATCCCATGTGCCTTCAGTTTATCCATTCTCAGAAAACCTCATATCTATACTATTCCAGACCTCAAAGGAGCCAAAGCCTATCTGGGCCCTCAGCACAGTGCAGTGAAATACCAGTTTACTGCACACACACCCACACACACACACACACACACACACACACACACACACACACACACACACACATATACACGCACACACACAAACACACACACACGCGCGCGTGCGGGCGAGCGCACTCACATGCAAATACACACATTTATACACACACGCACTCACACAAACACACACACACATGCACACACATGCAAAGGCACATATGTACACACACACACACGCACACACACACACACACACACACACACACACACACACACACACACACACATACACACACGCGCGGGCGCACTCACTCACATGCAAATACATTCATACACACACATGCACACACACACACACACACACACATATGCACACATATGTACAAACGCACACACACACAAACATGCATGTACACACAAGCACTTATGTACTCATACATTCACACACACACACACACACACACACACACACACACACACACACACACACACACACACACACACACACACACACACACACACACACACACACACACACACACACACACACACACACACACACACACACACACACACACACACACGTGCATATGCACACAAACCCACACACACACACACACACACACACACAATCATGCATATATGCACACATTCACACACATACACATACAAGAACACATGTATGCACACATTCACACACACATGCACAAATACACATATATACACTCTCGTACATGCATTAACACACACACACACAAACACACACACACACACACACACACACACACACACACACACACACACACACACACACACACACACATACACATATACATGAAAACACATACACACATGTACATGCACACAAACACATACACACACTCACACATGCATGCACATACACAGGCATGTATATATATACACACACACACACACACACACACACACACACACACACACACACACACACACACACACACACACACACACACTGTGAACAATTTGGAGGATTGTAAAGTTAAGTCCCAGAACAACAACTAAATTAACAATATGAAGACATGGGTAGATTTGCAGTAAAAGGAAAATGTTTCTAACAGACTTCATTTAAGAAAGCAATACACAAATTTTGTACATAATATAAACAGTACAAGCTTTTGAACATCAAAAGTTCACTCTTCCTTCTTCAGAGACTAAGACACCATAAAAGCAATGACTGTGTACAATAGATGAGACATTAAACTGATGTCTAATCTGCCTTCATTGGTGTTAGCTTGGATGGATGTAAAATATCCCATGGCATTTATGGAAAAGTGTAGGGGAAGTTCCCTGGTGTAATGACCAAATTTCCCCTAGCAGTATAAATATCTCCTCATGTCTTCCTTGAAAGTGTCTGCTAGCCTAGTGGAACTAACCTGGTCAACAAAGTGCAAATGAAATAAACGTTTCATTATACAACGACCTCCCATTAATATTCAAAAACGCGCTCGCTGATTGGTCAGCGTGCATGTTGTAAATCAGTTATAGTAATGGAAAAAGGTCCGGTCACCCGGACTTTTTCCATTACTATAACACTTTTTTTACAGCAATGGAGAATGCAAGATCTCCATTGCTACACACTGTCTCGCTATGTTAAACGAGTTTAACATAGCGAGACAGCTTTAAAAAAGCAATGGAGATTCCCTGTTGCTTTTTTTAAAGTTGTCTTGCGAAACAGTTTGCAAAAAGCAATGGAGATCTTGCTTTCTCCGTTGCTTTTGCCCACAGCTCTAATGTACTGCGTAGGCATACGCATGCGCAGTACATCAGAACTGCCACAGAATACCGGACAACTGTGGAAGGGCAGCCAGGAGGAATTATACAATGCCATTATTTAAGAAAAGTAATTACTTTTTTCTTAAATAATGACATTGTATAATAGCAATAACCTACACCTGGATGGGGGTAATGCTGGATTTACCCACGGATGGCTTTGTTTGGCCACTTGGGCTTCGCCCTCATGACCAAACCACGCCAGCAGTGGTTAAATCCAGCATCACCCACACCCAGGCGTGGGTTATTGCTATAATAGATCACTCAGTAGAACAATTACCCAATCTGCTGTCAGCTTTCATTACATCAAGAAAACTGGAATTGGAACTAAGAGTTTAGAAATGCAATATAGCAGAAAAAAACCTGGCTTATTAAAAAGTATGTCTGATTTTTGCCATGCCCTGTAAACATGTTTAGAGCATTACATGAATATATTCTTAAGAATAACATCTTCTGATTTAACGACAATTTTTTGCACTTTTAAAGGAGAATATTTTGCCTACTTCACTAAAGAGGTGCTAATTATTTGTACTAGCACAGGGAGAGATGACTTTTTGCTGTTATTATTAAGGAATATGTCTGGCACTTTAAACATTGAGGCAGTAACTGATTTGAAATGTATTATTATTACTATTATTATAACTATTATTATTATTATTAACCATTGCTTACTTAGGGCTGGAAATTCCGGTCCTTTGAACTACAGGTCATATTGTAAAGATGCAGTTGTTAATAACTTCTTTAAAAGTCAATACCTTACTTGGGTAAAGTAGATTATTCCAAGGGGCTATTTATATTGCTAGAGTGGTTAGGAATAGAACTGCTAATTAAGAAAGTAAAATGTTTTTAAATGTTCGAATGATTCTTTTGTTTTTTTTTTTGAGAGAGAGAGGGGGGGAGAGTTGTTTTTAAATGATGAAATGAGTCTTTTTTATCATTTATTTTATTTTGGAGAAGAGCTATCCAGCATCCTTACTGGAAAGGGGACAAGATTTTATGAATGAAATGATGTATACAGCATAAGTACAGTGCAGGTTGAAAAATTACAATAAACTAAGGCTAAAGAAGAACAGAAAGTAATCCAAAGATTTAAGGTGTGTGTTAAAATATTGCCTGATAATGAAAGAAGTGGAAAATGTAATTGTACATAATTGGGATGTTTAAAAGGAATTGTCCATTACAGACTTGTATTAGAGAATATCTAAATAAAATGAAAAAATATATAGTAATATAAATGCATGATGAAAGCATGTTATTATTTTTGTTTTTGTTTTACAAGTTTTAAAGAAAGGATGTTGGATGCTTATAGAAATAAGTTGTGTTTCATATGTAAATTTGAGGATAGCTGCCCTTGTAGGCCTAACCAGTCTCCATTCCAAAGGTGAGAATTAAACCCTGTTCCTTGTAATTGTGAGGAAAGCACCTTAAATATTATACCAACTCCCAGCCCTTTTTATTTATTTATTGACATTTGTTAACAGGGTTGGTCCCGGTAGGCTTTTGGGCCCTTTTTCAGAGGAGACACGAGGAGAAAAGCTCCCATATAGATGATACACAAATATATTGCAAGTTATACAGAGTGCAATTACAGTTGTGTGTGTGCAAATGCATCAGGCTCAGAGGGAAAGCAAACAATCATACCAGTATAGAGACAAGTACAATGTGCATGTGTTTAGGCATTTTAGATGATGTTGGCATTTTTGGTTTGATGGTAAACCTGACATCTTTATTTAATAAATAATCATCCTATATGGTGTGAAGGACAGCTGGCATGATTCTCTGATAGGCTGGCATCCTTTGGTGATGGTTTGCTTGTGTGAATCTTAGCAGAATAGTCACTTACCACCCAGTAATTCAAAATGTCCACATCACCCATCAGTATGGTGTATACAGTCACTCTCCTTCCTTCCAGGATATGCACATATCACCCAACTCTCGAGAATACCCACTTATCATCCAAACCACCAAAGGTACCACTCAATATCTAGCCATCTAGGACACATACTCAACGACCAACCATCCAAGCTATACACTCACCAGTCTTCCTTCATTATTATTGAGTAACCAAATCATAGTCGAAGCTTGTGTACTTATTACCCTGCCAGCGATGGAGCTCACTTACCAACAGCCATCCATGGCAAGTGCCATCCATCATTTCAGCTTGGTTAATAAAAGAAGTTTATAAAGACCGTTACCCACTCACTGTGTAGACTGATATCAGATCTCATTTAAATGTTTGCACTTTGATTTGTCAGAAAAGTCACATGATTAATTGGGCGGATTTTAAATACTCCACAAAGAGGTTTTGTAAAACATTTCTGAAGAAGTTCTAAATAAAAACAGAACAAAAGTGTTACATCTTTGACTTGCCTGCCATTCCTTCTGCCATTTTTGTAGTGTGTCTGTTAGTTTTGAGTTTTTATTCACTATTCAGCATTTTGGTTTTATTCCTCAGAGTAATATAATGTTCCACATTTGCAAAATTTATATCCCACTAAATAAATTAAAAACTCAACCCACACTTAAAAGTAGTAATTAAGTGCCAAATAATACATGTAATCTAAGAAATTTCTAATCTATAAAACAGCCACATTATAAAAATACTAATAGCAATGTTTTTCGGCTTTTCCCAGTTAGGGGTCACCACAGCAGAACTCCAGTCTGCTAATGATTGGCAGTGGATTTTTACAGTGCTGAGTTGCCAGCCTGATGCCCAGCCTTCAAAGAAAGCATACCCATTCACCCTCATGCCTACCTGCATGTCTTTAACATCACTTGACCGCGGGGAGAACATAATAATGAAATAATCTGTCATTCTATTCTAGTGGCTTTTTATATGTACATTAAAAATCATTCATTCAGCTGATTGCTTTTATTTAAAAAAAAACACTCATAGAAATTTGGTAATTTAACCCTTTTTGTCCCATGGTGTTTGTCCTCAGTTGCCATTCTGTTTCTTTCTTTTCTAATTTAATTTTTAAGGGACCACCCTTCTGATCATATTCAACAACATCAAATATAAAAAAGCCAAAAGTGTATCCCTCATTGTTCCTGATGTGTCTCTAGAGTGCATTTCTTGAATCATCCAGAAGTGTGTCCCTCATTGTTCTGGATGTGTCTCCAGAGTGCATTTCTTGAATCCTGTTTCCTAATATCTCTTCAGTGATAAAAATTGCATTTCAACATAGGCCAACATACACCACCATTTTTGAACTGCAGTAATATTTTCTGGGGCACTCAACCCTTCCAAACCCCCAGATATAGACACTTTCACCTTCAATAACTGAAGGACATTGTGAACAACGTCCACATTCAAACATCCATCCATTACTCCCATTGGTCATTCTGGGGTTGTTACTCATCATCATCATCATCATCATCTTCTTTTGGCTGTTTCCGTTAGGGGTCGCCACAGCGGATCACCCGTTTCCATTTCTTCCTGTCCTCTGCATTTTGCTCTGTCACACCAACCACCTGCATGTCCTCTCTTACCACATCCATAAACCTTATCTTAGTTCTTCCTATTTTCCTGTTACCTGGTAGCTTCATCCTTAGCATCTTTTTCCCAATATACTCAGCATCCCTCCTCAGCACATGTGCAAACCAACATAATCTTGCCTCTCTGACTTTGTCTCCAAACCTTCCAACCTGGGCTGACCCTCTAATATAGTTATTCCTAACCCTGTCCACCCTCGTCACACCCAGTGCAAATCTGAACATCTTTAACTCTGCCACATCCAGCTCAACCTCCTGTCTTTTTGTCAATGCCACTGTCTCCAACCCATATAACATAGCTGGTCTCACTACCCTCTTGTAGACCTTCCCTTTCACTCTTACAGGTACTTGTCTGTCACAAATCACTCCTGACACTCTTCCCCACCCACTCCATCCTGCCTGTACTCTCATCTTCACCTCTCTTCCACACTCACCGTTACTCTGAACTATTGACCCCAAGTATTTAAACTCATCCACCTTCACCACCTCTACTCCTTGCATCCTCACCATTCCTTTATCCTTCCTCTCATTCACACACATATATTCTGTCTTAGTCCTGCTGACCTTCATTCCTCTTCTCTCTAGAGCATATCTCCATCTCTCCAGGGTCTCCTCCACCTGTTCCCTACTCTCACTACAGATCACAATGTCATCTGCAAACAGCATAGTCCATGGGGACTCCTGTCTGATCTCATCTGTCAACCTGTCCATCACCATTGCAAATAAGAAAGGGCTCAGAGCTGATCCTTGATGTAACCCCACCTCCACCTTAAACGCATTTGTCACTCCCACCGCAGACCTCACCACTGTCACACTACCCTCGTACATATCCTGTACCACTCTTACATACTTCTCTGCCACTCCTGACTTCCTCATACAATACCACAACTCCTCTCTAGGCACCCTGTCATATGCTTTCTCCAAGTCTACAAACTATACTCAAAATATTTTTTAATATTCCAGTCACTTCTAAAAATAATTCAGGGGCCCATCACTATTTTTAATTGTCCCAGACTTCCTATTTTAAAAATCTTCCAATTATTGTTCAAAATGTGTCTTATAGCATCTGAATCAGTATTAAAGGTAAGAACACATCCCTTTTTAAAATTATAATCCTTAAGTTTTAAATTAAGGATCTCTTGACCATCTATCCCTAATAGTGGCTTGTAAAAACCTTTTATCCTTTTCTTGTAGACTTCATTGAAATTGTGCTCCAAAAAAGACTCAGGGCATCCTCTATTAAGTAACATTTGTCTAGGTTTTTCTCTTTCTACAAAACAATTCTCTAATGAAGAGATCATTCTAGCCAGTCTGACCAGTTTCTGTTTTACTAAAGCTCTTTTTTGGTAAACTGAATGGGACCTATCAAAATGGAGCAAAGTATTTGAATAAGTGGATTTTCTATAAAGAGTAGTCATAAAACACTTATTTGCCTGATCAATAGTAACTTTAAAATCTAAGTAACATATTTGGTTGTGGGATTTGTATAAGGTAAATTTAAAAACAAACTTGTCAAATTGTTTAATGTATTGAAAAAAATCATACAACCTCTCCTCTGTGTCTCTCCAAAACAGGACATTGTCATTCAAGAAATGCCCATATAGCATCCAGGCATCCGTGAATTCTGAGCCAAAGATGAAGTTTCTTTCCCAGTGTGCTAAAACAATGTTGACAAAAATGGGGGCATGTGCAATTGTCTCTCATGTTAATGAGTACTTTGTCCAGGACATTTGAGTCTCTTGTGGGTGTGCTGACTATCTGTTCCAGAGCATTTGCATTGACAAAGTCCAAGAACTTTTAAGCCAGCATGTTTGTGGCAATGTATGTTTCCCAGTTGATGGCAGGATAATTAAAATCACCCATGAATAAGGTGTTTGGCTGTATGGCAACTGATTCCAGTAAGTCCAGGTATGCAGTATGCTTTTCCTGTTCCATGGTGGGAGACCTATAACTATCTATGATGTGGTAAGGGTTTTTGCCTATAGTTAATTGGACATGGAGTAGCTCAAGACAGTCATACTGTTTGACCAGTCTAGAGGTGTATTTATCTTTATGAAGATGGATGCACCTCCTCCTTTGGTTCTTTCATGCTCCGTTCATGGTCTGAACATATGGAAGGCATTGTAACCTTTCATGGCTGGGGTGCATTCCACACCTTTGAACCATGTCTGGGTGACTGCACAGACATCAGCATCTTCCAAAGTGAGGAGTGCTTCTAGGGAGTGCAGTGACTTGTTTAGACTCCTAGCCATAAGCAGCCATACCTTGAGTTTATCTAGAGAGGATTTTGTTATGTTGGGAAGTTAGTTATTTTGATACTGCCTAAAAAGGCATAATGGGGTGGCTAATGCTTTTGCCAGTATCTGAAAGCCTAGAGCAGAAAGGTGCAGACCATGTCTGGCAAAACAGCATGGCTGTTGACCATGTCTTCACAGGCTGACAGATATTGGATTCCCTTGGACTGACACCAGAAGCTAAGGCAGTTGTTTAAGTCAGTCATTTTTTTGTTTGTATTGTGGCATCATCCTTGGAGAAGGTAGAATGTTGTCTAAGGCTAGGCTTATACCTGCCTGTGTTTATCTTCACATAATTTAGCAAGGTATGTTTTAAGTTGTTGAGTCCGGTGCCCAAGAGGTAAATATCACCAAATGTAAAATAATGCTATCCACGAACGTTTTTCCACACTTTAATTCAGACATGACAAAACTTCACATAAGCACTTTCGTTTGGCTATGCCAAACTTTTTCAAAAAAAAAGTGTGAAAAAGTTTGGCATAGCCAAACGAAAGCGCTTATGTGAAGTTTTGTCATGTCTGAATTAAAGTGTGGAAAAACGTTCGTGGATAGCATTATTTTACATTTGGTGATATTTACCTCTTGGGCACTGGACTCAACGTGCATCTGTTTTTTTATTTTGGTTTGGTTTATCACTTTTGGTATTGATGTTTTAAGTTGTCTTGGTTAAGTGACTTGCATGCTTGAGTGACTTGATGACATGCTGGAGGAACAGATTTATATCCCAGAGGCTCCCCTCACTCTGGAACAAAATCCCAATCCGTGTTAGGCAGAGCCCCTCAATGACCCTCTTCAAGAGAAATATTGACGAGTGGATGGGAGATCATAGGTTTATCTCTGGGATCTTTTCTGTGTCCCTACTAGACAGAGGCACAGTAAACTAACCTTAAAAGGGCTATCTTCTGTGACCTACTATACAGAGGCACAGTCAACTAATCTAAAAGGGTGGAGAAAGCCAAACACACTCTGGCTAAGCTTATAAATGCCCTAGAGCAGATAGCCTAGTATCAACCTATAACCTATGATGAATCCTAGCACCTGACAGGCAGCTAACTGCAACCTGCTCCTTATGCAGTCTGGAGAGGGGAACATCTGTGTGCCGCATAATGGAGTAATCTATGAACAATACATTAGGTTCTGTGGTGTAACACATTATGGTCTAATTTGTTGAGACACTGGTGTGTGGGTTATTATGTGTTGTGTTGTTTTTTGAATTATGTGTGTAAGTGGTTTCCATTTGGGAGGCCTCTGATCTTTTGATAAGTTACTAGTGAGTACCTTCTCATATGTGGATTTATGTGTCATATCCTTACTTAGTGTGGGAAGTGTGTGTGTGTGTGTGTGTGTGTGTGTGTGTGTGTGTGTGTGTGTGTGTGTGTGTGTGTGTGTGTGTGTGTGCTGACAACCTGTTTGGCATTCAATTTGTCCTTATGTGACAGTCTTGCCTCCAATTTCATAGTGTAACTACATCTCTCACATTAAGTATTTGTTTCAGGAGTAAGTGGTTGTCAGTATATATGAGACAATTGCTACATTGCCTCAGGATGCCCATGTCTATCAGCCTTGCCAGAGAGAGATGATGGGCAAGTACCCATCCATGATAGCAGGCCCTTACTGTATGTTTTATTAGGGAAGGGAACGGGTTATTTTGACAGGACCATGCTGGTAGCGCTGAGACTACAAGATGGACCTATACTTCATGTAGGCTAAGGCTGATCAATAAGGCAACGCTGCTCAGTGTACAACTGAGTTGCTCCTAGAGCAGCAGAAAAGCTTGGAAGGGTGTAACTGACAGCTGTTTAGGGAAAAACTGAGCTTCTAGGCTTTTGCATCTACACAGGGCACTGCTAACTACTGCTGGGCAAAGATCAGCATGACACAAACGTGAGGCTTAAATACAAGCAAAGAGAAACACAGTTTAAGCTAACTATTAATTTGGAAAGCACAAATAAGCCTTTCACCAGCAGTCCCCAACTTAGACAGGTTAGATCAGCACATTTCTACTGCAAGGGTGCAGAAAAATACCGACTTAATGTAGAATAGCAGGTATGGAGCACAAGTGTAACAAGAGCACACAAACTATGTAAATCAGCCCTACAATTAAGAGATACAGTGTCGTACATTACAATTAACTACTTAAATCAGCAGTAAACAGTACTTTTTTTTTTTTTTTTTTTTTTGCTATAATGTGCAAATAGCTTAAGAAACTGCTAAAGTACAGTTACAGTATATAAGAGAAGTATAAAAAATAGTTATTTTTGCATTTTTAGTAGTGGATTGCTCCAGGTGAAAGCAGATTCTTAGCAATCAGTAACAAAGTCGCCAAATGCTGAGCAATATGCCAAAGCCTGCACAAATGTGAGCCTTAAATATGAGCAAAGGGAAACACACTTTAAGCTAACTACCAATAAAAAAAACACACAATAACCCTTCCATCAGCAACACCCAACTCAGACAAGTTAGATCAGCACACATCTGTCACAAGGGTGCAGAACAACATTTTCTTAATGTAAAATAACTGTACAGTTAGCTAGCACATACATAGTACAGTTAGACATCACAGACATAGTACAGTTATACATTACAAACACAGTAGAATAAGAAATCACATAGACAATACAGTTAGATATCGCTTACACAGTACAGGTAGATATCAAATACACAGTACAGTTAGACATCACATACACATTACAGTTAGCTATCAGATACACAGTAGAGTAAGACATCACATACACAGTACAGTTACCTATCACATACACAATACAGTTAGCTATCAGATACACAGTACAGTAAGACATCACATACACAGTACAGTAAGACTTCACATACACAATACAGTTACCTATCACATACACAGTACAGTTAGACAACACAAAGTACACTAAGACATCACATACACAGCACAGTAAAACATCACATACAGAGTAGAGTTAGCTATTGCATACAGAGTACAATTAGACAACACATATACAGTACAGTAAGACATCACATACACAGTACAGTAAGACAATACATACACAGTACAGCTAGACATCACATACACAGTGATGCTAGACATCACATATACAGTGCAGTTAACTATCACATACACAGTACAGTTAGACTTCAGACTCACAGTACAGCTAGACATCACATAAACATTGCAGTTAGCTATCACATACATAGTACAGTAAGACATCACATACACAGCACAGTTAGATTTCAGATACACAGTACAGCTAGACATCACATACACAGTCCAATTAGCTATCACATACACAATACAGTTAGACATCACGCACAGTATAGTTAGCTATCACATACACAGTACAGTAAGACATTACATACACAGTACAGTTAGCTATCACATACACAGTACAGTAAGACATCACATACACAGTACATTTAGCTATCACATACACAGTACAGTTAACTATCACATACACAATACAGCTAGACATCACATACACAGTGCAGTTAGCTATCACATACACAGTACAGTAAGACATCCCATACACAGTACAGTTAGACATCACATACACATTACAGTTAGCTATCAGATACACAGTATAGTAAGACATCACATACACAGTACAGTTACATTTCAGATACACAGTATGGCTAGACATCACATACATAGTGCAGTTAGCTATCACATATACAGTAGAGTTAGACATCATATACGCAGTACAGTTAGACATCACATACACAGTACAGTAAGACATTACATACACAGTACAGTTAGCTATCACATACACAGTACAGTAAGACATCACATACACAGTACAGTTAGCTATCACATACACAGTACAGTTAACTATCACATACACAATACAGCTAGACATCACATACACAGTGCAGTTAGCTATCACATAAACAGTACAGTAAGACATCACATACACAGTACAGTTAGACATCATATACACAGTACAGTTAGCTATCACATACACAGTATAGTAAGACATCACATACACAGTAGTTACATTTCAGATACACAGTACAGCTAGACATCACATACATAGTGCAGTTAGCTATCACGTATACAGTAGAGTTAGACATCACATACACAGTACAGTTAGACATCACATACACAGTACAGTAAGACATTACATACACAGTACAGTTAGCTATCACATACACAGTACAGTAAGACACCACATACACAGTACAGTTAGCTATCACATACACAGTACAGTTAACTATCACATACACAATACAGCTAGACATCACATACACAGTGCAGTTAGCTATCACATACACACTACAGTAAGACATCACATACACAGTACAGTTAGACATCACATGCACAGTACAGTTAGCTATCACATACACATTATAGTAAGACATTACATACACAGTACCGTTACATTTCAGATACACAGTACAGCTAGACATCACATACATAGTGCAGTTAGCTATCACATATACAGTAAAGTTAGACATCATATTCACAGTACAGTTAGACATCACATACACAGTACAGTAAGACATCACATACACAGTACAGTTAGACATCACATACACAGTACAGTTAGCTATCACACACAGTACAGTTAGACATCACATACATAGTAGAGATAGCTATCACATACACAGTGCATTAAGACATCACATACACAATGCAGTTAGCTATCAGATACATAGTACAGTAAAACATAACATACACAGTACAGTATGATATCACATACACAGTACAGTTATACATCACTTACACAGTACAATTAGCTATCAGATACACAGTACAGTGAGACATCACATACACAGTACAGTTAGACATCACATACACAGTACAGTTAGCTATCACATACACAGTACAGTAAGACATGACATACACAGTACAGTTAGACTTCAGATGCACAATACAGATATACATCACATACACAGTGCAGTAAGATATCACATATACAGTGCAGTTACACACACAGTACAATTAGACATCACATTCACACTACAGTTAGCTGTGACATACACACTGCAGTTTGACATTGCATTCACAATACAGTTAGACATCCCTTACACTGTACAGCTACACATCACATACACAGTACAGTTAGACATCACATTCACACTATAGTTAGCTGTGACATACAGTACAGCTTGACATCACATACACAATTCAGTTAGACATCACTTACACAGTACAGGTAGACATGACGTACACAGTACAATTGACATCACATTCACACTACAGTTAGCTGTGACACACAAAATACAGTTTGACATGACATACATAATTCAGTTGGACATCACGTACACAGTACAGGTAGACATCACATACACAGTACAATTAGACATCACATTCACACTACAGTTAGCTGTGACATACACAGAACAGTTTGGCATCACATACACAATACAGTTAGACATCACTTATACAGTACAGGTACACATCACATACACAGTACCATTAGACATCACATTCACACTACAGTTAGCTGTGATATACACAGCACAGTTGACATCACATACACAGTACAGTTATCTGGGACATACACAGTACAGTAAGACAGCACATACAAAGTGCAGTTAGACATCACATACACAGTACAGTACAATATCACATTCACAGATGTGGCATATATGGTACAGTTTGACATCACATACACAATGCAGTTAGACATCACCTAGTACAGGTAGACATCACATACAGAGTGCAGTTAGCTATCACATACACAGTAGAGTTAGACATCATGTACACAATACAGTAAGACATCACATACACAGCACAGTTAGGCATCACATACACAGTACAGTAAGACATCACATACACAGTACATTTTGACATCACATACACAGTACAGTAAGACATCATATACACAGTGCAGTTATACATCACATACACAGTACAGTTAGCTATCACATACACAGTACAGCTAGCTATCAGATACACAGTACAGTGAGACATCACATACACAGTACAATTAGACATCACATACACAGTACAGTTAGCTATCACATACACAATACAGATAGACATCACATACACAGTGCAGTTAGACATCACATACACAGTGCAGTTACACACACAGTACAGTTAGATATCACATTAACACTATAGTTAGCTGTGACATACACAGTACAGTTTGACATCACATACACAATACAGTTAGACATCACTTACACAGTACAGGTAGACATCACATTCACACTACAGTTAACTCTGACATACACAGTACAGTTGACATCACATACACAGTACAGTTAGTTGGGACATGCACAGTATATTAAGACATCACATACAAAGTGCAGTTAGACATTACATACACAGTACAGTAAGATATCACATTCACACTGCAGTTAGCTGTGATATACACAGTTCAGTTTGACATCACATACAAAATACAGTTAGACATCACCTAGTAAAGGTAGACCACATACATGTATGGTTAGTTATCACATACACAGTAGAGATAGACACCACATATACAGTATAGTTGGCTATCACATACACAGTACAGTAAGACATCATATACACAGTACAGTTAGACATCACATACACAGTACAGTTAGCTATCACATACACAGTACAGTTAGACATCACATACACAGTACAGTTAGCTGTGACATACACAGTACAGTTTGACATCACATGCACAATACAGATAGACATCACTTAGTACAGGTAGACATCACTTACACAGTACAGTTAGATATCAGACAGTGCAGTTAGACATCAGATACATAATACAGGTAAACATCACATACACAGTGCAGTTAGACATCACATACACAGTACAGTTAGACATTACATACACAGTACAATTAGTCATCACATGCACAGTACAGTTAGACATCACATATACAGTGCAGTTAGACATTACATACACTACAATTTGTCATTACAGAGAAAGTACAATTAGACATCACATACACAGTACAGTTAGACATCACAGTGCAGTTAGACATTACATACACAGTACAATTAGACATCACATACACAGTGCAATTAGACATCACATACACAGTACAGTTAGACATCACATACACAGTGCAGTTAGACTTCAGATACACATTATAGCTAGATATTACATACACAGTGCAGCTAGCTGTCACATACACAGTACAGCTAGCTATCACATACACAGTACAGTTAGACATCACATACACAATACAGTTAGACATCACATACACAATACAATTAGCTATCACATACACAGTACAGTTATACATCACATACACAGTACAGTTAGACATCACTTACACAGTACAGTTAGACTTCAGATACACAGTACAGCTAGACATCAGATACACAGTGCAGTTAGACTTCAGATTCACATTACAGCTAGACATTACATACTCATTGCAGCTAGCTATCATATACACAGTACAGTTAGCTATCAGATATACAGTACAGTTAGACATCACATACACAGTACAGTTAGACATCACATACACAGTACAGTTAGATGTCAGATACACATTACAGCTAGACATTACATACACAGTGCAGCTAGCTATCACATATACAGTGCAGTTAGCTATCACATACACAGTACACTAGCTATCCCATACACAGTACAGTTAGGCATCACATACACAGTACAGTTAGACATCACTTACACAGTACAGTTAGACTACAGATATACAGTACAGCTAGACATCACATACACAGGCAGTTAGATATCACATACACAGTACAGTTAGCTATCACATACACAGTACAGTAAGACATCACAGGCACAGTACAGTTAGACATTACATACACAGTACAGTTAGAGATCACAAACACTTTACAGTTAGACATCACATACACAGTAGAGTCAGCTCTCACATAGGTTCATAGGCTCATAGGTTTTTACTAGGCTAATGACCATAATGGCCTTTTTAAGCCTAGCCATGCATCCAGAATCTCTGGCACTCTTGATAAGTGTAAGCATGGGCCTGGGAAATAAAATATTTACAGATTACCTGTTTGCATTAGGGACATACGTGCTAAACCAGGGATGAATTTCCATTTTCCCATCCAATTGTCCAAGTTGCTCTTGAATTGGGTGGGGAGTGTGTTCCATAGTTGGGATAGTCTCTGGGATACATACCTATCTCCCCAGCAGGTCCTATTTATATCACAGGTAAGGTTTCAGTCCTTAGAATGGATAATTCTGGTACTGTTTATTTTGTGGATATGCAGGAGGTCCATCAGAGTGGGGTCTGACAATGCCCTGTATGCCATGTGTAGATATTCCCTTAAAAACAGTAGGAGACAGAATACAGGGATAGGGCATTGAGGCAGTCAGCATAGGACATATTACTTACATCCATTTGTTGGATACATGCGTTCCATTTGTTGGCTATTTCTGGTTAGGTACATATCAAAGCGGGCATTGTACTCAATGATAGGTGTGATGAATGCCAAATATAGTGGAACAATGACTTCCTTGGACTTAGATGCTATACCATTGTTTATAATTTGTGCAACATTGAATGATTTCCTAGTCACTGCAGACACGTGATTATCAAAGGCTAGATTGCTGTCTATGTTTGTCCCTAAATCCCTGACTACTGGGTCAGCTCTAAGGGGTGTGTTGTCAATATGATAGTTACCAGTGATGGATGACTTCCCAAAGGAGACTATTATGCTACTGTTGGCATTTAGTTTTAATCCATGGCTCTGATACCAGTTGTTTGTCTGTTCATAGGTTCATAGGTTCATAGGTTCATACTAGGCTATCTGCTCTAGGGCATTTATAAGCCTAGCCAGAATGTGTTTGGCTTTCGCCACCCATTTTAAATTTATTTTGCTATGCCCTTTTTCGAGGTTAGTATACTGTGCCTCTGTCTAACAGTGACACAGAAGTGATACCCGGGGCAAACCTACAATCTCCCATCCACTCATCAAGATTCCTCTTGAAGACAGTCAATGAGGGACTCTGCCTAACCTGGACTGGGATTTTATTCCAGAGTGAAGGGAGCCTCTGGGTTATGAATCTGTCCCTCCAGCATGTCCTATTTATTTCAGTGCTGAGGTTCAAGTCTCGAGTGCATAGCTCGATGGGATTTGGATTTTCTGAGGTGCAGCATGTCCATTAATTCCGGGTTGGACATGGCTTTATACGTCAGGCACAGATCGCCTCTGAACAGGTGGTATGCCAGTGAGTAGAGCTGGAGTTTCTTTAACCGGGCAGCATATGGCATCTGTTTGAGCCCTTTGATCCTCTTGGTGAGGTACTTTTGGGGTCTTTCCAGTTGCTGCAGGTGTCTGGTAAGGTACATCTCAAAAGGGGCATTGTACTCAATTATGGGCCTGATGAGGGATGAGTAAAGAGGCACGATGACCTCCCCTGATCTAGATGTGAATCCCTTCATGATTAGGTGGGCTATATAAAATGTTTTTCTAACCACTTTGGCTATGTGGTTGTCAAATGAGAGATTGCTATCAACTTGGGTCCCCAGGTCCCTAATTACTTCTTCTGTACTTAATGGATTACCACCTATGTGGTAATTTGTGGGCACTTTGTTTTTGCCAAAGGGGATGACTATACACTTTTTGGCATTTAGCTTGAGGCCATGGCTCTGGCACCAGTTGTCTGTTTTTATGAGGTCCTTTTGGAGGATGCTTGTGTCAGCTGGAGAGTCGATTATGGTGCCCAGTTTGCAGTCATCTGTGAACTTGGTCAGCCACAGTCCTTCCGTGTTGGCCTGTACCTCCGAGAAATATATACCGAACAAGAGAGGTCCCAGGACTGAGCCTTGTGGGACACCACTTGTAACTGGTTTGGAGTCTGACATGGCTCCATCAATTCTAACCATGTGGGTTCTGTCCTTGAGCCAGTTTGCAATCCATCTAGTGACATAGGGGTTTATATTTAAGCTGGTGAGCTTATCTATAATGCCTGAGTGGGGTATTGTATCAAAGGCTTTTGCGAGGTCCAGGTAGGCTGTGTGGACCACCTTCCCCTCGTCAATGGCCTTGGTGACTGTTTCAAAGAAATCAACCAGGTTTAAGAGGCAGGATCTGCCCTTAACAAAGCCGAACTGGGTAGGATCCAGTGTCTGTAGGTCCCCAATATCTTTATTTATGAGGTCCATGATGATCCTTTCTATAGCTTTGCAGACCAAGCTAGTCAGGCTTATGGGGCAATAGTTTCCAGGATCCATTGAGGCACCACCATTATGGAGAGGGACCACTGTTGCTGTACGCCACTCTTTGGGCACATATCCTGTAGTAAGGCTGAGATTGAACAGTAGTTTTATGTTTGGGTTTAGCTCTTCTTGGAGTTCATGTAGGACGCAGCCCGGGACACCGTCTGGTCCCATTGATGCTGTGTATTTTGCTTTGGAGAGGGCGGCTCTTACCTGAGCATTTGAGATGTCAGGGGGGCAGCACTCTGCTGGGATAGATATTTGCCCTTTTGGTGGGGAGGGGGAGAGAAGTTTGTGCTGAACCTGTCAGCTAGGATGTTGGCAATGTCTGTGGGTTCAGTGTATTTTTTGTCATTTTGGACTAATTCTGAGCATATCTGGGAATTACCACCCAGGTTCCTAACATAACTAAAGAAAGCCTTGTGATTATCCTTAGTGTCCTGTGCAATTTTTCTCTCAAAGCTGGCCTTAGACAATTTTATGAGTGCCCGTAGTTTTTTGCTAATACTGATCAGTGATGCCTTCCCTTTTTGGGATTTTTCTCTATCATTTAGTAGCTTCCTCCTTCTATTGTATAGTTTGTTTATGGCTGGGGTCCACCAGACAGGACGTCTGCCTTTGGAGGATTGGGTCTTGGTTTTATTTGGGATCGCATGATCCATGCATTCCTGAAGGTGTTCATAGAATGCGTTTAAAAAGGATTCTGCGGTCTGGGCCGTATTTTCCACAGGCCCGGGGGCTTTGACGGATTCCACCTCGGTTTTGAGGAGTGTGAAATTTGCTTTAGAGAAGTTTTTCACTGTGGTTTTCTGGGCAGGGGGTGGGGTTGGGATGTGAATATCCAGTGAGATTAGTTTATGGTCTGATCTTACCAGTGAGGGATACACTTCTGGTCTGCAGCATAGAGTCCCCATGTTGGTGATGGTCAGGTCCAGTATGTTTTCTCCTCTTGTGGGAGTGGTAACAAGTTGTTCCATAGCATTTGAGTTTATAAATTCTAGAAAACTTTGGGCTAGGGTGTTGGAGCTAGAGTAATGCTCCCAGTCTATGTTTGGGTAGTTGAAGTTGCCCAATATAATGGTGTTTGGAGAGACCTTCATATTTTCCAGTGTTCTCAGGAAGGCTGAGTGGGGTTCCTGGGTTTGGGAGGGTGGTCTGTAGCCGGCTATAAACTGGATGGCAGTTTTACCCACTGTTAGTTGCACATGGATAGTCTCTGATGCTTCGTGCTTTGCCACCAACCTGGAGGTGTAGGTATCTTTGATGAATATCGATACTCCCCCTCCTTTTGTGGTTCAGTCCAGGTTTTGGGGCCGAAAAGCATAGTATGAGGTATAACCTGGTAGTGCTGGGGTGCGCTCCGTGGCCCTGAACAAGGTTTCTGTTACTGCACAGATATCAATTTTCTCCATGCTAAGGAGAGTTTCGAGTGCGTGCATCTTGAGGTTTAGACTTCTGGCGTTGAGTAGCATTACTCTTAGTTTCTTATCCCTTGTGATACCTATGGAGGTGGGTTTGTCTTTTGAGCCTTGCCTAAAAAAGGCACTATGGGGGTAGAAAGAGCCTTTGCCAATATCCAAAAGCCCAGGGGTGACAGGTGCAAGCCGTCCCTAGTGAAGCATCATGGCTTGTCGAGCATATCATCCCAAGCTGACAGGCATTGGATCCCCTTTGAATGATACCAGTACTTAAGCCAATTGTTGAAATTGATCATCTTGTCTTCATATTGTGGCATCATTCTTGGTGAGGGTAAGATGCTACTCAAGGTCAGGGTCATACCGGCCTGGGCTACATGCTCAGAGAGCTCCTTTATGTCTCTTTTCATGTAGTCCAGGGAGGTACGTCTCAGGTCATTCACACCAGCATGGACAATGACTGAGTCATATTTGTACTTGCCTTGGAGTGACCTGAGTGCTTGTGTTATGTGGCGGATCCTAGCACCCGACAGGCTGCTCACCATGACCCTCTCCTTGTTCAGCCTGGTGAGTGGGACGTCAGTGTGCCTGACATTAGAGTCACCTATTAGTATCAGTACAGTTAGACATCACATACACAGTACAGTTAGACATCACATACACAGTACAGCTATCATTCACATAGTACAGTTAGACATCACAAACACATTACAGTTAGACATCACATATGTAATGCAGTTAGACATTACATACACAGTACAATTTGACATCACATAAACAGTACATTAGACATCACATACACAGTACAGTTATGTATCGCATACAATGTACAGTCACACATCACATCCACAGTGCAGTTAGACTTCAGATACACAATACAGTTAGACACCACACACTCAGTACTCTTAGACATCACATACATAGTACAGTTAGACACCACACACTCAGTGCACTTAGCCATCACAGACACAGGACAGTTAGGTATCATATACACAGTACAGTTAAAATCACATACAATGGACAGTTAGACATCACTTACACAGTACAGTTAGATATCACCTACATAGTACAGTTAGACATTGCATACACAGAACATTTCAATGTCATCAGATACACAGTACAGTTAGACGTTACATACACAGTACAGTAAGACATCACATACAGAGTGCACTTACATATCACATACACAGTGTAGTACATTTAATTATCACAAACATGATTTAATATAATTAGATCTGCACACAGTATAATTATTTATTATATCTGCAATGCAGCTGGATATCTCACATACACAGTACAGTTAGCTATCACATGCATGGCACAGATAGAGATCACATACGTAATGTAGTTAGACATCACATACACAGTACAGTTAGCTATCACATGGATGGCACAGATAGAGATCACATACGTAATGCAGTTAGACATCACATACACGGTACAGTTAGCTATCACATGCATGGCACAGATAGAGATCACATATGTAATGCAGTTAGGCATCATATACACAGTACAGTTAGGTATCACATGCATTGCACAGATAGAGCTCACATACGTAATGCAGTTAGACATTACATACACAGTACAATTAGACATCACATACACAGTACAGTTAACTACCACATGCATGGCACAGATAGAGATCACATACGTAATGCAGTTAGACATTACATACACAGTACAATTAGACATCACATACACAGTACAGTTAGCTATCACATGCATGGCACAGATAGAGATCACATACATAATGCAGTTAGACATCACATACACAGTACAGTTAGCTATCACATGCATGGCACAGACAGAGATCACATATGTAATGCAGTTAGACATTACATACACAGTACAATTAGACATCACATACACAGTACAGTTAGCTATCACATGCATGGCACAGATAAAGATCACATACGTAATGCAGTTAGCCATTACATACACAGTACAATTAGACATCACATACACAGTACAGTTAACTACCACATGCATGGCAAAGATAGAGATCACATACATAATGCAGTTAGACATCACATACACAGTACAGTTAGCTGTCACATGCATGGCACAGATAGAGATCACATACGTAATGCAGTTAGACATTACATACACAGTACAATTAGACATCACATACACAGTACAGTTAGCTATCACATGCATGGCACCGATAGATATCACATACGTAATGCAGTTAGACATTACATACACAGTACAATTAGACATCACATACACAGTACAGTTAGCTATCATATGCATGGCACAGATAGAGATCACATACGTATTGCAGTTAGACATCACATACACTGTACAGTTAGCTATCACATGCATGGCACAGATAGAGATCACATACGTAATGCAATTAGACATTACATACACGGTACAGTTAGCTATCACATGCATGGCACAGATAGAGATCACATATGTAATGCAGTTAGACATCATATACACAGTACAGTTAGGTATCACATGCATTGCACAGATAGAGCTCACATACGTAATGCAGTTAGACATTACATACACAGTACAATTAGACATCACATACACAGTACACTTAGCTGTCACATGTATAGTACAGATAGAGATCACATACGTAATGCAGTTAGACATTACATACACAGTACAATTAGACATCACATACACAGTACAGTTAGCTATCATATGCATGGCACAGATAGAGATCACATACATAATGCAGTTAGACATCACATACACAGTACAGTTAGCTATCACATGCATGGCACAGACAGAGATCACATATGTAATGCAGTTAGACATTACATACACAGTACAATTAGACATCACATACACAGTACAGTTAGCTATCACATGCATGGCACAGATAAAGATCACATACGTAATGCAGTTAGACATTACATACACAGTACAATTAGACATCACATACACAGTACAGTTAGGTATCACATGCATTGCACAGATAGAGCTCACACGTAATGCAGTTAGACATTACATACACAGTACAATTAGACATTACATACACAGTACACTTAGCTGTCACATGCATGGCACAGATAGAGATCACATACGTAATGCAGTTAGACATCATATACACAGTACAGTTAGACATCACATACACAGTACAGTTAGCTATCACATGCATTGCACAGATAGAGCTCACATACGTAATGCAGTTAGACATTACATACACAGTACAATTAGACATCGCATACACAGTACAGTTAGCTATCACATGCATGGCACAGATAGAGATCACATACGTAATGCAGTTAGACATTACATACACAGTACAATTAGACATCACATACACAGTACAGTTAGCTATCACATGCATGGCACAGATAGAGATCACATACATAATGCAGTTAGACATCACATACACAGTGCAGTTAGCTATCACATGCATGGCACAGATAGAGATCACATACGTAATGCAGTTAGACATTACATACACAGTACAATTAGACATCGCATACACAGTACAGTTAGCTATCACATGCATGGCACAGATAGAGATCACATACATAATGCAGTTAGACATCACATACACAGTACAGTTAGCTATCACATGCATTGCACAGATAGAGATCACATACGTAATGCAGTTAGACATTACATACACAGTACAATTAGACATCGCATACACAGTACAGTTAGCTATCACATGCATGGCACAGATAGAGATCACATAGGAAATGCTTGTTCAGGACAGCTACAGTCAGACTTATGTGTTGGCTTTTAGTTTGGTGGGAAACAGGAAGATGATGCTGTCCTCTCTTTGGATACCACTTAGTTCCATAATATTCAAACCTTACTATTAAAATCACAAACTGATTCTACAAGTTCTACTAAGCATATTTCAGAATTGTTTTATCATCTCACTACAGCTTTTCAGACATTTCTTATCCACTGCTCAAGTAACAATATAGAAACAAAGTGTTTGTTTCTATAGGGCCTTCCTTTGTGTATCTTCAAGTGTCTGCCTTTCTGTGGTCAGATATTCCTCTGAGCCATTCTTCTCTGTATTTGGTGTTGGCTTTCTATATGGAATGCATATCAGACAAACTGCTTTTAATGAGGCATCATATTTTAAATGTAAAATGCAATGGTTGCATGAAAACTAACACCTGTCTCTAAACAACATGACATTTTACTTCCTTTGTGTACTGCCATTATTTTAAGAAGTAAATAAGCTTTTGTTTCTCAGATTAGACACTTTCTGCCATGTTAGTAATTGTGAATCCAATGCTAAATAGTCAACACATATATTCCAGACATGCATTCAAAACATTTACATAGGAACAATGTTAATCGTTATTGTGGCATTCACTCCTTCCCCCAAAAGGGAAGTTTGTTTAATACCTTTTGACTGTACTACAACAGGCCACTGAATTTGTACTAAATTATGAAAATACAAGAAAACTTAATATTATGTGCAAAAAGCATTGTCCATCACTATTTATTTATTTATTTATTTTAAATTGGCAAACAAACAGGCATGAAGCCCCTTTCAGCCACAAAATGCACCAACTGCAAAATATAAGTACATTAGAAACAAGTTCATGCAGTCAGATGACCTGACTAGTGTACACGTAAATATTGTGATGTATGCATTTATTAAGCACAAGTGTAGAAATTGTATCTCTGATACAGCATTGGTATCTGACGTATCTTACATGCAATTGTTGAGGGCCTATCACTCAAGGAAAAGCTCACACAGGCAGTGCAATTTAGATAAACGCAAGTTTAAACAAATATGCAAGAAGAAAGTTGCTGGAAAACAGATTTTAACACTTGATAGCTATAATAACAGCTACAATGAGTGTTCTCCATCATTTATGAAATTAAAAAAAAATGTTCTTTTTTGGGGAAGTGTGCTCATTAGAGGGGCAAAGTACAACACAGAAAATGCATTGTAAATGGCAGACTGAAAATATTTCTGTAATCTGCTCTTAGACTTGGATAAGTTTTCACATGACTTTTGCACTGTCTCCAGAATTCTGAAATGGGCAACAAGTGAAACCAGAAACTCAGACACTTTTAATTTTTTTTTTCTGTTGGCTACCTTCAGAAGGAGAGCACCGTTACTGGAACTAGGACCAAACTCACCAAGGAAGAAAATAATGCATTCTTTCAGATGTTTCTACTAAAGTTATGGATGTAGAGCTCTGCTAGAGACATTATGATGGCAAAATAGTATTACATCTAAGGTCCACCTCTTGTTGGTTTAAAAAGTCTCATGCCTATGTGCTTGGGTCCAGGAGCTGTCTAGGACAGCTGTCATAAATTATAGCTCTGTGTCAGACAAGTTTCCAAATACCATATGTTAATTATAATTTTATACCAGTAACACTTTATTTCAAGGTTAGTTCATGTAATTTAGTTTCATTTATGGACAATTATTTTATATGTGCACATCTGCTAAATAATGCAAAAGAAATCACATTAACAAGTTACCATATTCAAACAGGCTTATAGTTACAGCTATTTTTTATATATAGATACTAATTTAACATTTAACGTTTGCAATTTGAATTTAAGAAGAAACGTTTTTCTGCTGCCATTTATTTTGAAAGGAGTGTTAATAAAACAATAAGGCTCATATGCCTAGTGTTGATTTACACGAGCCGATGCATTTCTAACATGACTTCATCTGTGATGATTACACACACCGTTAAGACAATTTCACAAGTAATGCTAAAATAAAAAATGGACAAAGGATGTGTTGGACCCAGTGCAAACATTACTTAGCTTGGCGATGTTCTTTCTATAAATAGTACAGAATCAGTGCAGAATCTACACAATGACAGACTGTGAAATAATGTTCTTATGATAGATGAAACATCCACAAATGTAGGAATAGAGCAAAACTTTTCAAACTTAAAGAATTGCTAGGTTTACAGTTAAAGATAGTGATAGCTATCAGCCTATAAAATAGTAAGCAAATACCTTAACTTGTTAAAATGTGGAATCTGTATAACACAGCATTTTTTAAAAGTTCATTGTTCCCTTTTTAAGGTTTCATTTCATTGTTGCTTTCTTACCAAGTTAAGCACCACTCAAATTCTAGGTGGTCTAATTTTATAGATGTGTCCACAGCTGTAACAATGCACAATATCCTATCAACTTAATACAATAATTCAGTCAGATGTATAGAAAAAAATGATGTACTCACCACTGGACACCTGCCTTTTGCCTGATGCCTTTGAGGTCAGTCACTGTAGTCTACAGTTTCAAGCCCCACTGGCCACTGTATGAGTTTTGTGCTTTGGATATGACTTCTGAGTAATAAAGGGACTTTTTAAACTGATGCACAAATGTCTGTTCCACTATTTCAAAAGTCACTCTGTCTGTATCAGAAGTCTCTCTTCATCTGTCTTTTTTTTCTTGGTTTTGTTCTAAAGATTCAGATTCTCAGTATTTCTATTTCTTTAACAGGCAGGTTTGAATTTTTTCATCAAAGGGTATCCAACCAGCATCTCACCCCTTGTTTCATCTATTCCTTTCTCAGGCTAAACCCATATGCTTTCCATTAATTTACTTTATCCCACCTTTTAGACAGTGCATCTATTCATGTAGTAGTTCTTCGGACTTTTCTCTTTCCTTGACAAACTTTTCCAGTTCTCTCTTCAGCTCTTTGATTATTGCATGTCACTGTTCCTTCTGGAAATACTTAGGTGGGATCTCGCTGTCAGTATCTATTCTCGCTCTGTCGCTCCCCTATTTCTGATACTCCTTTCTTTTTCTTTCTCTCCACACACTTTTTTCCCCTCCCTGCTTTTTTATTCTCTTTCTTTCTTCTTCCCTCTAAAGGCACAAGCTGTGACCCTTTCTCTCACTGTTGCACAAGCCCCCCAGCACACATAGACACACACGCACTGTCTCTGTCATATACACAGACACACACACACACACACACACACACACACACACACACACACACACACACACACACACACACACACACACACACACACACACAATACTGAGTTGTCTCATTTATTTTCAGTCAGTCATTCACTTAATACATGCCAAACAATACAGGGTTAAATACCAATCAGGAGGGGGACAATAAAAGAGAAACTGGTCAACAGCTGGAAGCCCTACTGATTGGTCCATTCTGAATGTCAGTCACTGAACTACAGCTGTGTACACAAAAGCCAAGGGAGGCAAAGGAAGTGGACCGCAGGCCATCTGAACTATTACAGGCAACACTTTCCCTGTCTGCAAGCCCTGATTACATCACAGTCACAAAGAACATCCTGAGAGAGAGGTCCTGATTGTAAAGCTAATGGAAAGCTGCACTAAGATATGTGTTAGCTGTCACTAAAGAGCTACTGTGTTGGTGTCCTCATCCCTTCATATTGAAGTTTTATCTGCTGTATAACAGGCATATTTGTACCTCACAGGCAGTAAAGCAGTGAAGATGATTCAATATATCCAGGCTACATTCACCTATGTGTACAAGTCAAATAAATAAATTAAATAGCTACAAACTGTTAACATAAATTCAAGGAATCGGATGGTGCCATACGCATAGTCCAGTCTTTGAGAAAAGAGGAAAAGGGTAACTATTGGGAGAAAACTGCCTTCTTCTCATGGCTATCCCAAAAATATTATCAGCAAATCTGTAAATAAGCTAAAGTCTGAAGTAGTAGGCATGTGTAATCTAAAGACTGGTTTTAAAAACTTACCAGCCGAAATCAGAATCTCAGAATCCTGTAAACCACAAGTTATTTTATCAGAGTACAGTATGCTGACAAGTTAATGTTTTTATATATATATATATATATATATATATAGATAGATAGATATATTATATATGTCATTACAACATTCACCGCTCATAGGCACTACTGACTAGTTAAAGTTACAATACGTATGTCATTACAAATTGCAATGTACATAAGCACCGCCGACTAGTTAGTTATAATATATATGGCATTACAAACTTCACTACATATAAGCATCAATAGAATTTAGGCTGATTTAAACTTGCCTGTCTGTGTAGTTGGTTAAACCTGTGAAAACAGTCTGTGGTAAGTTGCTCTGATTTTAGCTTTTCATCTTCTCTGTGTTTTTGTTTCAAGGTACGCAGTCTTGTCCCTCTTTTCTGTCCTGATGTGTATCTTGCTCTGTGTTTTGTACATGTTGCTTTTCTCTGTCGCTGTAAACTATGCCAATGTGTTAATGGCTGGATTTGTGGCTATGACCACTTACAAGTTAGTTACCAAGGAGAATAACTCCTTTATAATAATGTTAGCTATTAGCATCATGCTGTGTACTGGACTATTAAACGTGTATTTAATTTTTATTGCCTGGACCAGATTATGTTCAGGAAAGGTTCATGTCCACTTATTGGTCAGTGCTACTCAATCATATTTTCAAGTAGTTGTGGCTGTAGTATTTTTTATATTGCTTTGTCCACTACAGTGCATCAAGTATTATCTAAATGCAGGGTTATAAGTACTGGGGGGGGGGTGTCTAAGGGGTATGTAAAACAACAAATTATGTTACTGCTGTAATTATGTTAGCTAGAGATTGTAATGTTTTAAAGCAGGAGCTGTCTGATTCCCTCCAGCGTAATCATAAACTATTAGTTCTTATCTCAATACCAAAATAAGTTTACTATTCTAACGAATTCCCTTTTCACATCATTTTCTCTTCTGACACTTATTTTTTAAACCCAGGTGTGACTAAGCATCTTTCTTACCTCTCCAAGGTTAAATGTTCATAACATTCTTACCCTGAGTAACACAGTTACACTTAATACCTCACCTCATTCTGAAAGGGACTGTCACTGCAGTTTTCACCTACTGCCCTGTCAGTCAAACTTCATCCATAAAATGATTCTAGACATTTACTGGTGTGCACTTTGCTGGTCAGCTTTGTCCCTCTCAGCTAGGAATGTCTTTTCAGGGGAGGCCCAGAGTGATATGTGTGGTACTCAGGGAAATTTGGCCAAGTCACCAGGGAACTTCCTTTACTCTTTTCAGTAGGTGCCGTGCGACCCTTTACCCCTTTACCTCTGTCTGAACTGCTACCAACAAAATCAGACAGGCCTTCAGTTTAATGTTTAATTGGAAGGACAACACTCTCAGGTGGCAAGACTGCTGTGTCTGGACCAATGGTCAGCAAAGTATGTCCTTATGGGTAGGGATAAGGATCGAAATGGTTACTCACATGCAGGATAAGAAGTTCAGGATAGCCAGGAGATTCTAACCACTTCTAGAAGGGAGAAGGGGGTTGCTAAAGTCATCATCAAGGCAATTACTTTTGCTGTACTATGAATTCTTGAAGCTACACGCTTTGAAAAACAATTGCCTGATAAAAACTGTTGATAGATCTGAGCCTGCATGCACAAACCCTTGCGTCATGTGTGCTTGTGGATTTACAGTAATTACACAGATTCTCCATAGTGCAAAATGCACACACACACACGCACACACACACACACACACACACACACACACACACACACACACACACACACACACACACACACACACACACACAAAACAATCACCATATCTCCATATCCTAATACTGATTTATTCTCATTCCAAGGTTACTGACCTCGTGCAAATAGTGGTCAGCAGTAGCCAGTGACAAACCATCTTGCAATTTTCACTAACAGGAACAGGAGAGGCACGTTTTGGACAGACCTCAATGACAGCACAGACTTACTCTCAGGAAGGATTCAAACAGAAAAAGAAGACAGGAAGACAGAGGACAGGCTTCACTAACAGGAGGGAGAGGAATATAAGTGAGAGGCACATAGGGGACAAACCTCACTGAAGGGAGAGAAAAACAGGCCAGACACTGTATTAAATGACAGGAAGGGAAGACGAAGTGCACATCCCTCACTAATATAATGGAAGAAACTTATAGGAGACAACATTCAGTGACAAATGGGAGAGACAGTCAGGGAATTGTACTAACTGATAGGAAGGGGAAAGGCAGGAGGACTCACTGACAGGAAGGGGAAAGGCAGGAGGACTCACTGACAGGAAAGGTCAAGGCAGGAGGACTCACTGACAGGAAGGGTCAAGGCAGGAGGACTCACTGACAGGAAGGGGAAAGGCAGGAGGACTCACTGACAGGAAGGGTCAAGGCAGGAGGACTCACTGACAGGAAGGGTCAAGGCAGGAGGACTCACTGACAGGAAGGGTCAAGGCAGGAGGACTCACTGACAGGAAGGGTCAAGGCAGGAGGACTCACTGACAGGAAGGGGAAAGGCAGGAGGACTCACTGACAGGAAGGGAAAGGCAGGAGGACTCACTGACAGGAAGGATCAAGGCAGGAGGACTCACTGACAGGAAGGGGAAAGGCATGCCAGGCACAGAATTAAGTGATATGAATTAAAGTACCAGGGTACATATACCTTTCAACTTTTCAGATTTTCGCTTCATATTTTTGGTCTGTTCCTCATAAAATATTTGGTAAATATGAAGGTCTTTCCAAACACCATTATATTGGGTGACTTCAACTACCGAAACATAGACTGGGAGCATTACTCTAGCTCCAACACCCTAGCCCAAAGGTTCCTAGAATTTATAAACACAAATGCTATGGAACAACTTGTTACCACTCCCACAAGAGGGGAAAACATACGGACCTGATCATCACCAACATGGGGACTCTATGCTCCAGACCAGAAGTGTATCCCTCACTGGTAAGATCAGACCATAAACTAATCTCACTGGATATTCACATCCCAACATCACCCCCTGCCCAGAAAACCACAGTGAAAAACTTCTCTAAAGCAAATTTCACACTCCTCAAAACCGAGGTGGAATCCTTCAAAGCCCCTGGGCCTGGGCCTGCAGTCTGGGCCATATTTATTATAGGTTCATAGGTTCATACTAGGCTATCTGCCCTAGGGCATTTATAAGCCTAGCCCAAGGTTTTGTGGCTTTCACCACCCCTTAAGTTTGAAAGGTACTGTGCCCATTAGTTTACCGTGCCTCTGTCCAGCAGTGACACTGAGGTGATCCCCGGGGTAAACCTGCGATCTCCCATCCATTGGTCAAGATTTCTCTTGAACAGGGCCAGTGAGGTGCTCTGCCTCACATGTACCGGGATTTTGTTCCACAGCATAGGGAGTCTCAGATTCATCACCCAGAGACTCCCTATGCTGTGGAACAAAATCCCAGTACATGTGAGGCAGAGCACCTCGCTGGCCCTGTTCAAGAGAAATCTTGCCCAATGGATGGGAGATCACAGGTTTACCCCGGGGATCACCTCAGTGTCACTGCTGGATAGAGGCATGGTAAACTAATGGGCACGGTACCTTTCAAACTTAAGGGGTGGTGAAAGCCACAAAACCTTGGGCTAGGCTTATAAATGCCCTAGGGCAGATAGCCTAGTATGAACCTATGAACCTATAATAAATATGGCCCAGACTGCAGAATCCTTTATAAATGCATTCTATGAACACCTTCAGGAATGCATGGATCATGCGATCCCAAATAAAACCAAGTCCCAATCCTCCAAAGGCAGACGTCCTGTCTGGTGGACCCCAGCCATAAACAAACTATACAATAGAAGGAGGAAGCTACTAAATGATAGAGCAAAATTCCAAAAAAGGAAGGCATCTCTGATCAGTATTAGCAAAAAACTACGGGCACTCATAAAATCATCTAAGGCCAGCTTCGAGAGAAAAATTGCACAGGACACTAAGGATAATCACAAGGCTTTCTTTAGTTATGTTAGGAATCTGGGTGGTAATTTCCAGATATGCTCAGAATTAGTCCAAAATGACAAAAAATACACCGAACCCACAGACATTGCCAACATCCTAGCTGACAGGTTCAGCGCAAACTCCCTCCCCCCACCAAAAGGGCAAATATCTATCCCAGCAGAGTGCTGCCCCCCTGACATCTCAGATGCTCAGGTAAGAGCCGCCCTCTCCAAAGCAAACAACACAGCATCAATGGGACCAGACGGTGTCCCGGGCTGCGTCCTACATGAACTCCAAGAAGAGCTAAACCCAAACATAAAACTACTGTTCAATTTAGCCTTACTACAGGATATGTACCCAAAGAGTGGCGTACAGCAACTGTGGTCCCTCTCCACAAAGGTGGTGCCTCAACAGATCCTGGAAACTATCGCCCCATAAGCCTGACTAGCTTGGTCTGCAAAGCTATGGAAAGGATCATCATGGACCTCATAAATAAAGATATTGGGGACCTACAGACACTGGATCCTACCCAGTTCGGCTTTGTTAAGGGCAGATCCTGCCTCTTAAACCTGGTTGATTTCTTTGAAACAGTCACCAAGGCCATTGACGAGGGGAAGGTGGTCCACACAGCCTATCTGGACCTTGCAAAAGCCTTCAATACAATACCCCACTCGGGCATTATAGATAAGCTCACCAGCTTAAATATAAATCCCCTATGTCACTAGATGGGTTGCAAACTGGCTCAAGGACAGAACCCACATGGTTAGAATTGCTAGAGCCATGTCAGACTCCAAACCAGTTACAAGTGGCATCCCACAAGGCTCAGTCCTGGGACCTCTCTTGTTCAGTATATATTTCTCGGAGGTACAGGCCAACACGGAAGGACTGTGGCTGACCAAGTTCGCAGATGACTGCAAACTGGGCACCATAATCGACTCCCCAGCAGACACAAGCATCCTCCAAAAGAGCCTCATAGAAACAGACAACTGGTGCCAGAGCCATGGCCTCAAGCTAAACGCCAAAAAGTGTATAGTCATCCCCTTTGGCAAAAACAAAGTGCCCACAAATTACCACATAGGTGGTAATCCATTAAGTACAGAAGAAATAATTAGGGACCTGGGGACCCAAGTTGATAGCAATCTCTCATTTGACAACCATGTGGCCAAAGTGGTTAGAAAAAACATTTTATATAGCCCACCTAATTATGAAGGGATTCACATCTAGATCAGGGGCGGTCACCGTGCCTCTTTACTCATCCCTCATCAGGCCCATAATTGAGTACAATGCCCCTTTTGGGATGTACCTTACCAGATACCTGCAGCAACTGGAAAGACCCCAAAAGTACCTCACCAAGAGGATCAAAGGGCTCAAACAGATGCCATATGCTGCCCGGTTAAAGAAACTCCAGCTCTACTCAGTGGCATACCACCTGTTCAGAGGTGATCTGTGCCTGACGTATAAAGCCATGTCCAACCCAGAATTAATGGACATGCTGCACCTCAGAAAATCCAAATCCCATCGAGCTATACGCTCGAGACTTGAACCTCAGCACTGAAATAAATAGGACATGCTGGAGGGACAGATTCATAACCCAGAGGCTCCCTTCACTCTGGAATAAAATCCCAGTCCAGGTTAGGCAGAGTCCCTCATTGACTCTCTTCAAGAGGACTCTTGATGAATGGATGGGAGATCGTAGGTTTACCCTGGGTATCACTTCTGTGTCACTGTTAGACAGAGGCACAGTATACTAACCTCAAAAAGGGCATAGCAAAATTAATTTAAAATGGGTGGCGAAAGCCAAACACATTCTGGCTAGGCTTATAAATGCCCTAGGGCAGATAGCCTAGTATGAACCTATGAACCTATGAACCTATAAATCACTGAGGATTGATATCACTAAATAATGTCATACATTTGAGGCTCAGACATCATATCATTCAAAATGTGTGCCAAGACAAATAGTTATTCTAGTAACTTTCTAACTATATATGTGCAATATTTAAAACCTGTCCCTATTTTTAGGCCTTTGTTCAGCCATTACTTTAGGCTTTGTCCACATTTCTTGGGCTAAAAGGTTAAGAGCTATGGGGTAAATCCCTCACTAATATAATGGAAGAAGCATATAGGAGGCAGCATTCACTGACAAGTGAGATAGACAGTCAGGGCCAGGGAACTGTACAACTGACAGGAAGGGTCAATGCAGGAGGATTTACTGACAGGAAGGGAAAGACAGGATACAATCCTCACAATCAAAGGGAAGAAATAAGAGGCGACATTCATTGACAGGTGAGAGAGGCAGGTATGGAATTGCACTAGCTGACAGAAAGCATAAAGGCATGCCAAGGGCAGCATTCATTGATGACAGACGCAGGGCAGATAGCTCAGATCAACAAGAGTTTTGCATAGGGAGGATTAAGTGACACTGATGACTGACTGGTCAGAAAAAGTGTGCAGATGATTTTGGCATGTGATCAGAGAGGAGGAAATAGAGGTGGGGTGCTAGATGAAAGAAGATAAAAGGAGACATAGGAGAGGTGATTACTGATGGACAGTTAAGAACGGAGGCCAAGGATACACGCTGTCAGTGACATGCATGGAGTTGTGGGGCATAGTGGTACACCAAACTTGGAAATGTGTATCAGAATTAGGGTGCAATAGAGAAAAAGCACTTATTATTGTCAGGATTGCGGGTGGGGTGGGTTTAACCTCAGCTTATGTCTCATGTATGACTCAAACAAGTGAAAGTGTTGATAAGTTACAGGACTGACAGATACAGGGAGAGAGTCAGTGAACCGTCTGCATTCATTTTTCCTTTTTTTAATAGGATTCATAGGGATTTCAAGGCAGCTGGGTACGGTAACCATATAGGCCTTGTCAGTTACCAACCCTTAGGTAGTGCCTTCTTTCTCTTGGAGGGCTATACCAGTCAAGCCCAGGATACATTTTTGAAACTGAATCCAACTATCTAGGTCCTGTTTGAAGGAAGATAATGTATCAGACTGCTTAGTCTGCAGAGGCAGTTTGTTCCAAAGGTAGGAGGGACAAATCTGTCTCTCCATCTTTATTTATCTGCTACTGAAGACTTAGGTCCCTGGTCAGGTATTTGTGAAACTGTTAAACTGAAGGACATCTGGGTCTTCACACTGATGAGTTTCATATGCAAAGCCATGACATGTATCATATATTTATTTATATCTATTTGCTGAGAAGGGAAGAGCACAGATTACAATGTATCATTTTAAGACTCTGACTAGGAGAAACATTAAAAAAAAGAGTTGAATACCTGACCTTATAAACTATGATATCAAAAATCTCATTGGACTTGACTGCTGTCTGAATGCACTTTTTTCCTCACTCCAACAAGGCTGCAATCAGTCGTAGGCTGAGATTACGAATACTGCTCTGTCCAAAGACTGGTGTCTGATTGACATGAGTCAGTCACTAATTGTGATGACATGCCTAACTACCTTCTGAAGACTCTGTTACCACATCTCCCACCATTTCTAGCCTGCCATCCTCCAGAGTTGGGGACTCTGGATCCTAAGCCAAGTAACTTTATTTCACTGCCCTTCCATTTTGTCTCCTGAATAAACAGGACACCCAGCCTCCTTCTTACCATCATGTCATCCATTTCCAAGCTCTAACCTGTCAGTGAATTTGCATTGCATATAGCAATCCTAAGTTCCTGTTTGGCAGGTAGGGACACATAGACCCTACCTACCATTAGCATGGGTTCCTGGAGTTGGTCAGAGTAGACCTGGTTCTCAACTCAGTTATTACCAGTAAATATGCCCATTTTTCTGTGACATTAGTCAGTGTGAAAATGTCACCTAGAACCCATTTTTACAGTATTGAGTGGCTAGCCCTGACGCAGCACACAGACTGTGATCTGTGTTCTCCTATGTAGGGGATACTGTGCACACAGTTGATGCTCAGAGGAGTGGTCTATACAACTGTACCCCTGATAGACACTATCAAGTGTCTGTGCTGCTGCTGCCCACAACTCCACCCTGGCATGAGTTTGGGGTAGGAAATTTCAGCATGTTTTGGGAGGAACCCCACAGAGACACAGGGAGAACATGCAGACTACACACAGGCATTGGCTGGAAGTCAGGACTGAACCTTGTACCTTGTGAATGGGAGGTGAGAACCTTAACCATTATGCCAACAACTCCCCCACTCCTTTACATAATAACATGTGGTATCAGCTGTGCTACATACCTTTCATCTACCCACTATTTCATATAATAATGGGGCATCACACATGTTTCATGTTACATCTCACACTTACTCTTTTATATAAACATGGCTTCAGTCATGTTACACTCTATACATCTCCCAATCCCTTAGCATCAGCCATGCTGCACACCTTACATCTCCCCAATCCTTTATATAATAATATGGCATCAGCCATGCTACACACCTTATGTTCCCCCCAATCCTTTATATAATAATGTGGCTTCAGCCATGTTACACACTATGTATTCCCCCAATCCCTTATCTAATAACGTGGTATCACCCATGCTACAAACCTTACATCTCTCCCAGTCCTTTGTTTAAAAATGAGACATTGGCCATGCTACACACCTTATCCCCCCAGTCCTTTATATAACAACGTGGCCTCAGCCATGCTACACACCTTATCCCCCCAGTCCTTTATATAACAACGTGGCCTCAGCCATGCTACACACCTTATCCCCCCAGTCCTTTATATAACAACGTGGCCTCAGCCATGCTACACACCTTATCCCCCCAGTCCTTTATATAACAACGTGGCCTCAGCCATGCTACACGCCTTACATCCCACCAGTCCTTTATATAATAACATGGCCTCAGCCATGCTACACACCTTACATCCCACCAGTCCTTTATATAACAACGTGGCCTCAGCCATGCTACACACCTTACATCCCACCAGTCCTTTATATAACAACGTGGCCTCAGCCATGCTACACACCTTATCCCCCCAGTCCTTTATATAATAACATGGCCTCAGCCATGCTACACACCTTACTCCCCTCCCCGATCCTTTATATAATAATGTGGCTTCAGCCACGTTATACACTATATACTCCCCCAATCCCTTATCTAATAACGTGGTCTCAGCCATGCTACACACCTTATCCCCCCAGTCCTTTATATAACAACGTGGCCTCAGCCATGCTACACACCTTATCCCCCCAGTCCTTTATATAACAACGTGGCCTCAGCCATGCTACACACCTTATCCCCCCAGTCCTTTATATAACAACGTGGCCTCAGCCATGCTACACGCCTTACATCCCACCAGTCCTTTATATAATAACATGGCCTCAGCCATGCTACACACCTTACTCCCCTCCCCGATCCTTTATATAATAATGTGGCTTCAGCCACGTTATACACTATATACTCCCCCAATCCCTTATCTAATAACATGGCATCAGCCATGCTACATACCTTACATCACCCCAATCCTTTATATAATAATGTGGTATCAGCCATGCTACAAAGTTTACATCTCTCTCAATCCTTTGTTTAATAATAAGGCATCGGCCATGCTACACACCTTATGTGCCCCCCAATCCTTTATATAATTATGTGACATCAGCCATGCTACACACCTTACATCCCACCGGTCCTTTATATAATAACGTGGCCTCAGCCATGCTACACACCTTACATCCCACCAGTCCTTTATATAATAACATGGCCTCAGCCATGCTACACACCTTACTTCCCTCCAGGCCTTTATATAATAACGTGACCTCAGCCATGCTACACACCTTACTTCCCACCAGTCCTTTAAATAATAATATGGCATCAGCCATGCTACACACGTTACATCCCCCCCAATCCTTTATATAATAATGTGGCTTCAGCCATGTTACACTATATATATCCCCCCAATCCCTTATCTAATAACATGGCATCAGCCATGCTACATAACTTACATCTCCCCGGTCCTTTATATAATAATGTGGTATCAGCCATGCTACAAACCTTACATCTCTCCCAATCCTTTGTTTAAAAATGAGGCATTGGCTGTCCCTTATGACCTTATGTCCCCCCAGTCCTTTATATAATTATATGTCATCAGCCATGCTATACTCCTTACATCCCTCCAGTCCTTTATATAATAATGTGGCTTCAGCCATGCTACACTCCTTACATCCCACCAGTCCTTTATATAATAACGTGGCTTCAGCCATTCTACACACCTTACTTCCCTCCAATAGCATGTGTAATATGTTGCATCTCACACACACTTCTGACAATGGCAGCAGGGTGCCAGCCCAAGCTCTGCTGCTGCATTTATTATACTTTGTTGCTTAATGGCTGTTTGCATGGATTATTCCCTTGGACATTGTTTCTCTGGTGTTTTTTCACTGTTTGGTTTGGATTGCTGGACTTCATGATGACTTTTAGCCAGAATAGAGTTGGAAAGAAAGCAATGAAGGTTAAAGACAAAGTTATTTGTCTTTATTGGCTTTTTTAGTGTTTAGAGTTTCTGGGAAACACAGGGATAGTGCATATTGGTCATGTTTAGTTTGATTTGGATTTCAGTGGGTTTAGTTTGTTGGTCTCTAGGAGTCTATCTGAAGACAGCATGGTCACTAACAAATATGGAGACACCACTACAGTTCTCATTGTATCTGAAGGCTTGACAGGCAGAAAACCCAAGTATAGAGGGAGTGATTTCTATACATTTAAACTGAGTTGCAGTAATTACACAGACATGGATAAATTCCAAATTTGGTAGAGGCTCAAGGTTGGGCAGTTTATTTTTGAGAGTTCTGTCATGAGTAGCTCCACCTTAATGTGATCCTGCTGTGGATTTCATATGCCAGTTCTATTGGGATGTCCATCAGCTGGACTCTGCTCAATGAAGGTCCTAAAGGAAGGCTTGGAACAAGATGTGCAGAGCAGACCATCCTTTGCAAAGCAAGTATCTCATGCAATGGTAACACATACTGGACTCCCTGTAGAATGACACTGACTGTGTAGCCAATTGTTTAAACCAATTATCTTTATTTTGTACCTTGGCATCTCTTGGAGATGGAAGGATATTACCCAGGACCAGAGCCTTGTCTGCATTTCTAACATGCATAGTGAGAATTCTGACATGTTTCTCTGCATGTCTGTCAGGGTTTTGCATACCAAGTCATTCACCTCCACATAGACCACCACTGTGTCATAGTCATATTCATGGGATGCAAGGGTCTTAAGGGCGCTTGATTTATCAGAGATCCATGCATCTGAAAGGCAGATCATCACCCCCTCGTCTTTGTCAAGCCTAGTGAGTGGAGAGAACCTGACTCTAGTCTCTAAAACATTTTATTTGTAGGCTAGTATGGTCAACTAGATTTGAGATAATTTAACCCATGATGACTTTTGTTGAAAGTGTGCAGGAAGGTTATGCGTGTTGCAGTTTTGCTGAGAGGAAGTCTTCATGGGTCTAGGAGGCATAGGTAAGTTTTTTTTTACAGCCTCAGCATGAACAATTTTAGTGTGCGGGTTGGTGTGGAGTGTGTTGGTTGTGTATGTGTTGAATTATGTGAGAGTGAGGCCTTCATGATAGTTAGATATTTGCATCTTTCATAAACAGAAATCAGTGTGATGAAAAAGACTTCATGATCTAAGCACACAGAGCAGTTACTACACTGCCTGACAGAAATTAAGACTTGGAGAGATTAAAAAAAAAAAAACCTAAGAATACCAAGGACTATGAGGCAGGGAAACAAGCAGGTGACCTTCCATTCTAATTCAGAGATTTTGAGAATTAATTAGAATTACAGGGACTATTATAAGTAGTTTAGTGAGACAGTTACTGAGCTATAATGTGACGGGATGTAACTATGTGGATTTACACCATGGTACTATATGAACTAAGTGAAATAAATTAAGTTTGGTTAGTAGGAGTACACTGCCAGTTATTATATTATAACTAAATAAGATAAATTAGGTTTGGTTAGTAGGGGTACACTGCCTCACTAAATTAAATAACTTAGGGTAAGTTGCAGTTATGGCAATATAGAGTGCAGAGTCACTAAGCAAAATATGAGCTATATAGAGTAGCTATGGGCTGCTTTGGGCAACATAAAGCAGCTGGGAGCTACCTAGGGTAATTTAGCATAACAGTGGGCTGCTACAGGCTGCTTGCAGGCAAGTGGTGCATACTAAATATTGTTTGCACAACTGTGGGTAGCTGGCTGTACTTCGGTCACTATCACACTAGTTGATAGGATTTTTGAGGGGCAGGCAATATTAAGACAGATATGGGTCAAGATGCCCGCATATACACAGTGCATGTTGCAACTCTGCTGATCTAAGTGTAGTGTTGTGTAAATAGGAAAATTATACAACACTAACAAAAGCAGAAAAGCTCAAAAGAGTACATTGAGCACTAAAAAACAAATTTCTTCCAGGTTCTACAGCAATTCCAGACCTACAGATAGATGGTTCTCTTCTCTCTCTAGAATAAACAAGAATCAATACAAATATAATTTTAGCTGAATTACTAAAATCACAAAAACATACAGCTATTACAGTAAACCCATTGAAAAAAACATTTATGCAAATTTTGAAGGGCTTGGTAGTTGGAAACTCTGTTAGAAATAGGTAAAGTCCAGTGGAAAAAGGTCACAATCAGGACCTTAACAACTCTGCGTATAGCAGTCCTTTATTTATTAATCAGGTAACCTCATTTGGCACAAAGGCCTGTTGTAGAAAATGTTGGGAGCAATTCCTGGCTGTGTGATACATGGCAGAGAAATGGAGTGTAATGGAATCAAACCTCGCACTTCAGGATGAAGTTTGTTAGCCTATAGCTGTGGCCCTCTGTCATATACTGCCAGGTAAAGAAAACAACCTTCTGACTCAAGTCTGCTCAGTGTGGGGGTAACTCTTGTGGCAAACAGCATTTTGTGATAACTATCTGCAAAACAGCATATGTCAGACAAGATGTCTCTGTTAGTCTATTCAGGCAGCTGTAAGTTATTATCCGCCAGGCAAATGTTCAAACACCCGTGCTGTCAAAACCTCTGTGGCAAGTTATTTATATTCCAGGTAGAGCTCTCAAAAGCTAGGGATGTTGCCACAAAAATGCATGAAACTCCCCCCAAGTTATCATATTCATACTGATACTGCAGTGCTGCAAAAGGGGGGAGCTGCACTCCTGAGTGTGCCATCTTTCAAATGAGGTGTTAAACTAAGTTCCCATCTTTCTGAGTTGGTGGTAGCTCAGGATGATGTAAAAGATCCCACAACACTTATGAAAAAGAGTAGGGGGATTTTCCCTGATGTCCTGGCCAAGTTTCTCCTA